>NC_090924.1:277862198-278169971 GCF_040938575.1 Ambystoma mexicanum
CCTTTTTTCCCTATGTGCTGCCAGCAGGAGAAATGTGTAGCTATCCATGCGGTTGGGAGGGCTACGGGTCGGGTCCCGTCTGCGCATCAGTTTGCATCACACACAAGGCTCGTTTAGCCTCATAGAGCATCTCTCCACAGCTCCTCTGTGTCACTGTGATTCGCCGGCGCATGTTGGTTCCGTGCTGCCACTCACAGTCCACCTTCCATGCTGCTTGCAGCCACCAGATGTGCCACCTTCCTGGCTCACCCATGATGTCTGTAGTCTTGCGTGTGTCCTCCTTCTGGCCCTCCGGTTCTCTTGGATGAACTGACATACCCAGAGTGGGGAACGAGTCACCTGCGCAAGTACATTCCTCAGCAGCTCTGCCCCGGCTCTGAAATCTTGTGACATGGTGTTCCCTCCCGGAGTCACCAATGAAATGATAGCGAGAGGCACCATCCTTGGAGATCAGCTTTATTGGAGCAACCCCGTGCCACTGCAGCCTCTCTCAAATGACTCCCAGCTTCTCAGGATTCCAGTCCTAAAAGTCACAGTTAAAATGGAATACAGGTGCATTAAAGGAAAACACTACATCACATTACTAATATGTATTTAACACAGTCCAATACTTAGGCAGAACTACAACATGTTGTTCTAGATTCTGTCATGAGACCTGTGAGCTGGCCAAAAAACGTGTCAAGCCAATAGTCTCAATTTTGTACCATTGAGGAAAATCTAAAACACTTTTCAAGTTGCCAGAAATGGGAGTGTGGCGCTCATCAAAGGGCAAATGTGAGGCACAAAGTAGTTTGATGCAGTCATTGCCCATTTGTGCAGTGTTCTCCAGCTGCCAGCATTGAGACCAGTCGGCCTGATGCAGGGCTGCTACTTGCCCCCTCCCCTTCTGTCCTGGACCATCATGGATGCTGGACAACTGAGCGGGGTTGAAGTGATGGAGTCAGAAGCCTGAACTGAACGACAAAGCAGTCTGAGGCCGTCTTTGCCCAGTTGTGCAGCACTCTCTGCCTGCTGATATTCAGACCTGCCATGGTGTTGCTGCCTTCCTCACCCTTCTTACCTGGCCCATTATGGACGCTGGCCTGTCGAGTTGGAGCAAAGCGATGGTGAGGCGGGCACCCAAGGCTTTAGTACAAGAGCATGTAACAAGGCCTTGTCTTTGTTTGATTTTTGTGATTTATTGAGCATTTATACATCAAGATGGTGTTTCCAAGCACCACAAAGCAAAATGGGGAGGAAACAGAGGAGTAAATAATAATAATGGCAAAAGAAAATTAGTAAATAAACATTTGTGGTCCTACTAGGGTTTGTGACATTCAGACATGGGATTGCTGCGAAAAGGAATTGCGGGAGATAGGGGAGGATATAGGCAAGTGCTGGTGAGAGCCCAGGAGGGAGGTGCTGGGGGGTGCCAGGCGAGGGCCAGCTGGCTAAGTGCTTGAGCGGATAAATCCCAAGGTTGGGATGCATGGCTGCCAGCTAGGGGGCCCACAAGGGCAGTACTGGGGGAGGGGGTGCTGGTATGATCTGGGCAGGGGCCTGGTACCTGTGAGATGCAGAGTTTTGAGAATTTGGGAAGCCTTCTCCATCTGCCGACGTTGGGACCTGCCAGTCTGATGTGCTGTGGCTGCCTGCCCCACCCCTTTGGGTCTGGACTACCATGGAAGCCCACTGGAGAAGCCTGAAGACAAGCTAAGGGACAAGGTGGTCCTGGAAGTCTCTACCTGTTTCTGCAGCCTTCTCCATCTGCTGACGATGGGACAATCTGCTGGGACTCCCTGCCCTACCCTCCTGCCCTAGACCACCATGGACACCCATGGGAGAAGCCTGAGGACAAGGGCAAGAGATGAGGCAGTCTGGGGAAGTCGTTGCCTGTTTGTACAGACTTCTCCATCTAGCGATGTTGGGACCTGCCAGTTAGCTGTGGTGTGGTTGCCGCCCCACCTCTCTTTGCCTGCTTCACCATGGCGCCCATGGGAGAAGCCTGAGGAAAAGGGGGAGAAACAAGGTGTTCTGAGAAGCCTGTGGTGCCAGAGCTGTTGAGGCCAGTTGTGTTTGTGGTATCCTGTCCTGATATTGTTGCACTCGCCCTTCCTGTTTATACTGGCCCTACCATTGCTTAAATATGATTTGTACTTGCCCTTTGCTGCTCTTATTTGAAATGTATCGGCCTATGGTTGCCCAAAATTAAAATGTACCAGCATATAGCATAGCGGCCTACCGCCTTTGCTTCACTCCTGTACTATGTTTTTAGCCCACTGACACCCACATAGTGACCGCGATAATGTTTACAGATAATATGCTGCCCTCGTATAAATCCACTCTTTTCCACTCTTTTTCATTACTGCATTGTATTACACTATACCATTCTAATTAATCTGTATCCTGCACCAATGTATTTTACATATTATTGCTTTTTTCTGAACCAGTCTAATTATGTCACTCTTGTAGTCTGGTCCGCTCCATAATCTAACTTATCATCACCTCCTTGTACCTAACTCGATCTGCATTCATGCCTAACCTGCCATGGGATTGTGTTCTATCTAGCCCACTGCATTGAATGCGCATCTGAGTCTAGCTTAACTAGTCTACTGTGCTTTGTGTGCTCGTGAGTCTACCCTAAGTAGCCTACTGCATTTCATGTGCATGTCAGGGTTTTGGAATTGATCCGAACTAGCCTACGGCACTTCATGCATTTTGGAATCTATTTGAACTAGCCAATTGCATTCTATGTGTATTTGAGTCTACGTTAGCAAACAGATTGTATGCTAGTACCTGTATAGCTAATATGGAAATAGCTGACTGAAAGATAACCAGTCTATTGCCCGCTCTCCTAACAAGCCTATCCTACCTAAGTGCAAACTGCTATACTGCTGGCCTAGTGAAGCAACCTATGCTACTAAAATGCGAATCACTTACACTACCTACCATCTATGTATAACACTGATTTCCTTATTTGTGAAAACACCACACCCCAACTAACTTTAAGTGCAATATGTACACCTCTGCCTCACAGTCAATCTTACGGTGGGCCCTACTAGCACTAGTTCTAGATTCCATAGACTTAGACAGTATTCCTGTTCCAGCCTTTATCACTATGAATACCATTGCAGCTATGTCAGGTGATGCTTGTACCCCATCGGTACCCAGTAACCTGGGCCAACGACAATTGCCACTCACTGCTAATCTTACCCAGAGCCCACCCAGAACTAATTTACCCTGCCACTTCTCATCTAGAAACATTAGACTCCGCTCCAGACTAACTAAATTATTCGAACCACCTGCTAGCTCAATAACCAACACTGGCCTTATGAGGAAATGCCACTACAATAAGCAAATTACCATAACCAATAATAGGAATCGCATCACTCTATCCACACCTAAGATTGACAATCCCACCCACAGAAAAAACAAGCAGAACAAACCCCATTTCCCAACAATGACGGATTAAGTCAACAACTGCACCTCACCTGTCCCTTTGTCAGGGAGTCATGTTCCAAACCTTAAAGGGGCCTTAATAAACTCCAGGTCCTTAGTTGCTCATGCTACTGAGATAGCTGACTTAATCCAGGCAGAAAATTATGACTTTCTAGCCGTTACTGAATCTTGGCTACATGCAGCAGCAGGCCCTGTGCTCATGCTTGCAGTACCCGCCAACTATATCATTCTTAGAGCAGACAGAACTAAGACTCACAGAGGAGGCATAGCTCTCATAGCTATATCCAACCTAGCGCTGAGACTGGTCCCATCCCCAGACATTAAATCCTGCGAATTCCTCACTGCCATAATCCCCATCTCCAACTCCCAAACGCTCACCATTCACCTAATATACAGACCCCTAGGCCCCATTGCCACATTTGAGGAGGATATTGCCACTATTTTTTCCGACAATCTAAAAAATACCTCACAAGTACTCCTGCTCGGGGATCTCAACCAGGGATTCAATGACCCCAAAGACCAGCAAGCAGTAGTAACAGCCAATGTCCCCACGGAACTCGGCCTCACTCAGAAAGTGACACTACCAACCCACGACAAAGCTAGAACACTTGATTGGGTTGCAGATTACAATTGTAATGCCTCTATCACTTCCATAACCCCACAAATATGGACAGACCACCATTTGATAGCATTTACATTAGATTGTAAAATTCTCTTAACCAAAAATAACTTAATCGCTCCCCCCCACCTTAACGAGAAATAAAAAGAACATTACCACAAACTCTTACCCCTAATACTACCAACACTCAATTCACTACCAGAATACCTCTGATCCCACCACCCTAGTTAATGAATGTACTAAAACTATGACGGAAGCCTTAGACATGATTGCCCCTCTAAAAATGAGAAAAAGTAAACCTAGAGCACATCTGAACTCTTGGTTCACCCCACACCTCAAAACCCTAAGAAAGGGAAAAATAAAATGTGAAGGCATCTGGAGACAGACACCTTCTGATGAAAACAAAGTGAATCTTATTAATATCTCAACTTCGTACAAAAATGAAATAACAGGATCTTGCAAGCCAATTGAAGTACAAAGGAACTTCTTGTCATCTTAAAAGAACGTCAAGCCCCGATCCCTCTGTCTGACAACTGTGTAAAGGACAAAACATGTTGTTCCGATATACAGAAGGCCCTCACCAACAAAATCTCTACTCTTCAGGACAAAATCGCCAATAATAAACTTAACATACCTATCAGGACAACACAGGTTAGCACTTTATCGCTACCATCCAAACCAGCAAAACGCTTTAGCTTTACCAAAGTCTAAATCTTAGAGGTGGAAAAAATCATCCTCTCTCTTAAACCGTCTAACTGCCAGGGAGATATATGCCCAGCCCAAATCATTAAAGATGCGGCCAGAGACTTGGCACCATTCATCACAAAGCTAATCAATGCTTCATTCACTACCGGCACCATCCCAAGTAATGTAAAGGAGTCCTGAGTATTCCCACTCCTCAAAAAACTGTGATTAGATCCTACTATACCCACCAACTATAGGCCTATAACAGCAGTGCCATTCCTACTAAAAATTTTAGATAGGGTAGCATATCTCCAAATACAGGATTACCTGGAGAATAACCAATTACTAGGTTCCCGGCAATCAGGATTCAGGCCCCAAGATGGCACCGAGACTGCGCTGATTGACCTCAAGGCCCAGGTCGACGAGCTGACAGATAAAGGGAAATCAGCCTTACTGTTTCTCCTTGATCTCTCGGCAGCGTTCGACCTGGTGGTCCTATGCAAACACCTTGACTCAGCAGCACACTTCTCCCAGAAGGCCATAGGCTGGATCCAATCCTTTTTGAGTAACAGGACTATGAGAGTCTTCTCACCATCAGCAGCAGCAGACCCTATTCCCATCACCTGTGAAGTGCTGCAGGGCTCATGTGTTTCACCCACAATGTATAATATATTCACCAAGCCCCTTTTTGTTGATCTGGATTATCTTGGTATCACCTACACTAACTATGCAGATGATACCCAGATTCTCATACCACTTAGTGGGTATTATGATAAGGATTTGGCCTTGGTGAATACAATGTACCTCATCATCCAGGCATATCCATGCCTGGATGATGACGTACATGGTTTAGTCCTGAATGATGACAAAACTGAACTCATCATATTGGGATCCACATCCAATCTCAACAAACTTGATCACAAATATACCTCCTTTACTACTGATGGCAACACTATTAAGGTCGCCAAAGAGGAAAAAACATTAGGATTTTACATAGACTCCACCCTAACCTTTGCCAAACAGGTCAAATCCATTGCATCTGCTTCAGTTTACACATACAAACTGATCAGAGCTGGCAACCCATTTCTTTCCAAAAACAGCTGTACTATTCTGGCCAGAGATCTAATCCTGTCCCAATTGGACTATTGTAACGCCCTATACATAGGAGCCAATAGGTATATTGACAGAAAAATCCAGACTCTTCAAAATAACGCTCTTAGAGCAGCATTGGGCATGGCCAGGAAAGGGCACATCTCTGAGGTAAGAATACAGAACAATTGGCTCTCCACTAACATCAAAATCCAGCTGAAACTTGCCTCACTAACCCACAAGTGCCTAAACAACACTGCACCCCGCTATCTCATAGAGAGATTTAATAGAAAATCCTCCAACTGGCCTACCAGAACTGCTAATACAAACTGCTTGATCGTACCAAGGTTCAAACTGACAAACACTGGAGGAAGCAGCTTCCCAGTCAAAGCCGCACAGATCTGGAATTCCCTGCCCCCCACTTTGAGGGCAGACCAAACATACTCGAACTTTAGACATAACAACATCAACTGGTTCAAAGATAACGGCCACTAAATGCACTTCAGCCACCGTCCTTATATCCCCATTCCTTTGTAATGTAAATAGACACCACTAGGCATACAGCATATTGAACCTATCTTTTTCATGTAATGTCTTCCGACTATGTTTACTGTATGTTTATACTCTGCTGCTGTATTTGAACCTCTGATTGTATCATAACTGTGTATCTGTTTTATAATTGTGTAACCGTGTTACTCTGGAAACATAAGCTGAAAATATTCCAGTACCCTGCGCCCTGATATCCTCAGGTCTGGCGAGCATTACAAATGAAGAAACAAACAAACAAACTCGAAGAAAATTGCTTGTCATTCTCTTTTCAGATACTTATTCATCATTGCCCTTTAACGTCTGTGGCTTTCCTTTTCTTCTCTCACGTCCTCTGTGTGTGCTGATTTTGAGTTTTCACCCCTGCTTGTTTAGTTCATGGGGAGAAACTGACGTTGCACTCTCTTGACTTTCGGTTACCTGCATAGTATGGATGTATTCCTCTGTAATGTATATTCATGATAACGTTTTATTTTTCTTTCTTCCGCCTTGGTTTTCGCCTCGGTTAATTTTCCACGCTACACTTTTTGTGTCTTTCCATTTTCAGTATCTCATGAACATTTTTATACCACCTCATTAATTGTTGTACAGTGCCTTGGCAAAGGGACATTAGACATTCACATAAATAAAAAAGTAAAAAGTAATTCTTTCTCAACAAAGCCAGCAACCACTGAAGGTGTCCCAGTTACACTCATAGCTATGTCTCGCACTTGATGTTGGCTATACTAAGTGAGAATTGGAAGACTTTTAAAACAATTCTTATCCTCTCTTAGAATTACCTTGATTCCACACCAATGCCTATAATTATGAGGGACATTAACTTTGACTATCAAATAAGTAAGGGTATTGTAGTCCCCATTTATCCCGTTTACACATTGCACCATTAAGCAGCCTTTTGTTCATATTTGAGCTTACATTTTTGATCTACCATTTTGCGTTGTGTTTTTTGTTTCCTGCATAATTCAGAACCTATTACGGGGTTAAGCCTTGTGATATACCAGGTTACCAAGAGCAGAGCTAAGGCTTGGTTTGTGTACTTAGACATACCAATGTGATGTAGGAGCTGGAGAGGAACATGCTCACGCTTTATCTCCCCTCCCTTGTTTTATCTGCAGTGGCTTGCTCACATTCAGAGTGCAAGAGTACTTTCAAATCGCAAGTGCTCATTGCAAACTGGATAGACTCTTCCTAGATCCATCAGGCTAATGAGTAGTGGGGGGTATAGTTGTAATCTTCAATAGATGTTTACAGGATACTGGTTGCAAGGGAAATCTGGGGAGAGTTCACTGGTGGCTGACAGGGTGCTGCGGCTCACTGATCCTCCCACATCTCCCTTCTTGAAAACAATGACTCCACTCAAAACATTTCCCACAGTAATGCAGACGGCTTCCTTGATATTGCTGTGGGCATGAAAGCAAGCAAATCCTCTGCCAAGCCTCTCTTGATCCAACCCTTGCATCTAAAATAAGGGTACTAAATCTGGTTGTCAGAGGATAGCCTGGTCCAAAAACCAACACGGGATCTGATGCACAAGACTATGCCTCACTTAATTGCCTCCTCTGTTATACAAGTAGCCTCTTGGTTTCTTTTACCAACCATATAGGGTGATCTCACACCTCTCCACTACACCACCTGCAACACAAAACGTGTTGCTTTCAGGAAGTTTCTGGAACAACCTAGTTGGGACAGTCTGGTCTGCTGCTGATACAGTGTCCTGGCCTCCTTTAACAATTGGTATCTACAAGAAGGGAATTTGGGTCCCGCAGTGGAATATCATGATGGAGAATGCAGACATGTATTTTCAATGGCTGGAGAAACCAGCAAATGTTTCTTTGGCATCCCTGGGGTGTAAGATATATTTTGATTAACATATTAATATTTGGATTGTTGATTAGGTGGACATCCCAATCTCACACCGCTCAAATACAGTTCCACCCCACAAAAAGGCAGTTTTCTCAAAACTGAAACTTATTTAAATAAAGAAATGTAAGGTGAAATCAAACCCAAAGGTGATCTCCAGCTTTATGCAGGGAAGTCACCACAATGTTCCACAATCAAAGACAGATTGTCTACAAAAACGAAAATGACCTGCCTTCAACAATCTCACCGTTTCTCACACAAATGCATGCGTTTCCATGATCTATTTGATATGTACAAATATATCACTTGGGAATAATGCTAGACGTTCTAATTATAATTCTTTTGCTTGTCGGTCAGCATATCAAATCCTCGATTCCTGGCTAAAACGTTTCCAAATTATACACAAAGATACATTTGGAATAGAGCAAAAATGCTCCATTCCTCAATGACACCACTACATGCTAAAATCAAAGGACCACTTAATATCTCCCCTTTCCCGCGATGATCTGGTGGTGTGGATTGCTAACATATGTGTGCAGTTTAAAATAGGCTTACAGTAGCTTTCATTTCAATTTTGGGTTAGAAAAGTAATGTTTTCAATTTGGAATGGATAGATTATTTTGACCACTCAAACTGAGAAAATCGTTTAGAATACCCCTGCCCCTTAAAATCACATATCAATCTCATTGTGCAGTTTTGGAACAATGGGTTGTGAGGGATTTACACTTACACTATTTTTCGGGAAAACAAATGACTCCTATAAACTTGCTCTCATTTTTCGAATATAGTTTAAGTAACTAGGGCCTTCACAGAATTCATAATTTTAAACTAATCCTTTTTAGCACCCCCTTATCAAAGAGGAAGCCCACCATCTTCCCTTGCTGAGTTTTGGAGGTAAGTGTGCTTCCCCGCTTTCCCACATCCCATTCCCCAACACGATTTTCTACACAATAAAACACCCGCAGCCCCTCCCCACTCTCCTTCTGCTTCCTTGTCCATTAGCTGCACCAGGAACAGTAGTGTTCCTGGCACAACTCCGACATCCCCACGGCCACCATGGAAAGGGAGAAGGGACTATTGGTAGTCCCTTCCCCCCGATCCATGGCGCATTTCATTTTTTTGTTTGTAAGTTATGATATGATAGGTTATTTATAACGTGCTTAATACCCAGAGGTTTCTAAGCGTGGACCCAGGGATCGAACCTGCATGCTACGTGTCGTCTTTCTTCCGAGGCAAGCACGTTGCTGCTGAGCTATCCTCACATAACTTATAAATTATAAGTATGCCGGTATAATGGGCTGGCATACTAATAGCAATAAACTCCTCACTGGAGGGCCATTGCCACATACAGTAATGCCCTGTGGCTTTGTCAAGGCCCTTGCTTCACTCGGTCCTGTAACTATGGCCCGGGGCATTGCCTGAAGCAGTAATGGCCCCCAGCTTGTGGTTTATTGCTTAATTAGGCCATCATAGTACAGGGCCCTTGGAACCATGGTCCAATAAAGGCTAAATGTGTGAAAGCGCTCTGGGTGCAATTTAATGACTGGCACACTGAATGCACAGAAGTCCTATATCTTTGCACACACAACTTTATTATGTCCCATTTAAAGCTATGTATTTTAATAACAACTTCCCAAACCACCCTCTGTTTGTATAATAGTTATAAATAGCATCTATCACTTCTTATGAGGAAATCTCCTACTCACTTTAGGTTAGTCTTTAGAGGTATAAAGCCAGTAGAAATATCCATGTGTTCACAGGGGAGTCTCAGTCATCATCAGTCAAATTCTGCAGATCCAATTTTTGGGCAAGAACCATTTCCTGAAAAAGGAAACCTCCCGCATGCAGCCCTTAAATTGGTCTCTCTCTTTAATTAGTACAATAGGAATAGGTGGTGTTCTTTTCTGCAGCTTTTTCCAGTGTCAGGTTCCCTCTCCTCTGCACACACACTGATTTAAAGTCTCCATAATTCCCACCTTATGTCATAATTATGTACAGTAAGTGATTGGTCAAGTTCTTTCATTAGCCTACATCATTGTTGGACACCCCTCTCAAATATACACCCCCAGTCTTCATTGAATGATTATATGTATGCTTTTGATCAGTAGATGGTGGAGACCAATACGACTCCAAATACTTATGACAACCATTTTGTTTTTCTTTCATAATGTATGACAATAATATGCAAACTTATTGAAAACAAGTTGATTAGAGTCTATATTTTCAGAAGCACATGTGGATATGTGACATAACTGTTTGTCTTACTGCTTCATAAACCTTTTGCATTTTTCTCATTGTGTTAATTATTAAAACTTGCGGGCAATTTGAATTTGATGTCAAATCAAAGAGATGGCTTTGGTCTTTAAAACATACCTGGTTTCTTTTTCCGAGGTCTAGTTATGGAAAGGTTATGAGCATTACTCACTTTCTTCATGTAAAATAAATGATAAATAGGTGCTGCTTTAAAATAAAGGGGAACATACATGTCTAAACTTGCCCTGCAATTCTGCTGGCAGCCATGTGCTCAGTACATGAGCAAATCTCGTTGTGAGGCCCGGATTGATGGATAATGTGGGTCAGTTGACAGGGTTCTTTTGTTCTCGTTGCATTAGTCCAACCCACATTTTTTATTTTATAGTCATGAGGGTCAATAGTTTGACAAATAATGCACTATTTTGTCTTTGAAGCTGGTCATAAAATAGCAAAGACTCCATCTATCTGGTAATTCCAGGGCTCAATCTTGTGTGAAGCCCATAGATTTGACACTCTTGGAATTGTAAGGTATTTTTCAAATATCCTCCACTGGAGGACTTCCAAAGGTTCGAGAGATTTTTTTCTGAGTTGAAATGCAAGTCAACCTAAAGCCAGCACAATTTTGGGTAACTCTCAGCTCATTTCTTTTCTTCATTTATAATTGTATCAACATTATTCAACATTCAACCGTAGTTTACATGATTTAAATTAAATACATTGCAGGATACAAACCATTTAGCAATTAGTTGTGTTCCATTTGAAAGCAAATACCTAGTTAGTTTAGAAAATCACAAGTGAAGACATTGGCTGGTGCATTGTTGACATAACTATTTCTACAATGCAGGATGGGTTTACTTCCTTGCCAATTCAAATTTGCAGAATTGGGCCTGGGTCTTTTTGGATGTGCACTTTCATTTCGGCAGGCACAGTTCTCCATGAATGCAGATTCCACTTAAAGTTATTCAAACTTAGTCTTTGGGTGAAATGTACTCAAAAGTGATTGCCTACAGCCTTCAGGTGCACATTGATGAGTAAGAGGCAGAAATGATAGCCCAAACGTTGCATTTCTTTGGCACCATTCTTATACCTGAAACAGTGTCCATAAATCTTTTACCCTCCCTACTCTTTAGCCATTTGCCTCACACTTATAAGGAGCAGTTTGCATTTTTTCAACATCAGTTTCCTTTAGGGAAATAGTCTTGGGTTCCATTTTTTCCGACAGGTTGTAGCAGTGTAGCGCCCCACTGCTGTCCTACAGAAATGTGTGCACCTTTCTCAAGGGCAAACATCTATTTTTCTTTTACAATTCAGAATTAACATTTATTTTAGGCCCCTCATGTTTGCAACAATTAGTGCTTCTTGCAACATTGTGGGTACCTGGCACTATTGTTTTCTAGGAGGCAGGGAAGAAAATCATTTGTGCCAGCGCTACACCCCGAAGACGCTGCAGGTTATCGAATATCTACAGTCGTTATTTATGTTTATTTCTGATTCCTCATTTTTTGTTGATTAGGCCCATGGGATTTGAGAAAGAATATTTGAAAATGGAAATAAAATGTAAAAGCAGTGCTATACAGCCATTGATCACTTTTGCACTATTTAATAATGTCACATGAAATAGTATGTTGAAAAGAAAATTACTCTAACCAATAAATCCATATGGGCAGCCCTCAAAGTGTGAAAATCCACAACATGGGTGATCATCCTGGTTGAATGGTGAAAAGGGAATCATACAGGCAAACATGAAGATTTGCCTGAACAAAAGTACTTCGGTGCAAATTATTCACTGAACAAGTTGCACTATAAGTGGCCTGATCCAGCAAACGTGTACATTTGTTGTAGGATAAATCTGATATTTGTATTTATTTATAGAAAAGGTATGCATCACCAGCTGTGAATCTCATTCACTTCAAAGCGTTAGGTTAATCCTCCCAACAGACAACAAGCAACAGAATGCCACACCTCTAAAATCAACCTATTACACATTCCCGGGCCACGTCACCCTAGCACCCTGGGCACGTAGGGCTCCTTTCTGGTTGCATGACACCTAAAACAGACCCGCATGCAGAGCTCAAGCTATTTCGAATTTGCACTCATCAAACAACAGCAAAGCTACCTTTCGGTTTCCATTCCCCCCTATTAACCCTCTACCCCTCTTCTATTTTAGATCCACCAAAGAACCTGGAGAGCACACAAATTGGTGCGATGCACGATATAAATCCTAATATAATGTAACATAACATCTAGGAAACACTTGTTGAGAATCCAGAAGCAAGATCAAAAGAATTCAGTTCATAAACCTCAGTGAATAGCATGAACTAGGGATTTATTGCACTTAGTGCTGGAAATGGACAATACATGAGACAACAATGTTGCCATGTGCGATGATAATCAATGTGATAACTGTGGCGCATCTGCCACGTGATATTGAAGCTCAGAGGATCAACTCCAGTCGGTCCACTTTAGATCGTACATTGGCAGAAGATATTTGTGGAGGTTTTGGTGATGAAATGTGAATAATTGTTATTATTCAATTTGTGTTATGGACGCTTTCTGGGAGACACAGCGAACTAGTATACCATGAAGTCTTTGTTCATCAGCGCCGCAATGCAGTCTGTACCCAGGATAATAGTCTGCCCCACTCATTCCTCACACAAGCACAGGAGCAGGCGTACAGGTCTTGCAAGATGCATCTGACGATCAATAACCAAATGGCCTGTGACCTCAAACTAACAATGACACATAATGTCTACACACCTCTGGGTGTGCTACACAGGAGTCTCTCGTGCTGTCACGAAGCTACAGAACAGCACTCTAACTTCATGACGATGTACCAGCAAAACATTGCTGGAATATTTGGCATGCCAACCCAAAAGCATGTATATCCAAGAGAATTTGCATAGATGTGTTCTTCCTTGCACTGTCCTACATGCCCATTGCTAAAAATACAGTTAGATAGGGCCACCAATGCAGACAAAATGCAGCATAGTGATGTACGAATGTGATGGCAACATTAAGCAAAAGCAGGACCGTGTTGCCACCATACACATCAAATCCATTGGGACCTTCAAGTATTTCCAACAAGAACTCATGATATGATATGATATGGCATTTATAATACTCCTGTACACAAGTGGGCCTGTAGGGATATAGAAACAGTCTCTGAGTGCAAGGGTTGCCAAGGGGGCAGTGCAGGTGTTCCCGAGATCAGAGGGTAGCCAGGTAACCAGTGCAATTTCATTCTTGATTTAAGGTATGCTCGCCATCTATGTCTCCTCATCCCTTTGCGGTAACCAGTCAGCCAAGAAGAGAAGTGACACCACTGGCAACACATTAATGCATGGAACCGCATTGAGAAGGCCTTCCGCCTGTTGAAGGCAAGATTATGATGTCTACGATCCACTGTTAGGACATTGCACTAGAGGCCCAGGCCGGTTGTGAGTACTGGCCTGCTTTTTGACATGTTGCTTAACATGTCAATGTGCCTTTTAATACCCATTTGACCCGATGTGGTAAAAGGAGGGCAGAATGGACGTGGCTATGATTGAAACACATGGCCATCAAGGAGCCGGGGAAAACATCAATGAAAGACTCCTCTTAGTGGGATGTTATGGATTTTTGTATAATTTGAATCATCCCACTATCCACAATGTAATGTATACAACCTCTACCTACCCTCTCCCGATCCCAAACATCAAGTCCCCTTCAGACGTATCCCTCAATACATATCTACATAACAGGCTACTCCCTCCCTAACTCATCATGAGGTTGCCTCAAAATGTAAAATAAGTGGTTTGCCACACAATAATTGCGCCACACAGGAGTTTCAGAAAAAATATAATTCTTTGTATTTAGTGATTTGTTCACATGGAAAAGTATATATCAATGAACAAATTGAAGAGTTTTCCATTTAGAGTCACAATGCCCTCTGGTTGAGTTTTCCATTTAGAGTCACAATGCCCTCTGGTTTACACGTGTTTCGGCTTCTCAAAGGACTCTAAATGGAAAACTCTTCAATTTGTACATTGATATATACTTTTCCATGTGAACAAATCACTAAATACAAAGAATTATATTTTTTCTGAAACTCCTGTGTGGTGCAATCATTGTGTGGCAAACCACTTATTCTGCTTCACAAACCAAGGAGGAAGGGGATTGGTTCCTCCAACAATTGCCACACGGATGCGAAGCGGCCAAAAGGTTTTAAATATTTAAGGTCGCCAACAGAAAAAGTTGTAACCACACCCATCCCCAAATAAACTCTCAATGCCTCAAAATGTAGCACATACTGCCTCTTTAATAGCAACATTAAATTCCATGTAAGCCAAAAGGCTTCCTCATTTCCTGTGCTTTTGCAGACTTATTTTAAGGGACTCTTAACCACCCAATATGAACAGCAGCAGACGAGTCAGCCACTTGACTGCTGCAAAGTGTGGTATAGGAAAGTGTAAGGAACAGCTAATGGGATGCTTGAAACCAAAGCACAGGCGTGTGGCATGTTAGTGGTTGAAAGTTCTTTTTTTTGTACAATGTTTACCAAAATTGAATGTTTACCCATATTGCAGATATGTTACTTGCTAGACTGCAGGGACGTGTAGGTAGGTTATGGCCAAGTTGAATCCAGCATACTGGTACAGTCACCACTCAAAGGCCCAACCTAGCTTATTTGTTTTTTTTTTTGTTTAATCAATAAAAGATTTTTACAAAAAAAAAGTCTTTTTGCTCTTGTAAGTTATGATGAAAATGAGCGCACTTAAGACACTGCTTTCAGTTTCATTTTATGTTTTCCCTCAGTGGTCGAGTTCCCCACTGTCTTTTTCAGATTGGTCAATGTCCATTTGAAAATTTGAGTTTGAAGGGTTTGCGCGCTTTGGGGCAATGTCTAAAAGTTTGGCTACGGCCCTCGACCATCGTGCCGAGTCTCCAGAAATAAGCCGATACCAACCCAACTCCTCGTTTAATACCGACGGATAGGATAATAGCGGTGTCAAGTACGCCTCTCTTTCGGTGGACATTGCTGGGCAAGATGTCAGAAGATGCCGCACCGTTTCGAGCTGGTCAGGATTCTCGCATAGGCGACATGAAGCTGTAGTAGATTAAGATCTGATGGCCAAAATTTCTCTTGTGAGTCAAGTGTTAAGCCGAGCTCTCATAAAAGTTCTTCTCAGAGCTCTGTCCGGAAATTTTTCCCAATATTTAAGTGGGGTATTTAGTTTGTTAAGCCCAGGCGGGAGATCTTTCTATAGTTTGTACGAGAGGATTTTTTCATTTGTCAAAATCCAATCTAGCTGTAGTGATTTTGTTTTCACTCTGCCAGGGTTTGAGATTAGCAGCTCTTCAGTGCAGGATATTTCTTCCAGTTTGTCTTTCTGTTTCTTAACCCAGTCTGTATGGGGTTTGCAACCCCCTTTTTGGATTTCTTCTGCTACCAGCTGAGCAGTGGAAAGGCCATTGGGCATAAGAATTTTTCTATACAGTAGCATCGCCCCTTGCTCCACTGTAGAGAGGAAAGACGTAAGACCAAGTTCTCTTTGAATCGCCACCATTGGGGCTGACTTAGGAAGGCCCAGCACCGCCTTCCATACAAAGCCTTCCAATTTAAGCCAAAGTTCATCCAGAAGGGTTAAATTTGCACACATTCCATAAGCCAGAGCGGGAACGAGAAATTTCCAAATGTTTTGTCTACAGCTTTTAGTTGGGTTGTCAGGTTTCTTGCTTTATCCCACAGGGCTTTCGTGGTGGTGTTGTCATCTAGGGAATTATCAATCCACACCCCGAGATATTTGTAGTCTGTCACCACTTCCAATTTGTTGTTTTCCAGGAACCAGGCCGAAGGGGTTTTATAGTCAGATGATGATTTGGTGAAAAGTAAGATTTTGGTTTTCTGGGTGTTAATTTCAAGATTGTTCTCTTTCATATAAACAGACAGATTTGATAAATGTCGTTGATAATTGTCGTTGAAGCCCTATTTTTGTCTGGTCCATCAGGATCAGATCATCAGCATACCATAACCTAAGAGATGAAAAATCCCCCGATGAGATTAAAAGATATCTTGCTATGCTAGATCTCCCTACACTCCCAGAAGCATACCATAACCTGGAAACTTTTAACTCTTGGCGGGAATGAATGGATTTTTTCCTCAGTATATTGAAAGTCGCCTATAAAGGCGATAAACAGAGCCGGTGCCAGTGGGTAGCCTTGTTTTACACCGCGCTTTGTAGGGATTTTTTCTGACAGGAGGCCTTGCTGGCTCAGACGGAAACGCACAGACGTGTGCGTGTGCAAGCCATGATTGGATCCAGTAACGGGGTCGGGCATTCCCAGGTTCTCAGTTTTTCCCATAGTTTTTCACGATCGACCATATCGAAAGCCTTCGATAGGTCGACCAGGTCGACCAGTGCCAAATGGATTTTTGGCGAGCCTGACTTTTCCCTTGACTTGATGATGTTTAAAATTAAGATGTTCATTGCCGTCCCGGCGCCCTTTAAGAAACCTGTCTGGAAAATATCAGCTGCAGTGGAGGTTCTTACCCACTTCTGAAAACGAGAAAGCAGCATAGTTGCAAAAATATTTCCCAAGATATCCAGCAGAGCAATTGGTCTATAATTAGACGGGTTTTCTCTGGGCCCCTTTTTGAAAATTGGGACCAGTAGCGCATCGGTCCAAGACGTCGGGATCTGTCTAGCTTTATGGCAGTGCTTGAAAATTTCTCCTATGGCAGCAGCCCATTCTTCCGGGTGTTTTTTGATGTCAATATTGGTTAACCCATCAGGACCCGGGGCTCTTGAGATTTTTAGTTGTTTTAATATTCTACGGATCTCGTCCACATCTGTTAGCGAGACCCAGTGGCTGTTGAAATGCTGTATATTTTTGTCTGCAGAAGACTGAGGTCTATGAAAAAGTGTACTGAAAAATGATACCCAGTTTTGTTCTGAGACCGCGTTTGCTATCGGAGGTGCCCTTACCCTACTGGTAGTTTTTAGTAGGCTCCAAAAGTCTCCTGTGTTTTTTGAGACAAGGGATTTCTGCATGGCTTCAGCGTCATTCTGATAGAGGCTCACCGCGTGATATTTTATCCATGATTTATAATGGGCAGCTTCGTTTTGGTGATCCGACCATGCCTTAGATGTTTGGTGCCTAGTAGCAAAGTTTTTTAGATTTCTTAGTTTCCTTCTCTTTATCACCACCAACCGATCGTAGGTGTGGTTGTGTACGGGTTTCTTACCCTTTGTTCCTGAGAAGGGCACCCTGTGCGGTAGCAGTAGAGGAATATAGTCTGGTCTTTTGACGACAGAACTGTTTGTTGTAGACTCCAGGTCCGCCAGGTCCGTAGTCAGCCTGTCCTTTATGGCTCTGATGTTCTCGGCCGTAAGGCGCAGTCGTGACTGATGTTTATTTGATTCCACATCAAAAGGATATGATGACCTTTCAGGTAACTGAACTCCCCACGATAGTTGTAACAAATTATGATCGCTTTCCTGCGTTTTCACAACTTTGAAAGACGAAATCCATGGGATCAGCGCTTCAGTTACGAAAATGTAGTCCAAAGTAGCAAAAGAAACATTTCTTTCCCAAGTTGGAATCTGAGGGCCAGAGTCGCTTATTGTTGCTGCATTAAAGAAATTCCTTGATTTCATCAGGTTTGACCATTCACGCCCTCTTTTGTCAGCCAGGGAGTCGGTCTCTACTGATTTTTCAGAAGTTGTATGTATTTTGCATTTAGCATTTAGATCACCACAGATTATAATGTTGTCAGTATCAACCTCTAGATAGATTGTATCGATTACTTCAGCCACGTCGTTGCAGAATTTCTTAGATGACGTTCTCTCCGGGTTCCAATATAGATTTATAATCGCTAGGTCTGAAGTTATCCATGAGTCCTGCGAAGCATTGTATCACTTTCATGAAGTAAGGTTACCGAGGAGACCATATGCTTCAGTGATTTTGTTTTTAGGCGTGATCCCAGATCCTATACGGATAGCCGTTAGGAGGCCCGGCAATGGTCTTCCCATTAGAAGCTGGAGAATATTCTATTGCAAAACCATCCAATGACGGTGGATCAACTAACCAAGTATCCTGTAAACACAGGATATCGAAGCACCCCAGATTTATGTCACTTGGGCGTGTCAGATGGTTAAAGCCTCTGGTGTTCCACGATGCCAAGACCAGATCTTTTTTTGCCAAATTGGGGGTACGTTTCAGTTCATACCTCAGAAGTTTTTGGATGCTAAGGATTTGCTGCTATTTCTGGTGTGACCGTCCAAACGTATCAGCCAACCAGTTCCATGGTCCTTTTGAGACTTTCGCTTTTTGCCAGGGAGTTTGTTTTTTAAGGATTCCTCCCATTTATTCGTGGAGTGGGTTCTGACTGAAGGACTAATTTCTTCTCCTTTGCATTGAGGGTTCAGTCAATTCGTCATCACTACTCCCGACGGAGTGTTCTTGGTCATTTGTCGGGGGCCGATGTCTGGTGTCCCTGCTCCTTGAAGGGTGTTTACAGCGCCTTTGGTTGTACAGTGCTTCCGTTCTTGAGATGTAATGCGCCCTGACAGGCGAAGTTCTCCTCTTTGCGTTGTTTTCAGGCTGATTTCGTGGAGGTTTGGTTACTGAGAACAGATTAAATCCGAGTTTTTGAAGATCTTTTAAGACATCGGATGTAATTTCTGCAAGCACTTCGTTTCTTATGTGAATAAAGGCTTTAGCTTTATGATCCCGATGATAGGGTTCAACTAACTTGACATCATTTGTCGTTAGATGTTGGAGCTGTTTTGTTTTTGCTAAGATTTTAAGCACCATTTTTCTGTTCAGGACCAAGAAACCATCTTTAGATGACACTTGTTCGAGTTTAAAGATTGAAGTTCCAACAAGCTTTTTGTCAAGTTTCTTAGGTCCATTTAGGAGCCAAGTGTTTTCAGCCTGCTTCGCCGACCTCTGAGCGTCCATACGGTGATCCTTTAATTTTTCAGGGATCACAGGCTTGCTTTTTCTTTCCTCTCCGGGACTCCTACAATTTCTTTTGACTTCTATTTGCTCCTCGCCGACCGCCGTTTGCCGATGCCTCAAGTTGTTCGTTTCTTTGCCATTTCCAGCTGCGTTGTCAATTTGTTGGGTGGTTTTGCTTGCAGCTTGTTGGATAGGTCTTCCTTCTTGTTGTGGCGATATGACTATGACATGAAAATCTTCTAAGTTATCATCGTGTTGGGACAAGTTCATTAAGTCACTATTTTGCTGGAATTCTTCGATCGTCTTTGCTGATGTGGGCAGGGGCTGACAGACTGAAGTAGGTGTTGGAGTAATTTGGGAGCGTTCTGTCACCCTGCCTTTAACCTCTTCTGGTTTCTTTTCTTTTATTCCAGCGCCAAGGACCAGTACAGGGTGAGGTGCCTTAGCATCACATTTCTTTGCTCCCGGTGTCAGGGTCTGATTAGGTTGTTGAATTTCAGTTCTAGTTGATTTAGTTTTATGGGACTTCTGCGCTGCTAGCTCTTTCGGAGTCCTAGGTTTGCTTGTTGCGGACAAGTTCCGCACAGGTTTTGTACAGAAGATGGGTGCCAGGTCTGTAGAGGGAAACCCCTCACAAGTCTGGGACCCAGTGGAGATTAAAGGTGTAGAAACTTGTACTGCTGGGTCCCTTTCAAAAGCTGGGCTTCCAATTTGGCGATTTTAGCCTCCATGATAGTCTGAGATAACATAGTTTTTGAATCCAGGTCTGTGATAAAGCCCTCAATGAAGGTCAGTTTAGTCAACATTTTAGATGAAGTGGAGGTGTTATTTTTCAGTCCTTCATTGATGGACTCATAAACTTTGGCAAAGGGGTTTAGGGCTATTGTAAATGATGACATTATGTGTAGGAGATCTATTTTTTTGCTTGGAGAGTCCTTCTGAGCCGATGTTGATACTTCACTGAGTCTTCGACTGGCGATCGGTGTGTGAAGACCCTTGTCGCCATTGTGAAAGTGGACTCGATCCGTGCTAGCTCTGTCTGCTAACAGTGATGAATTTTGAACACCGCTGATTTCCTCAACTGATCGCCCTTTAGGGTGACGTGAACATTCTTGTATGTGGGCTTTTGTCCATACATGACGGTCTTCTGTTGATCCTGCTGCAGGTTTACTGAGATTTCGATCTCCTAATGTTGAGTTTGATAGAAGAGGACTACCGACCACCTGAATTTGGGGAGGCACTGGTGTCTTCGGTGTTTCGCTCTTTGAGGGGCTCTCACTCATTCTTTGAGGGCTTACAGACACCGACGAGTCCGGTGGCATCTCAACACGAGGGTTCCAAACAGGTATGCTAAAAGGTTTTACAGCAGTTGATTCCTTAAAGGCTGATTCCTTTGCATTTTGGTCCTGCCTTGGGAGATTTTGGTCAGTCTTTCGGGCTTTACTTACGGGCAGGGGATCTTGGACCGCCTCCAAGATCTCAGCGTCAGAAAGCTCCGAATCATGATCAGGTTTTCTTTTGTGTTGATTAAGAAAATATTCTTTAAAGGAGGACGAAATCACGGAAGTTGGAATGCTCTTTGCACTCCCTTGGCTTTTGGGACCCATTTTTCTTTGTTTTTTCGTGTATAGTTTGTTTGGTGTTGGCTTTGTTTTTTTCATACCTTTTGTATTTGACTCTGTTGTGGCCAGATATGGAAACTCTTTACCCTGATCCTTTGTAAACATAATTTCCATAATTTGGTTTGTGACCTTTGGGGGGGGTGATGATACCCAGTTCCTCGGTGGTCTTAGTCGAAGGGTGCACAGAGATTGGAGTTGAGTCCAGAAGCCTTTTTTTTTTTGGTCAGAGGAGTTTCAAATGCTTCCTCGAACGCTACCTCGTCCGAGCTCCTCCTCGGGATGTGGGTTATAGATAGGTCCTCTTGGTCCGAAGTTAAAGAGTTGCTCGGGGCGATTCTGGTGGGACAATTAACTAAGGCAGAGAGTGCTTGAATTCCCCTAGACGGGTTAAAGTTTCTATGGATCAATACAGTCTTTTTGACATTTGCTTCGGAGTGCACCCGAGTGTGATTGACTCCGATTTCTTTTTACTTTGTCTCCCCCCCATTGTCCACGATTGAAGGGTTTTGGGATGCATTTGACAAAGCATCTTCCGATGCCAAGGAGACGTTATCCGGCCCCCACCGTTCAGGCTCCAGCCGAGACCGTCCTCCGACAGCCTCCAGCAAGGAACCACTTGTCGAAACGGTAGAGCAGGTGAAGGCCTGGAAAACTGTTTCCTTGATGGCTAACACTGTTTCGTTGTTTACCCCTTTCGATGCGTCTTTAAAGACTTCTCCATCATCGGCAGACGTTCTGTGTTCTGCAGGTAAAGCCACTCCGCCACACAATTTTAGGCCTATGGCAACGCCTTTGTCTGATTGGGTGGGAGGTGGTGGAGTTGATTGTCGGCTGTTTATTAACAGTTTTTGTTTTGGAGGTGATTTTTTTTAGCCACAGAGTTCTTTAGAGTGTCTACCACCGGCGTAACCACCGGCATAACCAAAGGCAGACTCCCGTCCAAGTCGTCAGCAGAAAGGTTCAAAAATGCAGACGGCGTGTCATTTCCCCCCCCCAAGTTCGTTTTGCAGGGTGTCACTTCGGAGCCAGAGTTTTTTTAGGGCTGCTTCGGACGGAATAGGCGGGGCCATGCCTGGCAGAGCCTCACACCAGTCTTGTACACGTGGTACAGAAGCAGCCAGAGGTTCGCAATGTAGAGGGGGCAGCAAGGCGCTAGGTCTGAGATAGATCCAAGGTGGGGGATAGCAAGTAGACAGAAGGGAATAATGCGCTGTGAAATGAACTGCGTTTACACTAGACAAGTTGTTTGCGTATGTATCAAACAATAGATAGGATGGACTTGAGCAGGACTGGTTTATGTCGCAGGGGTAAGGCTGGGTAGGTCCCGCTTTCCTGGGCTCCTGACTCCGGACACCAGACACATATCAGACACACTGCTCGCAATGGCGATCACAAACACATACACAGAGCCTATGGCGTAGGGGTAGGCAAGGTTAGACGTTATGGCGGGCAGGAGGTCGCAAAAACTCCTATCAGCCTCGTCACGTACCGCACCGCACCTCTCACCTCTCCTCTTAAATTGTCGGGTGTCCTATACCCACCCGACTTTAGGGGCCAAAGTACTTTCCCTCTCTGCACCGGTCCGGTCGATACACCGATGCCGTCTCTGCTCGGGATCACCCTAACGCCGAGACTCTCTCCGTCGCTTCCGGCAGCACGGCTTGGCTCGGCGGATTAGAGGAAAGGACCAAGATCTGCTAGGTCTGCGTAGCGTAGCGTAGCGTTACTGTCAAGCCGCACCAGCAAGATTCTCCAGTACGATTTGCACGATTCACGCTGGCCGCTTCCGACAGTCTCCTTCACAGTTTCCTCTGGTACTTGTCTAGCTTATTATTTTTCCCAGCCACCATGCTTAGTTGCCTGACAACCTGACAACCTTTTCCTCGATGGGCTTGTCATTGTGCTTCAATCTTCTGCCAATGCAATCCATGGCTTTGTTCATTCAGAACAAGACTGACTGCATTCCCTTCATGGCCTGCACTTACCTCCTGGCCAGTTCAGTAGTCAGCCAGCTACTCTCTACATCCATTGTGTGAGCCCAAATGGAAGGAGATGAACGACCAGTATTGCCTTATGTCTCGGTGGTGAACTGCTATGGCACCATTGATGTGTCACTGGACAAGTCTGGCTCATAGCTATTGCAGACATCACATCGGTGTAGCTGACATGTGATCTGGTGTTAACTCTGTTGCATTGGGCATGACTGGGCATGAGTTCATCTCTGGGCTGTACATGGACCTGCCAGGCTGACACCACCCTGTTTGCAGATTGCGGGTGGGTCCAAAATGGAAGCTGAAAAAAGTGGGACACTGGTGAATGATAGCACTATAGTGGTGCCTTAACAGATCTATGGGCTTTTGGCTTGAAATCAGAATCATGGAATCCCGTGGAAAATAGGTCAAGCTCTGCTGCCAGTTGAGGGAAACCATTGTTGGTGGGAGGGCACGTTATGGCACAATGTGGGTGGTTGAAGAAGAAGCTGGTACATAGTGGCATGCTTGCTTGACATTCCAACACTACGCTTGCCCATGGTGTAGACCCATTTCTCCTTGTCTTCTTCATTGTAAGGGCATTGTAATGGAGATCTAAATTAATTTAAGAAAATAATAATAAAAAAAATGGAGATCTAAAGATGAGGGTAATTGCCGGTCTACAAACCTATTTGCCAGTTCATCATACTATTTGGGTGCATCCCCCTCCCCGACAATACTCAAGGTTGCACCCTACTCCCTGCAGGAATTGTCCTTGCATCTATCATGTGGCTGAGCAACTCCTCCCAGGGCATCATTAACAGGGCATACACCAACCCAACTTCAGTCATCGCTTCTGCCTGTCAATGCTCCATCAGGGCGAGGCCTAGTTTCTGGTCTTGCCATATTTTCTTGGCCTACTTCCCACAATGAAGCATAGTGCCCAGGCAGTCGAATTAACCAGGCACAAATACCACAATTCAAGATATGAAGGTCAAGCTTTTTCTTTGTGCTGCTAAGGGACTGTGCCCCGCAGTGTGCAACCTCCTCAGCATGTGTTACATATTCATTATTTAACAACTCTTTGCTAAATGCTGCTGCTTGTTACCTTTGCTGTTTGCAGGCTTTCGGCTGCTCGTTTTACGTTATGTTAACACGTTCCTGTAAAGTTCACCATTGACAAATGCGGGTAGCTTGGTGCAGGTATCCAGAAGGACTTTAAACAATCTCTCAGGTCAATTAGAGTTTACAGTAAAATACTTTTTGTCTTGGTTCTTACCACACCACACTAGGAGAAGGATCTCCCCGCTCTTCGTGATCTGCTGAACTTAGAAATATTCAGCAAGAAACTGTTTGAAGAGTGGAGAGTGCAGCAGGCCTGAACATAAGGTTGAAGTCACTTAGCTATGTATATGAGGACGTTGCCATGCAAGGATGTATTCATTGTATATAGTACCTTGAAAGGCAGTGAAGAGAGTGCAAAATGGCAGGGTCAATTCAGGGGAATTCTAGCTACAAATTGTACCCCCATCAGCCTGGACAGAACAACATGTGGACACAGAGATAGACCTAGTTTGCATAGTTCCACCTAGAAGTAACCAAATGTCTCGGGAGGATAGCTCAAGGGAAACGTACACAAGACGACGCTGAGCAACACAGATTCAATCCTCAGATCCGTGCTGTATTAAGCGCATTATAAATAACTAAGTATCATATCATATCAATGCCAGCAAATCTGAAATTCGCTGGGCTTGGTCAAGGTGCTGGAACAGGTCTAAACCACTTTTGTTATTTTTGGTTCGAAATAAAAGTGTCTAAAATGATGCCCATGTTATGGATCATAAACCTAGAAAGCGGGGGAAGGTCCCAGAATATTGGGTCCAGTACTGAGGGAATTTTCGTATAGATAAGTGTTAGGTTTTAAAAATCTAGTAGTCACCTGTTGATTAATATGGCACAGACACTTCTGATAGAGTCCCAGTGAGGTTTTCTATGGTCGCGGAGCCTCAGAAATACCACAATGTCATTGAAATTATTGTAGAAGTATAGGCTGTATGATTCTATGATACGAATCAGTGAACGCCTACAAATGTTAAAAATAAAGGGGACAAGGTCAACCCCTAAGGAACTCCATGCATACGTGGGCGCGGAGAGGAAAAGTATGTGGGGTAGAAAACTATCTCAGAGCAAATTGATAGGAATGACTTGCCACATGCGAGTGCAGCCCATCCCATGCCTACCTAATATAACTGAGACAATAAAATATTATTGATTTATTAAACCCCACCATTAAGAATGAAGGCAGTCATTCCTCCCATGCCTAGTCGAAAATGGCAAGAATAATTATTTTTGTGCCTTTTTGGGGCTGAAAACCTGCCTGAAGACAATCGAAAATATGATTGTACTCAATTAAAAACTCAGGATTTGTGATAGAGTGGCTTTTTTCAAGTAATATGTCCAGGCATGGGATATTTGAAATGGGCAGAAAGTTGGAACAGTCTTCAGGATACTAATTTGGTTGTGTTAGCTGTGGGAATATGACTCTGTCTCGGAATGAGTTGTGTACTGAGCCATTACAAAAAGGCAAATTCAACGTTTGCATAAATCTTGTGGCCAGATTTGGTAGTAGCAGTAGCAACTCTTCATAGACTTTAGGTTGGCATGGGTCATTTGGTGACCTAGAGTTTTGTTTGTCTGCGCGATACCTCAGCATCTCTGCAGACCTTGAAACATTTGAATGCAGTGCCTATTTCCAGTTGCAGAGATTAGACCATCTTCGCTCAGAACCCCCACGCTGCATCATGTAAAACCTAATGAGTGCACCCCTTCAAGTTATGTGGCAATTAGCTGCAGGGACAAGGGCAAGCTAGTTTGCTTCATAGAAATTCTGCAAGGAATTCATTACATGCAGTGGGCAAATAGATGCCAAGACAGGATCTAAGAAAGGTGGCGTTCAGGCATGAGTTGGGGTCATCATAGCATGCTCTCCATCAACTCCTCCTGAATCTTTTAAAGGAAGAACTAGGCAATATTGGTGAGAGTGCCTGAGTGGGAGGTGCAGGTGGGATTCCTTTGCTTAGATGGCATTTGCAGTGGGGGCTAGCAATAGATCTGAGCCAGAGGTGTGAGCGTTGGCATCAAATAGAGCTTGCCCAGAAATGGAAATGATGAATACAAGATTTTAGGTTACATGTCTTTATAACGAATTAAGTAATAACGAATGAACATATAACGAAAAATAAATAACGACAAAAACTAAAGAATTTACTTTTTTTCTTTTTTGGGGGGGGGGGGGCTTCCCTCCCAAACCCTGGTTTCCCCTGGCAAGGGGGGGTTCCCTCCCAAACCCCGGTTTCCCCTGGCAAAAAAAGCCACCACAACCACTTACCCACAAGATTGAACCCTTTACCCCATCACCACATACATTTTCGTTCTTTTTTTCGTTATATATTTTTTGTTATATATTCATTCGTCATTTACTTTTCGTTATAAAGACTGTATACCAGATTTTACTGAATACTCTCTATCCACATTCACTTTCACCCCATGTCGATGTTCGATGCACCTTAGCTTTGTACTGCATTTGCACTGTGTTTGCTCATAGCCGTGCACAATAATGACCATTTCTTAGGGGTATGTCAAGGGCAACATGGTAGGCAGCAAGTACCACAGAATCATAACAGGACCCCAGACACGAAACCTCAACACTGATGTAGAGAGCATCGTCAAAAATCATCAACTTTTTCTTAAAACACACTCAAACTAATGGTATTTTTTAGTGCAGATTTCATTCTTCATAATGTCAATGTTAAAGGATATCTGTTCCGCGCACTATTACCACCGGAGTGGTCCCCTGGCGCTTTAAGATGAGTGAAAATCCCAATTTATGAAATTTTAATTTTTTATTTTCACAGTAAGCAAACATACATAAATGAACAGCAGTCCATGAAATTCACACATATCAACCAAGTGAAAGCAAAGTAATCAATTCGCCATAAACAATCCGAACATCATATAAACATCAAAAATAGAACAAGAAGGAAGAAAGGAAAAGAAGAAAAAGAAAAGGAAGAAAGAGAATAAGAGCGCAGGAGTAGAAGACATAAACCAAAAATGTCAATGCAAAATACTATACCTCAAACAAAAGGGCATTACAAAAACCATCACACAAACTATAGGTATTATACAGATTATGAGTGTTCAAGGGTCAGTACATAATACCCCAGATCAAAGATCAGGTTTATCCATATGCATCAAGAAAGCAGCTCCAAATGTCCCAAAATGTTTCAATGTCACCAGTGAGTTTGTAAATGGCTTTTTCACACTTTGAAACAGTAAGTAGCTCCTTCACCCAGTCATCAATGTTAAATGAAGTACTTGATGACCTCAATATGAATGTTTTAGCAACCATGCATGCACGAAGCAACCAAACTCTCTTACCAAAGTCAATTTCTTCCAGAGGAGAGTCATCACCCAAAATCAGTAATAAAGCATTCATGGGGATTGTGACATGTGTAAGAGGGGATTAATCTGAATTGTGGGGAAGGAAGAGAAGACTTCAGGTAACCTTTGTGTAGACATTATGTTAACTATTACAATCCCACTTCATGAAGGATGGCTTGGGAGACACTGCATCCTACTGGCAGCCCGCCACACTTTGGAATGCAGTGTCTAGTTCCAGTTGCAGTGATTAGATCATCTTGCCTTCCAAACCGCCCACACTGCATGCACCATGTAAAACCTACTGACAAATGCATCCCTTCAAGTTGTTGGACTTAAGGACACAGGGAATCCCTGAAGAGAGTGATAATGTGGGTGTTTCAGAAGCTGCCATTGTCCAACCTTTGATAGACAAGGCACAAATGCCCATTCTGGGCAATCTTCTGTGACAGTGAAAAACACTGTTGTTCCATGTGCATTCCCATACCAGAAGGAATGAATGTTCAAATTTTTGATAAATAAGACATTACCTAGTTCAGAAATATCACATGCCACACCTCTAAAATACGTTTAGATAATGAAGGAACACCGGGTGTGCACTCGTGAAACAAATGTCTGAGTGCTGCCTCTATCTAGTCCCGGGTCGGGGTTAACCATGAAACAAAAAAGAAAGATGGAGGCAGATCTGATGGTGTGGGTAACTGAAAGTGGATTTGCTTTCAGTAGTTAAAAAAAAATAATTTAAATCATTATAAACTTCAACATTAAACATCATACAAAATATTGCCTAAAATTTCATGAACAGAACAGCACATAGATTGTGGTCAATGGTCAAACACATTTACAAAATGCCACCTCAGTGGCCAGGGTATCACAACAACCATTTATTATATATACTCTTGACCCCTGGTTTACATATTATTTCATTAAAACCAAGAGTTTATGCATAACATTCGGTGGTCAGTTGCATCAATTTGTCACTGTATTGCTGTTACACAGTATAAAGTTTCAACATGTTTCAGTTCATAAAGGTGATGAATCCAGAACATTCATCAGGAGTAAGACCCTGGTTTTTGTACTAGCGTTTAGAATGTGCCAAGTGTGTTGGTGAAAAGGTTGGCGTGGAGTTACATCCAATCCCTATCAGACAAAACAGAAACAAGAAACTGGGATGAGTTACTATTTCTCTAGATTCCAGTCAAACTCTTTGAATGAGTATAACACCTCGTAAAGGTTAATAATTACCTGTATATCTGATTTTAGAGGGCGAAACCGTTCAAATGAACGAAGATAGAAGCTACTAACGGCAGCCGCGCTCAACCGATGGATGCCTCGCTGACTTTTGGCAGCACGTCTGGTAAGATAATGCACATGACACTTAGTTCTAATTACTCTAGTAGCTTTAGATGAACTACTAGACATGACCTCTGTATCTGCTTGGTCTCTTCTAGCCCCACCACCGACTTATGCAAACCTGGCTGATAACTTGATAAAGCCTGTATTTGCTGCAACGGCTCAAACTTACAAACAAGGTACTCTACCAGTATTCTTAAGACCCATGTATTCCGTAATTCTGCATAAGCGCACAATCATTTTTATGACCCTTTGAATTCGCTCCTTTTTCTGTAGATTAATCACGTTGCCACAGGCTTTACCAATACCCGTGTTGGCATACTGAAGAGATCGTCCCCACACCTGTATGGATGCCTTGTCTTAAATACAGCAGAATATTGATCCTCTTCATGAGAGGTGAGTTATCTGTGGTAGCCACCCCAATAATGTAGGTGCATTCTGATTTGGATGGGCCATTGTGCTCTGTAGTGTTCTGGGACTTTACCCCTTTGGTTGTGGTTGTAGCAAAATCTAAGGCATACTTTGTATATGCTTTCCCACTAGTTAGGCACAAGGAAGGACGCAAACAAGCTTCTACCTTCGTTCATTTGAACGGTTTTGCCCTCTAAAATCAGCTATACAGGTAATTATTAACCTTTACAAGGTGTTATACTCATTCTGTCACAAACTTAACCCCTAGCCTGGGAACCCAGGGCCTCTGGCCCTCGCCACAGTATTCCTGCAAGGCCCCCAGATCCCAATCATGCCCCTCTCGGCTGTCCTGGAGCCAGTCCTGGCACCTTTGGCGCCAGGCTCATATGGCAGATGGAGTTTCCATTGGGAATTGGACCAACATGGCTGCCCCCACAAGGATCGACGTGGAACTGCATCATGCAGTCTAGCATCCAGGGCGTGGTCCGCCCTGGAAGCACCTGGGATACCTGCTGGCTGAGGCATGTGCTTCGCGTTGTTCTGCACTTGCAGCGTGATGTTCACCAAGACCTGCTCACAGCATTCTTGGCCTGCATCTTCTGGAAGAAGAAGAACACTGTTATTCCGCCTTACCTGTTCTGCATCCAGCTCCTTGCTCACTCCGGAATCTTCCCTAGACCTCGTCTTCATCCGCTAGCAACATCCTAGAGTGGAGAGACCAGAAGAGGACAATTAGTAAGCGTTCGTCTTCCGATTCCATCACCTCCAGACTCCGCTTACTTACCAAAGCTCTCCTGGAAATTCAACTGCTGCCCAGACATCTTCCATTCTATGCTCTGCTTCCATCTGGCCGCATATCTTCCAGGAACTTCTCGGCGACCTGCAAGGATGGACAGCACAGGTTAGCCTTATTCAAAGACGCTCACAGCGCTGCGCTTTGCGCATTCTCTTACCTTCTCGAGCACTGCCCTCTCCATCAGCTCGACGTCTCCATCACCCCTTCTGCATCAATGAGAGAAGGAGAAGGTCAAAAGGGCAACAACAATTGCGGACACTCATTCTTTCAAAAACTAAAGACTTACCTCAAGACGGGAGTCGCAGCTGGCCTGACTCCCGGGCCCACCCCAGTGAAGTAACTCGGCGAAAAGGTGCCCAGCCACGACGTGCCCCTGCACAGAACGGCAGGACGGAGAGCGCACCACAAGGTGAGAGAGGCTCCAAGGGGTCACAAGGGGAACACTAGGGAGGCGGGCCCCCAGAGAAGGTGATTGTGGCTAAAACTGAACTCCTGTCTTCCAGGATAAGCCCACGGCAGCGTGAGTCGACGGGGGAGGTGAACCAGTCCCAGAAGCGTTCCGGACCCGTCGGGTGGCGTCCCTGTGGATACAAGGTGAGCGTTACCGAACGCAAAGCCCAAACATAATAATCCACCCATGCGCCTAGTATGGAAACCTCAGAAACCGACCAGTTGGCCCAGTTGTTGGGGCAGTTACGTGTAGAGGTACATTCAGCCCTACAAGAAACCAACGCACTGCGGAGAGAGCTAATTGTGGCCAAAGAATTAACTGATGATCTTGGCAGGCAACTCCTTCAATCGCAGGCCGGACAATCCCTGTTGCCCGGAATCTGCCCATCAATGCTAACTCCCACGAGTAATCCAGTCCAGATCAATTTACCTGGGACAGTACCACTAGCTCCACCGGAGCATTTCTCGGGCGACCCCCAAACATACGCAACCTTCATGAATCAGTGTCGCCTCCACTTTTTTTGCAGACCTTGGGCGTTTCCCAATGACCAATCGTGTGTGGCCTTTGTTTTATCCTACTTGAGTGGTAGTGCAGCAAACTGGTCGGTGCCGTTCATCAGCCAGGATGATCTAATATTACACGATTTCGGGGGCTTTCAGCAGGAGCTGGAAAAACTCTTTTCCCGTCGCTCCCACGGATAGGCTTTGGATAACGAACTTTTGTCCCTTCGACAAGGAAACAAGGATCTGTTTGCATACATAGCCACCTTTAATATGCTGGTAGTCGAAGCAGAATGGCCGGAGGACAAATGAACCACCTTGTTCCACCGGTGCTTGCGAGGGGAGTTAAAAGACATACTGGCCCAAGTAGTGGAGCCACCCAAGGACTGTGCCGAATTAATAAATCTGGTGGTGCAATTCGACCACCGGTTGCCAGATCAGAGAATAGACTGAAGCAAACCAGATGAACGCCCCATGTTCATGCGCCCCAAAGAGCATGCCCAGCGGGGATCAGAAAGCACCACTGAACCAATGCAACTAGTAGGGGTTAGGCCTCCTTTAACCACAGCTGAACGGGATAAGAGGAGAGAACAGCAGTTATGCCTGTACTGTGGAAAAGCAGGCCATTTCCTTAAGGAGTGTCCAGTTAAACCACCAAGAAGAACCGTAGGGGCCACAGACAAGGAGAAACCAAGTGAGGAGTCTGAAAACTACCAAGCCCAGCAATTGTAGGGGTGTAGGCCCACTCCCTGACTTGCATGCCCAAAATACAAATGAATATAACACACCCCAGCGGGGAATGAGACCAGGAGGACAGGCTGCAAGAGTTAGTCGTTTCTATAAAATTTGGCATCCGGAGAACTCTGCTGCCCGAGAGTGCTCTTGCAAACATTACAAAGGCGGCAGCTTAAGTAAGAATATTCCATCATACATGACATCATTGCATAGGGGACTACATAGACACAGGATTGGATCAAACAGTTGGATACATATGTAATATATGATGTTGCTCCTGCTGGATTGGTTGTTCAGTTGGGGGGAGGGCAAATACCACGAGGTCCAGCTGCCAGTGTCCGGTTGGGGTGAGGGTCAGGCCATGATGAAGCAGGGCAGGCCCTAGATAATCTAACATAACATATTGCTTCAAGCATGCACTAAATAACAGTTACTGAGACTCCTTTGAGCAAATCATTATCCTCTATAAATTCTAAGTTTACAACAACATCATTATTCACTGGGGTCAGAGACGAAGAGAAAAGGTGGGGGCTTTTGCGAGCGCTATGCGCAGCGCTGCAGGGGGAAGAGAAGCCTTCTCGTAGTATCGCGGTGAGGCCTAATCCAAAGATAGAGTCCGAGGTGTCCAAGATGGATGCCAAGTGTCTCTCCAACAGCCCCAACTGCGTTGTCATCAGCATGGGGGCTGGTTATGTAGACAGGGGCAAAAAATAGGAAGCGTCCTCCACTGTTGGTTGAGCAAGTGATGCATCTTAAACTGAATGGGTGAGGGGGGGCTCGAATGGCCCTGTCACTCCCACACATTCCCCCCTTTCGTTACATCTAATTTACTTTTTGTTTTTACTCTGATTGCGATAATACTCTGCTTCAGCTAGTGCTTCGTCCCATGCAGGTGTGCCTTTTATGGGCATTCATGCTCTACATACACTTGGCAAGCTATGCCCATTCCTGGCGTACTCATCGGGTGTACAGGTCATGTAGATTCCTCCATCCACATCCAGGTCCACACATACTTCCCTATACCACTGCAGCTCTGTTGGTTCTGCGTCCTCAGAAGGTACGAATGTACAGCACGCACTCCCGATTTTTTGGCAAACACCGCCGTCCATCGCTGTGAGACGGTCTAGTACGTACCGGTTCTGCATTGTCATTAGCCGCAAGGCACGCAGTTCCACCTTGATGACATTGAACCCCTCTTTAGTGTCGTTGGCCGGTTGGATCAGCTCCCAGCGGACGATCTGTAACCACTTGGCGTTGGTACGTGCCTGGAGCCCTGGCATAAGGAGGGACGCAAAGAATGTTTCTGCTGCGTTGAAAAGCTTGTATTTTGAAGGAATTTCAGCTAGGAGTTTAGAAGATTCTGTGGAAATATAATTTGACCTTTTTCTGCGGGACAGTCTCTCTTTTAGGTCATTCATGGATATGATATCATATGCGTACGATTCTGTCGGTGTTGGTTGGGGCGCTGCCCGTGTGCTAGCCGATTGCCCGCTACCAAAATGCCAGCCTATTTCCCTGCTGCCGAAATGCCAGCCTATTTCCCTTTTATTTGGATGTTGCTTTCTGGAATCACCATTAGTGCGGAGTGCAACGTGGCCAGGGCGCAAGTACCTCTCCATGATGCTGGTAAATGCAGTTACCCTTGTCTGCCACACACCCAATACATGTCCATAAGTGCAGCCGTACCTTTCTTCATGTCGGGGATGATGATGGTTTGTTGCATTGTTTGTTGGTGCCCATTTGCACCTTCCCCTCTCCATGGAAGCATAGTTCATGTGAAATTTCCTTTTGCGTTTTGATTGGTTTTTCAAGAGCGTTAACCCATGTCACTTTTCCAATGTGCTGGGACCAGATGGAAGCACACGTGTCTTTCACCCATTGGAAGTTTTTTTCAGTTAGCCCTCTTATTGCTTCAACTTTGCACTCTATATTCTCGTCATGCCACTTATTGTCTGTGAATCTGGTCCCCTTTATGACAAAAAATGGTTCTTTGATGCAAATCACGCCCTGGCGCTTACTTGTACACGTTTTTTCATTCTCCAGCATTTCTATTGTAACTGTGTGTGCCTGGAAGGTACTCCGAATTCTACATAATACTAGATGAATCAAACATTGAGCATCTTGCAAGGGTACTTCCTGGGGTACTAGTATTTTAGGAGTTCCTGATGCATGCGGTTTGAGGGAACAGACATAGCAACTCTCATTAGTAGCTTGTTTTGCAGTTGTGCTCATGTCTGAATACCATTTGTTGCACTGGTCTGGGTGGCGGGGGTCTTCTATTTCATCTAATCCCAACCCATGGCAAATGTCATATCTCTTCCCTCCTGTCTCCCTCTACCATCTCCTCCTCCCCCCTTTGTGATTCTGGGACATTTTCACTTTTCGATAGTGTATGGGAAATACCCCTGCCCATGCCATATTAGTATGTTTGTTAGCAGCTTCCCAGGCCTCTGTGTCTGGCGTCCCTGGTTTACTAGTAGTTCTGCATTGTCATTAGCCGCAAGGCACGCAGTTCCACCTTGATGACATTGAACCCCTCTTTAGTGTCGTTGGCCGGTTGGATCAGCTCCCAGCGGACGTTCTGTAACCACTTGGCGTTGGTACGTGCCTGGAGCCCTGGCATAAGGAGGGACGCAAAGAATGTTTCTGCTGCGTTGAAAAGCTTGTATTTTGAAGGAATTTCAGCTAGGAGTTTAGAAGATTCTGTGGAAATATAATTTGACCTTTTTCTGCGGGACAGTCTCTCTTTTAGGTCATTCATGGATATGATATCATATGCGTACGATTCTGTCGGTGTTGGTTGGGGCGCTGCCGGTGTGCTAGCCGATTGCCTGCTGCCAAAATGCCAGCCTATTTCCCTGCTGCCGAAATGCCAGCCTATTTCCCTTTGTGTCTGGCGTCCCTGGTTTACTAGTAGCAGCAATATTAAAGTGAATTACCGTGCTTTGCGAGGTAGGTTCTACAGTTTTCTGCGCATTAGTATACATTAAATCATGTTCACCTTCCCAAAGATACTCCCCATCATATTGGTTGGTCTCATTTACAGTACTTGAAAGTGGAAAAAGAGGCATTGGTTCAGTTTGATTCTTGTGCAACGTGGTGAGATTTACATTATTAGAGGGACTGTGTTTCCACATTGTTTTGACCCCGGCCCAAATCAGTGCTGAGCCTTCTCGTATTAGGTTTACCCCACTCCCCCCTTCGTTTATGTCCTCTACAATAAAAGAAATCATGTAATACCACGCCATAAAAAATAACATTACAGAAAACAATATTATACTGTACTTCACCCCACACTCATAATTATACAACTTATTACTTCTATTTACTACCCTATCTCTAACTAATGTGGTGTCGTCATCCGTGAGCGCAGTCTTTTCTGCCATTGTGTTACCTGAAGGGGCGATATGAAGTTGTTAAGTAACATGCATATATACATTATCATTTTTACACATATTACTTTTTCCTACTCTATTCTTCTACTACTCCTTGTTTTATTCTATGATGTGCACATCTTACTATTTTCTATTAACTTTTTAACTTTTGCAATCTTTTTTATATCATTTCACACACTGCGTTTATTTAATATTTTACTTTTGTACCATATCATCATCAAGAGAAGAGAGAGAGAGAGAGAGAGAGAGAGAGAGAGAGAGAAAGAGAGAGACGGTAAAGGCAGATACAGCAGGAAGTAATTCATATATTGTGAGACAGATAAAACAGGGAAACACAATTATATGTCAGTCGATATATGCATCTTTTCAATTGATCTGTTGTTTATAATTTTTTCAAACTCATAGTGTTATCCCATGTATTTTCCATCATCCACTCCATCATCCACTCACAACTTAGTTGCTCGTTCCATGTTCATTTTCGGTGATTGCACTATCATGTGCCTTTCTCACATCTGACAAATGCACCCAATATTTCAATCCCTTAACTTTAACAGCTGTGGGTGTGCAATAAATAACTTCATATGGGCCATGAAACCTTGGAGAATTCCAACTCGGCACAAAGCTCCGAACATACACATTTTCCCCAGGCATTAGTTGACCCTTTGGGCTATCATGCACTGGCATGGCAGTATCAGTTGCAGTATTCTCTGTAAATAGCAGTGCTATTTGTCTGGCTATGCTATGTACTGCACAAGTCAAGTTGGTGAGATATTCCTTAAACTTGTCCCCGAGTACTGTGGCAGCTCTGTGAGCATCCGAAGCTGCTCTTTTGGGGGATAGTGGCGTATGAATGCATCTGCCAATCACTATTTCGTGCGGGATTAAGTGGTGATCCTGGCTTGGTTGCGTTCTGAGCCGAAACAGTGCTAGGGGCAGGCAGTAAACCCAGTTTTTCTTCAATGTGTTGCACAGTTTTGATAATTTGCTTTTCAGTAGACCATTTATCTTTTCCACCATCCCATTGGCCAGTTTGTGCTTGACCCCCAGCAGTGTAGTCACTTCCTTAAAGAGGTCATTCACAAAGTGGGTGCTGTTATCTGACCATATCACATCACAAATGCCCCACCTTGAAAAGACCTCCGGCACCAACAATTTCGCAGCACATTTGGCATTGGGGTGAGCGCATGGTCCAGCCTCAACCCACCTTGAAAATGGGCACACAATCACAATTAAGTACCTCACTCCATTGCACCTTTCTCCCATATCTGCATAATCAATATGCAGTTCCCTGAATGGACCTATTGGTCTTGGCAGTGTTCCTCTTAATGTTCTTAGTGTCATACCTTAGCTGTATGTTTGGCATGTTGTACATTGTATTGTGAATTTTGACAATTGCTCTTGCAAATTGGGAATGAACCAATGTTCCTGTATATCCGCTGCAATGTGTTGTTTGGTTACATGTGTTGGGAAATGCAGCTGCTGGAATGCAATTTCTAGTAGCTCTAATGGCATTACTACTTTTCTGGTTAACTCTTGCCTCCATATCAAATCAGTCGCTGATTGTTTGCACCCTCTTTTGGCCCACAACTCTTTCTCTTCCATTGGTGCCCGCCTTTGAAGCTCTATTACTTGGGAGGTTGGTGTATTGTTATACCTTTCTCCTAGTTTCTCTGTAGGTTGTGTTTTAATGATGCACTCTATTGCTTGTGGCATCTTGAAATACTCTGCATCTTTCGCTACTGCGTCTGCTGCCGCGTTCCCCAATGAGATGAAATCTGTATTGGTTGTATGTGCCTGACATTTCACCAATGCTATTACTGACGGTTCTGCCAATGCATCTATCAATTCGTTCAAGAGGGCGGCATGTTGTACAGGTGAGCCATCTGCCCTCGGAAATCCTCTGCATCTCCATCGTGATAGCCCTGAATGTACTGTTGTTGTGGCATATGCCGAATCAGAATATATTTTCACTGTGCACCCCTTAGCAATGTGCAGTGCTTCAATTAGTGCCGTTAATTCTGCTGCTTGTGCTGAGTAATGGGATGGTAGCCGCTTCTGTACAATTATCTCATATTCTTCCTCTTCCCTGTTTCACTGTCTATTGATGCAGACCCATTAACGAAGCATATTTCCACCTCCTGTAATGCATTTACACTGGCCTTCAGTATGTCTTCCCCTTCACCTTCATACGTGGCACAGTCGTGTCCTTTAACGTCTTCCACTGTGCATGGTTCTGTGATGAATGTGGCAGGGTTTACGGATTTGCACCTGACCACATGGACATTGGGACTGGAAATGATTCTTTCATACGCTGTTGCTCTCTGAGTTGTTAGTGTCGATTTTGATCTCTCTAGTATTGCAAACAGTGAGTGCTCAGCATATAGTGTTACTGAGCATCCCAAGACAACTGTGGCGCTTTTTTCTATTGCAAAGGCAGCTGCAGTGAGACCTTGTTCGCATGTGAAGTGGCCCTGCATCACAGAATCTAGTGTGCTGCTCTAATAGGCCAATGGCTTGTGGCCCAATGATATTTTTTGCGTGAGCACTGCAGTCATGAGTATCCCATTGCTGTGCGAAAAGAGATAAAATTCCCGATCATAATCAGGGTTCGCTAGTACTGGAGCGTGTGTGATGAGCTCTTGTAATTTAAAAAATTGTGCCATCATTTCATGCGAACACTTTATTGGGACATTATTCTTTTGTGCGTCTTTCAGGGCCTGCAACAGTGGGCGTGTGTAAACTGTGTAATCCAAAATCCATGCACGGCAGTAATTACATATGCCGAGAAATGTTTGCATGTCTTTTACAGTTTTGGGTATGATCATGTGACGTATCGCTGCCGCTCTATCTGGTAAAATGCTTTTGCCATCTTTTGAGATCAATTGCCCTAGGTAAAGCAGCTCTGCTAGGCAATACTGCAATTTTCCTTTGTCTACTTTGTACCCTTTTCTGGCCAACAAATTTAGTAGTGCTATCGAGTTGGCCCTGCACTTTTCCTCACTGTCACTGCAGACGAGTAAATCGTCTACGTATTGTATTACGGCGCTCTCAACATCAATGTTGCCAAGACCTTCATGTAATATCCTATTGAAAATACTGGGACTCACACAATACCCCTGTGGTAATCTGCAGTGTTTGTACATGTTACCCCCCAGTGTAAATGCTGTGAGGTACCTGGAGCTTGTGTCGAGCGGTATCGAGAAAAAAGCATTTTTCAAGTCTACCACTGTAAAACAGGAAGCGTCTTTTGGTATACTGCATAATATTGATGCCGGATTGGGAACAAGTGGGAACTCTTTCTGTATGACGTCATTGAGTGGGCGTAGGTCTTGGATCATCCTCCAAGCCCCTCCCTTTGCTTTCTTTATCGGAAATATTGCTGTGTTACATGGTGAGTTCAATGGCACTACTATTCCTTGCTCAAGCAATGTGTATATAGTTTCTCATATCCCTTCCTCTGCCTCTCTTGATAAAGGGTACTGTTTTACTCTAGGTGGGAGGGCACCTGGCTTTAATTTTATCCTGATTGGTGTCACTTCTTGTAGTAATCCTACATTGTGTGGACCTGTTGTCCAAATCTCTGGCGATACCTTTTCCATGCCTTTCTCAAATACAGTGAGTGGTATGTTGACACTGGCCATGAGGGGGTTGTGTACCTCTCTGTGTTGGATCATAATGTCACAGGGCACACTAATTTCCATTGTTATCTCTCCATCACATTCATTGTCAGTAAATAGCTCCTCATCAGTTAGATTGCACAACATCAGGCTCAGGTCTATGCATAACAATGTTCGCCATTCGCACCCATGTGTGTCCAGTCCTATCACTGCAATACGTTTACTTGATACTTGTACTGCTTCCAAATCAATAGACAAAATTGTTCCAGGGACAGTGTCTGTATTTACAATTGGGCGGAAAACAAAATCTGAAGGCACCTTCCATTCTTTTCTTGTTATCTCAGGCACCACCCGTGCCAGCACTCTGATACCATAAATGAACATGTCCATATCTATAGGTACCCCTCTGACAAGCACCTCATTTGTCATTGTGCTGATCATTAACATTGCCCGCATGGGGCGTACTCCTTGGGTGGAACAAACTATTCCCCGCTCAGTGAAGGAAATGGTCATATTCAACTTGCTTATAAGGTCCCTTCCCAACAAATTTATTGGCGAGTCTTCATGATACAATAGGGGTGTTCGCACTGTTTTCCCCCCACTGTTATGTCAAGGTCTTTTGTGTAAGGAACTTTTAAAATAGCCCCAGAGAACCCCTGCATTTCCAAATGTCTGCCCGAAAGCGGGAACCGTCCTTCCATGAGGCACGATTTTTCAGCTCCCGAATCCACCATAAAGATGAACTGTTTGTTGCCTATCTCCACCCCCACTAGTGGTTCCTCTTCTGCAAGTAGGGTGGTGGATAGGACTGGACACGCAAGTGTTTTCTATGGGCTGTCCTAATCTGCATTTGTCTCAGTTCCTGGAACGGAGAATACATTATCCCCTATCACTGTTACACCTCGAAAAAAGGTGCTGGTGCACCGTTTGCAGATGTTGCGAAAAAATTGTTGCTTGCGTTCGCCATAGTGTTTTGTCTTGATATCTGCTGTGGCATACCTCTCTGTTGCACATGCTGCTCTGGTGGTTGTGTCTGTTGCATTTGTTGTTCGTTATACCCTTGTCCTTGTTGTCCATTTCCACCCATAGGTAATCCGAACGGACTACCTGGGTGGGGGTGGCCATATTGCTGCTCATTTCCCATGAGCGTCTGCCCTTGCTAGTCTCCCATAGGTCTCATCCTGGATTCTCATGAGTAATGCCCCCATCTTCCACAATTCCAACACGATCCTTGTGGCCCGCCCCGGGCCCCGGGTCCTCCAAATCCTCTATTTCCCATTCCTCTGATCTCCCTCCCGGCCCTCTGTACCCACCTCATCCTCTTGGATGTCCTTCCTTGCCACTGTTGCCATCCGTATTGTTCCTCTCTATCCCACTGTTCCTGCCCGTTTCCTGTCCATGTTACTGCCATTTTTATTGGGCCACTTCCTCCCTCTTCTTCACCTTCCTTCTGTCTGGCTGTTGATGTTGTAGTATTCATAGCCGCGACCTTCACTAATTTATTCTGTACCAATTTTGCTTCGTCTGACAACCTTCGCTGCACTATCTGTTTTTCCCTTTCTTTGATCCTCCTAAGTGGTGTACAATTATGGCTTGAATCTCTGGCCAACCTTTGGCTTCAAACCCAGGTATTTTATCCAAGGCCTTCTGAACCTCCTTCGGGAGCTCTTTCTTTATTATGAAATAAAATAATGCTGTTGACTGGTCCCAGGGCGTACCAGTTTCACTTCTCTACAGGGCTTGCACCCGGAGGATGAATTGCTTAGGACCCTCCTCCTCTCCCATAGTGCATTGTATCACTAAGTGTAAGTCTGGAGTATCAGGAAACGTCCTTCGTAATGCATCCCACACCATCGCCCTAACATTGTTATGACAGCCCGATATGGCTGTCATAACTCATAGTCACTCCTGGGAACCCCACCTTTACCCACACTGCATCTGATTGATCACCTACCGCCGATATCAACAAACTCTTTACATCCCCTATCGCTAGCGGGAACCCTGCCGTATGTTTTTCAAATGCATGTATCCACTTCCCCGCCCCACCCCAGAGTGAGGGAGGAGCTTCAACAAGTTGTTCTTGTCCATTTGCGCCCATGGTATGTAGTTGGGCCTCCCTGCCCCCTTGTGTATTAGAGGCATTTGTAGTTTTGTCTTTACCCCTCTTTTACTTACCGTTCCCTTCTTTGTTTTACTTACCAGCATGCTTCCTATTCTCTGTCTCAACCTCCCTTGTCACCTTGGTGGCGATCTAACATCTCCTTAATGAAAGTGGAATGGCAGTGTTGTTCCCGCTGCTGTTGCTCCTTCCTTGTATTCATCTAAATCACTCCACACATCTGCTGCCTCTTCTTCTGACTTCTTTTCCCCCATGCCCTCCTCCGTGTTGGCTGTCTGGTGTTGCCGGTCGCATTATCCTCACCGGTTTGCCATTTAAATGAAACACAAACTCTCCAGACTGCCACTCTTGCTCTTGTCCCTTTGCACAGGTGTTGGTGGTGTTGGTGTCCCCCCCACAACACTTTCTCCAGCAATACTCGATCCCGCAACACTCGACGGTGATGTGAGTTCACCAGTCGTCAATGGTGGCATTTCCCCTCCCCCTTGCAACATTTGGCTCCTGTCACACAATGCTCTTAACCTCGTTATCTCCATCAGTGCATGTGCTAGCTGTCTATCTAAGTCTCCTGTTGGTCGTGTTATGCTTACCATTGGCGCGATAGTTGGTCCATACATGTCACAACCTTATCTCCTTCTAGGGGTCACGGGCCCTTAAGGACCTCATTTGGCTCGCCTCGGATGCCCTGGAGCCAGTCTTGGCGTTGCTGGCCTCGGAGACGCTTGCACAAACGGGGTTTCAATGAGCATTGGACCAGCATGGCCGCCCCCAGGTGTAATACAGGAGAACTGCATCCTGCGGTCTAGCTTCCAGGTTGGGGCCCGCCCCAAAGACACCTGGGAGACCACCTTGCTATTTAAACCACACCCGTCTTGAGGCACGCGCTTCGCGTTAATCTGCTTTAGCAGCGTGACGCTCATCTGGTCCAGTCCAGCATACCTCCGGCTTTGTCGACATCCAAGGCCCAAATCTTCTCCATCCTTACCTGCATCTCTGCATCCGTCGGCTAGACGGTGTCCTCCGGCTTCGTCGATGTCCAAGACCAGTTTCTTCTTCATCCTTACCTGCATCTCTGCATCCGTCGGCTAGACGGTGTCATCCGGCTTTGTCGACTTCCAAGACCAGTCTCGTCTTCATCCTTCCCTGCACAGCTGCATCCACCGCCTGGGCAGTACCCTCTCCTCCCGGATTTTCGAGGACAATTCACCTCCGGGCCGCCCTGGCCTGCAAGATAAAACAAATCACAGGTTATCCATTTGCAAGGATGCTTCCGCGCCACTTGGCGTTCACTTACCAGTTCGGACTCGCATTCGGCTACTTCGCAGCATCTTCACCTGCAGCAATAGTAAGAAGGTTACTACCGGCGAATTCATCACAGCAAAACCCCACCCAAAGACATTGTTCCACCAATCAAGACTCACCTGAATACTTAACTGGATAGGAGTTGCAACCGGCCTGAACTCCGGCCCTCGCCAGTGAAGTAACTCGGCGATACAGTGCCACATCGACGCGCCCCTGCCCAGTGTGGCAGGACGGAGAGCGCATCTTTACATCATACAAGGTGAGAGCCATCACTGGGGGAAAACTACAGGGGGAAACCGGGTGGAGGGTCTCAAAGAAGGAGTAGTTTCTAAATCGCCCCTCCTGTCTTCCAGTGTTACCTCTACCGATTCCAGGGGCAGGCGAAGGGTTCCAAAGAACTTCCCGGTTATCGAGAGACGCCCCCCGTGGAGACACAAGGTGAGCGTTACAGAACGCGAAGCCCTAACTTAATAATCCACCTGGACGTCTAGGATGGAAACTTCAGAAACAGATCAGCTAACCCAGTTGTTGGGACAGTTGCGTGCTGAAGTCCATTCCCCGCGGCAGGAGACCAACGCATTACGAAGGGAACTGATTGTCACCAAAGAGAGGAGGGAGGATTTAGGGCGGCAGCTTCTTCAGTCCCAGGCAGGACAGGCTCCCTTGCCCGGATTGGGTCCGTCCACCTCAGCCACCGACAGTAATCCAGTTCAAATCAATCTCCCAGGAACCGTGCCACTAGCTCCTCCTGAGCGCTTTGCGGGAGATCCCCGGGGGTTCGCCACTTTTATGAACCGAAGCCGCCTCCACTTTCTGTGCCGACCGGGGGCCTTCCCTACGGACCAAGCCTGTGTTGCCTCAGTGGGAGTGCAGCGGATTGGTCTGTGCCGTTCATCAGTCGAGATGACGCGCTGCTGCAAGACTTTGATGGGTTTCAACGGGAGCTGGAGAAACTCTTCGCTCAACGCCACCATGGGCGGGCTCTAGACAACAAACTCCTATCACTCCGTCAGGGGAGTCAGCACTTGCTAACCTATATCGCTACGTTCAATCGGCTGGTGGTCGAGGCTGACTGGCCGGAGGATAAACAAACTACCTTGTTTCATCGGGGTCTTTGTGGCGAGCTAAAGGACGTCTTGGCCCAAGTGGTGGACCCGCCCCAGAATTGTGCTGCATTCATCAGTCTGGTGGTACAACTGGATCGTCGCCTACAGGATAGGAAGAGTGACCGTGGGAGATCGGATTTGCATCCCTTGTTCTTACGTCCCAAGGAACACTCCTCGCGGGGCCCTAAGGGAACCAGTGAACCCATGCAGATACGAGGTGCCAGACCTCTGTTAACCAAGGCCTAGAGGGAGAAAAGAAGGAAGATGCAGTTGTGTCTCTCCTGTGGCAAAGCAGGCCACTTCTTGAAGGAATGCCCAGTTAAGCCCCCCAGATGAGCACTAAGTGCCACCAATAAGGAAACTCTGGAAGAGGAATCGGGAAACGACCAAGCCTGGCAATTGTAGCGGTCCAATTGTCGAGCAGAGAAACCCAGCTTCAGACCTCCCATTTTACGGTACCAGTGATCTTAATTCCCCACTAGCAGTCGACCAAAATGCATTCACTGGAAGCTTACCTCGACAGTGGGGCAGTGGGGAACTATATCGATCAGGACCTTGCGGTAAAGATGGGCCTAGCCCTGTGCTCCAAACCAACTGCAGAGACTGTTACCACGGTTGATGGCACCGGGATTGCTTCAGGCCCTGTCTCAGAGTGCACCACTGAACTTATCCTTCTGTGCGAAGATGGGCATCATGAAATCATAGCCTTTGATTTAATTAAGGCGCCCCAATTCCGGTTGATCTGGGGAATGCCTTGGTTAGTGGCTCACAATCCTCGAATTTACTGGTGAGCTCGGGAACTGGTTTTCGCCCATAGCTGTACGCATACCTGTTACCCAAAGGGACGGAAGGCCAAACTAGCAAGTGCACCGGGTCGAGAGGGACTGGCTCACACCCTTGAAGGGGTTGTTTCCCTGCCTGCTCATTACCAAGACTTCCATGACATTTTCCAGAAGGAACAGGCAAACACGTTGCCTCCCGATAGACCTTATGATTGCCAAATCGACCTGCTGCCCGGAGCCCAGATTCTGTGTGGGCGCATGTATGCACTCACTGAGCCTGAAAATCAACATCTTAAGGCATACTTGAAGCAATACCTAGCCAATGGCTTCATCCGTCCGTCCAAATCTGCAGCCGCGGCGCCGTTATTCTTCATACCAAAAAAGGAAGGTGAACTGAGAACATGCATCGATTATCGTGCATTGAACCAAGTGACTGTCAAAAACCGCTATCCATTGCCCTCGATTCCGGAGCTACTGGACCAGGTTAAGGAAACCCAGATTTACACATAGTTAGACCTAAGAGGGGCCTATCATCTGGTGCGCATCAGAGAAGGGGACGAGTGGAAGACGGCCTTCTGTACGAAGTACGGCCTATTCGAGTACCAAGTAATGCCGTTTGGCCTCTGCAATGCCCCAGCCACGTTCCAATACTTCATGAATGAAGTCCTCAGAGAGTTCATTGATGTCTGTGCTCTTGTATACATTGATGACATCCTGGTGTATTCCACGTCCGAGCAGGAGCATATAGGGCACGTGCGGGCGGTCCTGACTAAGCTTCGTGAGCACCACCTTTATGCGAAACTGGAAAAGTGCTTGTTCCATGTTACGGAAGTGGAGTTCCTGGGCTTCGTTCTTTCCCCACAGGGCATTCGAATGGACACACATAAGGTGGACGCAGTCCTCAATTGGCCAGCCCCTACCTCAATCAAGGGAGTCCAAAGCATGTTGGGGTTTGCGAACTTCTATCGTCGCTTCATCCCAGGTTTTTCTCAGATCGTGCACCCAATCACCTCGTTGCTCAGAAAATGCAACAAGACTTTTACCTGGACCGAAGAAGCAGAAAAGGCCTTCCAAAAACTCAAGACAAGGTTCACCTCGGCCCCCATTTTACGTCATCCGCGTCCAGAGCTCCCCTACGTGGTGGAAACTGATGCCTCCAGTCTGGCCATAGGGGCGGTTTTGTCCCAAAGGGATCGCTAACTGGTCAGCTACACCCAGTAGCCTTTTGGTCGCGCAAGTTCACGCCGGCCGAACTCAACTATGAAATTACCGATAAGGAGTTATTGGCCATAAAGGCGGCTTTCAAGGCCTGGCAGCACCACCTACTGGGGGCCCGGCACACCATCACGGTGATAACGGACCACAGGAACCTCCAATACTTGAAAGGGGCAAAGGCCCAATCTTCACGGCAGCTGCGTTGGGCTCTATTCTCCGTAGAATACGACTTTGTAATAACATATCGACCTGGTGTCAAGAACGGCAAAGCGGATGCTCTCTCCCGCATGGGCACAGATGAGTTGGCACGTACGCCACCTGATCCAGTGGCTATCATACAGGAGAACCGGATCATGGGCATTACTACTACTATGACCCAGAGTGAACTTCTTTATGAAATCCAACAGGTTCTCACCCAGGATCAGCTACAAGAGTGGGCCTCCAGAGGAAAGCACTACAGTATCAAGAACCAACTGCCATATTATCGTGAACGGTTATTCGTCCCGGTGAAGGAATTACAGGAGCAGGTCATCTCTGGGCATTATGATTCCCTTATGGAAGGCCATCCAGGGATCACCAAGACTCTAGCCAAAATCAAAAGGAAGTACTGGTGCCCCCCTGGCGGAAGGATTTGATCGAATTTGTGGCTTCGCGTGGAGTGTGCGCCCAAAACAAGTCCAGCAAGCAAAGACCAGCCGGACTCCTTCAGCCCCTGGCCATCCCACCAGCCCTGTGGCACACATTGTCGCTGGATTTCATCACCGACCTTCCCCCGTGTCAAGGCTTCGATACCATCTTGGTGATTGTGGACTTATTTTCCAAAATGGCCCACTTCATCCCCTTTAAGGGACTCCCAACTGCCTCCGGTCTCGTCAAAGCCTTCTTGGAACAAGTCATGCGCGTGCATGGATTTCCGTTGGTCTTAGTATCTGATCGGGGAACTCAGTTTGTGTCCAGCTTCTGGAAAAAGTGCTGCTCCTTGGCCCAGATAGACATCCGTCTATCCACCAGTCACCACCCTCAAACCGACGGCCAGACCGAGAGGACAAATCAGACTCTTGAGCAGTATCTGCGCTGCATGCTTCACCAGGGAGAAGGGGATTGGAGAGAGTTCCTATGGATCACGGAGTACGCATATAATAACTCGTTACACAGCAGCACGGGGAAAACCCCATTCTTCACAATCTACGGTCGGCACCCACGGACTTCCGAACTAGACATCCCTGCCACCCTGGAAATGCCAGCAGTCGAGACTCTGCATACGACCATCACCCAAGCTTTCGCCAAGGCTCAGGAACATCTACAACAAGCCAAGACACGCCAGAAGAAGTGCACGGACCAGCATCATTCAGAAGCTCCTGTCTATCAGGTGGGAGACATGGTGTGGCTTGCCTCCAAGCACGTACCAATCAAGGGAAAGCGAACGTTTCGTCCACGGTTCTTGGGACCGTATCCAGTGGAAACTAACATTAATCCAGCAGCGGTGAGGCTGTCGTTACCAGCCAACATGCGTATGCACCCAGTTTTCCATGTGTCTCTCCTGAAACCCTTCAAACCGGGAACCTGTGTAACAATCCCACCTGACCCGATCATCATCCAAGGAGACCCCGAGTACGAGGTAAAAGACATCCTCGACTCCAAGGAGGTAGCGTTGAAGCTTTACTACCTGGTGGACTGGAACGGGTATGGACCTCAGGATAGGACGTGGGAGCATAGTGAGCATGTTCATGCCCCTCGTTTGCTCCAACGCTTTCATCGGACATTTCCCTCTAATCCCGGACCTGGCTGGAGAACTACCCTGAGAGGGGCCTTAGGGGGGAGTGCTGTCACGACCTTATCCCCTTCTAGGGGTCACGGGCCCTTAAGGACCTAATTTGGCTCGCCTCGGATGCCATGGAGCCAGTCTTGGAGTTGCTGGCATAGGAGACACTTGCAGGAACGGGGTTTCAATGAGCATTGGACCAGCATGGCCACCCCCAGGTGGAATACAGGAGATCTGCATCCTGTGGTCTAGCTTCCAGGGTGGGGCTCGCCACAAAGACACCTGGGAGACCGCCTTGCTATTTAAACCACGCCCGTCTTGAGGCACGCACTTCGCGTTAATCTGCTTTAGCAGCGTGACGCTCATCTGGTCCTGTCCAGCATACCTCCGGCTTCGTCGACATCCAAGGCCTGAATCTTCTCCATCCTTACCTGCATCTCTGCATCCGTCGGCTAGACGGTGTCCTCCGGCTTCGTCGACGTCCAAGACCAGTTTCTTCTTCATCCTTACCTGCATCTCTGCATCTGTCAGCTAGACGGTGTCCTCCGGCTTCGTCGACTTCCAAGACCAGTCTTGTCTTCATCCTTTCCTGCACAGCTGCATCCACCGCCTGGGCAGTACCCTTTCCTCCCGGATTTTCGAGGACAATTCACCTCCGGGCCGCCCTGGCCTGCAAGATAAAGCAAATCACACGTTAGCCATTTGCAAGGACGCTTCCGTGCCGCTTGGCGTTCACTTACCTGTTCGGACTCGCCTTCGGCTACTTCGCAGCATCTTCACCTGCAGCAATAGTAAGAAAGTTACTACCGGCGAATTCGTCACGGCAAAACCCCACCCAAAGACATTGTTCCACCAATCAAGACTCACCTGAATACTTACCTGGATAGGAGTTGCAGCCGGCCTGAACTCCGGCCCTCGCCAGTGAAGTAACTCGGCGATACGGTGCCACATCGACACGCCCCTGCCCAGCGTGGCAGGACGGAGAGCGCATCTTTACATTATACAAGGTGAGAGCCGTCACTGGGGGAAAACTACAGGGGGAACTCGGGTGGAGGGTCTCGAAGAAGGAGTAGTTTCTAAATCGCCCCTCTGTCTTCCAGTGTTACCTCTACCGATTCCAGGGGCAGGCAAAGGGTTCTGAAGAACTTCCCGGTTATCGAGAGACGCCCCCGTGGAGACACAAGGTGAGCGTTACAATACAGCCCTCCTGTCTCATAGGGGGGCAGGGCAGTGGGAGATGCTGCTGCTCTTGGTGTTGCGGTGGTGCATGCGGGAACATACGGGGGCTCACTGTACCCCACTGCAGGCCTTGCCAGCAACGAGTACATTTTTGACGACTTGCTCTCTTTTGGTGGTGTTGAACACTCTCCCAATACGCACCTGTCTCGTCCCTCTTGTAGTTCTTCCTTTTTAACTATTGTGTCTTTACTCACCTCACTGCTAGGTATTACCTCCTTGAACATGCGCCACAAATCTAGTACTTCCCTTCTGTTTTGCAACTTCTTACCTTCATATTTCGCTAGTAAATGTGTCGATACCAGATCCAATACCCTCTTATCGAAGGACCCTCCTTCTGGCCATATGGGCTGTACGCTATCTTCTTTTATTTCTGTCACCCACTGATCATGATACTTCTGTATTTTCTCGCTATATAGAGGGAGATGCTCACAGATATGTGCTAGTGGTGTGCTCCTTCCCATAGTGGCGTTTGTGTTGCCTTGGCTGGTGTTTAGCACCTCTTTTTCCGTTCCCCTCTCTGGGTCAAATAAATGTTCTCACTTTACGTTTCACCTCCGTTTACCAAAAGAAAATTCCAACAACTCTCCAATATTTAGAAAGTTTTCCAATATTCCGAACATTTTTGATCATCGATCACAATTTTGTCCATTTTGAGTTCTTGTTTATATTTGACAGACCACAAATGCAATGATACTTACTGACAGACAAACATATAACAGAAAAGACAAAGTACATGTAACATAAACTGCCTTCTCGTTATCCCCTATTTTGGCTTATTTAACGCTATCACCCCCTCACTCTTGCTGTCTCACACACTCCCCACCTTTAATCCCCCTGAGGCTACCTTACCACTAATTCTGCTCACACAGAAAAGGGAAAATTTAAATTACTACTCCGAGCCTACTCAATGTACGAGACTCCTACTTTTTGTCTTTATCTTCACTTGCTCCCTGCACTGGACGAGACAATGCTATGCGGCGCCGCCTTCTACCCCGTTCGGGCTAGGCTTCTGTACTCCCTGTTTACTTCTCTTTACCACAAAACCTAATGGCCATATAAAGGATAAATGAGAAAAAGCCTCAGTAATATTCACACAGACCCTATACCTTGTCCCCCAGTGTTTTGTACTTTTACCCAAGCCGTTCCCTTTTTCTTTTCTACCCCAATGCCTTTCTTCCACTTGCAAAGTCTCACAGCCAGTACTCACATGTTCAGTTGGGTGGTCCGAGAGCCACCGTTCACGGTCTATCCACAATCTGGTCTGCACCCAACCAAGCCGTGGCCCACCCTGGCGAGCAGTTTTAAGTTGGGTATTTGGCAAGTGGGAACCCTTGGACCCACACTTTTGTGCGCACAAACTGGTCGACCGTGGAGGTGATGGTTTTGATGGGGGGCGTCCCAGATCTCACTGCACGGCACGGGGGCCTCGGGGCCCCCTTCCAATCAAGTTGCGGGGGTCACCAAAATGTAGGCCCCCTCCTTGTCTTGCATGCCCAAAATACGAAAGAATATAACACACCCAGCGGGGAATGAGACCAGGAGGAAAGGCTGCAAGAGTTAGTCGTTTATATACAATTTGGCATCCAGAGAACTCTGCTGCCCGGGAGAGCTCTGGCAAACATTACAAAGGTGGCAGCTTAAGTAAGAATATCACGTCATACATGACATCATTGCATAGGGGACTACATAGACACAGGATTGGATAAAACAGTTGGATACATATGTAATATATGATGTTGCTCCCGCTGGATTGGTTGTTCAGTTGGCGGGAGGGCTCATACCACGAGGTCCAGCTGCCTGTGTCTGAGTGGGGTGAGGGTCAGGGCACAATGAAGCAGGGCAGGCCCTAGATAATCTAACATAACATATTGCTTCAAGCATGCACTAAATAACAGTTACTGAGGCTCCTTTGAGCAAATCATTATCTCCTATAAATTCTCTATAAATTCTAAGTTTACAACATCATTATTCACTGGGATCAGAGATGGGGAGAAAAGGTGGGGGCTTTTGCGAGCGCTGTGCGTGGCGCTGCAGAGGGGAGAGAAGCCTTCTCATAGTATCGCAGTGAGGCCTAATCCAAAGATGGAGTCGGAGGTGTCCAAGATGGATGCCAAGTGTCTCTCCAACAGCCCCACCTGTGTCGTCATCAGCAGAGGGGCTGGTTATGGGCTCAGGGGCAAAAAATAGGAAGCGTCCTCCACTGTTGGTCGAGCAAGTGATGCATCTTAAACTGAATGGGTGAGGAGGAGCCCGAATGGCCCTGCCACTCCCACACAGGGGTCCAATTGTCGAGCAAGGAAATCCAACTACAGACCTCCCATTTTGCTTTACCCGTGATCCTAATTACCCATCAACAGCCCTCAAAGATGCATTCATTTGAAGCTTACATTGATAGCGGAGCAGTGGGGAATTACATGGACCAGGATCTTACAGCAAAGATGGGGCTTCCACTCTGTTCTAAGCTCACCACAGAGACTGCAACCACTGTAGATGGCACCGAAATCACCTCCGGTCCTGTGTCCGAGTATACCACAGAACTCACCCTCTTATGTGAAGATGGCCATCGGGAAACTATCACCTTTGACCTCTTCAAAGCACTGCAGTTCTGATGAATCCTAGGAATGCGGTGGCTTGTCGCGCACAACGGATCAACTGGCGTGCCAGAGAGTTGGTCTTCTCCCACGACTGCACACGCACCTGCTATCCCAAAGGGAGGAAAGGGAAGCATGCCAGTTCACCTGTCCAGGAAGGTACGATAAGTGTTTTAGGTGTGGTTGCTACCTTACCAATTCAATACCAGGACTTTCAAGACGTGTTCCAAAAGGAACAAGCGAATACCTTGCCACCCCACAGGCCCTACGATTGCCAGATTGACCTGATACACGGAGCCCGAATTCCATGTGGCTGTATCTACACGCTCACCGAACCTGAGAACCAACATCTGAAAACATATCTGAAGCAATACCTGGCCAACGGTTTCATCCGCCCTTCGAAGTCATCGGCAGCGACTCCCTTATTCTTCATACCGAAGAAGGAAGGAGAATTGAGGACTTGCATCGACTACCGTGCATTGAACCAAGTCACCGTCAAGAACCGCTACCCCCTACCTCTGATCCTGGAACTGCTAGACCAAATCAAGGAAGCCCAAATCTACACAAAATTGGACCTTAGATGTGCCTACCATCTTGTGCGCATTAAAGAAGGGGACGAATGGAAAACGGCGTTCCGAACCAAATACGGCTTATACGAATACCAAGTGATGCCGTTCGGCCTGTGCAATGCCCCAGCCGCATTTCAATACTTCATGAATGATGTTCTGAGAGAACTGATTGATGTCTGCGCCTTAGTCTACATCGATGACATCCTGGTGTTTTCGGTTTCTGAACAAGATCATGTCAGGCATGTACGGGCCGTTCTTACCAAGCTCCGTCAACATCATCTCTACGCCAAGCTTGAGAAATGCTCATTTCATGTTACGGAAGTAGTCCTGGGTTTTATCCTCACTCCAAAAGGAATCTGAATGGATGTGCACAAGGTCGATGCCATCCTCAATTGGCCAGCCCCAAGCTCATTCAAGGGAGTCCAGAGCATGTTAGGTTTTCAAACTTTTACCACAGTTTCATCCCAGGGTTCTCGCAAATAGTAAACTCGATCACTTCGCTATTAAGGAAGTGCAACAAAACATTTTGATGGACAGAGGAGGCCGAAAAAAGGCCTTTCAGAAACTCAAGGTGAAATTCACCACTGCTCCAATCTTACGACATCCACGCCTGGACCTTCCATCTGTGGTGGAGACTGATGCTTCCAGTATGGCGATGGGTGCTGTATTATCACAAAGGGACCTACACACCGGCCAGCTACATCCTGTGGCTTTCTGGTCACGAAAATTCTCGCCACCTGAGCTCACTATGCCATCACAGATAAGGAGCTGCTGGCCATAAAGGCTGCCTTCAAGGCCTGGTGACACTATCTGTTGGGAGCCAGACACACAATCACCGTAATAACAGACCACCAAAATCTACAATACCTGAAAAGTGCAAGGGCTCAATCTTCTCGACAACTACGCTGGGCCCTGTTCTTCGTGGAGTCTATGTGATCACGTACCAACGAGGAGTCAAAAAACGGCAAGGCTGAAGCCCTTTCACGCATGGGCACCGATGAGGTGGTGTACACACCTCCTGACCCCGTGGCTATTCTTCCGGGGGAAATACTCTTGGGCATTACAACTACGATGACGCAAGATGAGTTGCTATATGAAGTCCGGCAAGTATGAACTCAGGATCAACTACGAGAGTGGGGTTCAAGAGGAGAACACTATAGCGTTATGTACCAACTGCCTTACTACAGAAATCGGCTATTTGTGCCTGTAAAAGAACTTCAAGAAGAGGTCATCTCAGAATATCACGACTCCCTCATGGAAGGTCAAAGACCCTGGCCAAGGTGAAACGAAGTTACTGGTGGCCAACGTGGCGCAAAGATGTAATTCAATTCATCACTTTCTGTGGTATCTGTGCTCAGAATAAATCATCAAAGCAAAGACCCGCTGGACTTCTACAACCATTGGACATTCCACCGGCTCTGTGGCACACGTTATCACTTGATTTCATCACCGACCTACCCTCCTGTCAAGGTTATAACACTATACTAGTGATCGTGGACCTATTCTCCAAGATGGCCAATTTCTTCCTGTTCAAAGGGCTACCAAATGAATTGGGTCTTGCTAGAACCTTCTTAGAACATGTGGTATGGCTACACGGGTACCCATCAGTCTTGGTTTCAGATCGAGGTACCCAATTTGTGTCCAACTTCTGGACGAAGTGTTGCTCGATGGCCCAAATAGACATCCGATTATCCACTAGCCATCCCCCCCAAACGGATGGTCAAACGGAAAGAACAAACCAAACGCTCGAGCAATACTTGTGCTGCATGCTTCACCAAGTAGAAGGGAGTGGAAGGATCTCTTGTGGATTGCTGAGTATGCCTATAACAACTCCCTACATAGCAGCACCGGGCAAACCCTGTTCTTTATGGTATATGGCAGACACCCACGCACATCAGAACTGGACATCCCTACGACTCTGGAACTGCCAGCCGTCACGAACCAACACGCGACCATTTCAAAGGCCTTCATGAGAGCCAAAGAACATTTGCAGCAAGCCAAAACCTGCCAGAAGAAGTATGTGGACCACATTGCACAAAGGCCCCCAACTACCAAATACGGGTCATGGTGTTGTTAGCCTCCAAGCATGTACCTCTAAAAGGAAGCCGTACATTCCGCCCACTGTTTTTGGGGCCATTCCCAATCGAATCTATCATAAACCCAGCCGTGGTAAAGCTGACATTGCCAACCTACATGCAGATACATCCGGTGTTTCATGTATCCCTCCTGAAACCAGTTCAGCCGGGAACCCGAGTAACTACCCCACCAGGGCCTGTGATAATTCAAGGATAACCAGAATTTGAGGTAAAAGACATCCTGGATACAAAGTATGTTAGAACGAAACTCTACTAGTGGACTAGAAAGGATATGGTCCGCAGGACAGAACATAGGAGCCCAGTTATTACCTTCATGCCCCACGCCTGATTCAGCGTTTCCACCAAAAGTACCCCACCAAGCCGGGACCAGACAGAAGGACTACCCTGACAGGGGCCTTAGGGTGGAGTGCTGTCATGAACTTAACCCATGGCCTGGGACCCCAGGTCGTCTGGCCCTCGCCACAGTATTCCTGCAAGGCCCCAAGGGCCCAATCATGCCCCTCTCGGCTGTTCTGGAACCAGTCCTGGCACCTTTGGCGCCAGGCTCATATGGCAGATGGAGTTTCCATTGGGGATTGGACCAACATGGCTGCCCCCACAAGTATCGACGTGGAACTACATCATGCACTCTAGCATCCAGGGCGTGGTCCGCCCTGGAGGCACCTTGGATACCTGCTGGCCATTTAAGCCATGCCCAAGCTGAGGCACGCGCTTCGCGTTGTTCTGCACTTGCAGCTTGATGTTCACCAAGACCTGCTCGCAGCATCCTTGGCCTGCATCTTCTTGAAGAAGAAGAACACCGTTATTCCTCCTTACCTGTTCTGCATCCAGCTCCTCGCTCACTCTGGAATCTTCCCTAGACCTCATCTTCATCCGCTAGCAACATCCTAGAGTGGAGAAACCAGAAGAGGACAATTAGTAAGCGTTCGTCTTCCGATTCCATCACCTCCGGACTCCGCTTACTTACCGAAGCTCTCCTAGAAATTCAACTGCCGTCCGGACATCTTCCATTCTACACTCCGCTTCCATCTGGCCGCATATTTTCCAGGAACTTCTCGGCGACCTGCAAGGAAGGACAGCACAGGTTTGCCTTATTCAAAGACGCTCACAGTGCCGCGCTTTGCACATTCTCTTACCTTCTCGAGCACTGCCCTCTCCATCAGCTCGACGTCTCCATCACCCCTTCTGCATCAACGAGAGAAGGAGATGGTCAATAGGGCAGCAACAATTGCAGACACTCATTCTTTCAAAAACTAAAGACTTGCCTCAAGAGGGGAGTCGCAGCCAGCCTGGATTCCCTGGCCCACGCCAGTGAAGTAACTCGGGGGAAAGGTGCCCAGCCACAACGCGCCCCTGCACAGAATGGCAGGACTGAGAGTGCACCTTATCAAAATACAAGGTAAGAGAGGCTCTAAGGGGGTCGCAAAGGGAACACTAGGGAGGCGGGCCCCCAGAGAAGGTGATTGTGGCTAAAACTGAACTCCTGTCTTCCAGGATAAGCCCACGGCAGCGCAAGTCCCCGTGGGAGGTGAACCAGTCCCAGAAGCGCACCGAACCAGTCGGGTGGCGTCCCTGTGGATACAAGGTGAGCGTTACAATTCAAAGAGTTTGACTGGAATCTAGAGAAATAGTAACTAATCCCAGTTTCTTGTTTCTGTTGTGTCTGACAGGGAATGGATATAACTCCACGACGACTTTTTCACCAACACGCTAGCGCAGTCTAAACGCTAGTACAAAAACCAGGGTCTTACTCCTGATTAATGTTCTGGATTCATCACCTTTATGAACTGAAACATGTTGAGACTTTATACTGTGCAATGGGAATACAGTGACAAATTGATGCAACTGACCACCGAATGTTATGCATAAACTCTAGGTTTTACTGAAATAATATGTAAACCAGAGGTGAACAGTATATATAATCAATGGTTGTTATGATACCCTGGCCACTGAGGTGGAATTTTGTAAATTTGTTTGACCAATGACCACAATCTATGTGCTGTTTTTTTTAATCAAATTTTAGGCAATATTTTGTATGATGTTTAATGTTGAAGTTTATTATGATTAAAATGATTTTTAACTACTGAAAACAACCCTTTGACATTGTGGGACATATTGACATGATGCGGCAAGCGACCTTCGTTTTTATTGAAATTGCACTATTTGAACTGTGCGTGCTTAATAAGCCTGGAGAATTCTGCATGTTGAGCTTCGCGCTCTCCCCACTTGGGAATTTCACCTTTGATGATTTAATATTCCTGATGCCTTCCCTGCCTTAGGCCTTTCTAAGATGGCAGTCTCCCTCATGTTATTGTTGTTTGCTTCCTTACTTCTGGGCCAGCTCCTGCCTCCCTCTCCCATTGGTCGCCTTGGCCCCTTAAGCCAATGGCAGCAACCGGGAGGCGGGAGCCGGCCACACCGTCGAAGGCCAACAACAAAGGCCCTGTCTACCCCTGTCCACCACGGTATGCCCCACTCCCCCCGTGACCCTGTGTCATGTCCCCCCTCGCTCCCCCTCCCTGTGACTGTCTCTGGGTCCCACACCCCCCGTGACCCTGTGTCATGTCCCCATCGCTCCACCATCCCCCGCGACTGTCTCTGTGCCCCACTCCCCCCGTGACCCTGTGTAATGTGCCCCCTCACTCCCCCCTCCCCCCGCGACTGTCTCTGTGCCCCACACCCCCCCATGACCCTGTGTCATGTCCCCCCTCCCCCCGCAACTGTCTCTGTGCCCCACTCCCCCGTGACCCTGTGTCATGCCCCCCCTCGCTCTCCCCCCAGTGACTGTCTCTGTGCCCCACTCCCCCGTGATCCTGTGTCATGTCTCCCCTCGCTCCCCCCTCCCCCATGACTGTCTCTGTGCCCCACTCCCCCGTGACCCTGTGTCATGTCCCCCCTCGCTCCCCCCTCCCCCTGCAACTGTCTCTGTGCCCCATTCCCCCGTGACCATGTCATGTCCCCCCTCGCTCCCCTCTCCCCCTGCGACTGTCTCTGTGCCCCTCTCCCCCGTGACCCTGTGTCATGTCGCCCCCTTGCTCCCCCCTCCCCGTGACTGTCTCTGTACCCCACTCCCCCGTGACCCTGTGTCATGTCCCCCTCGCTCCCCCCTCCCTCCGTGACCGTCTCTGTGCCCCACTCCCCCGTGACCCTGTGTCATGTCTCCCCTCGCTCTGTCTCCCCCGTGACCATGTGTCATGTCCCCCTTCTTTCCCCCAGTGATTGTTCTCCCCTCGTGACCCTGTGTCATGTCTCCCCACTCTCCCCCTCCCCCCGTGACCCTGTGTCATGTCCCCCCTCTCTCCCCCTCCCCCGTGATTGTTCTCCCCTCGCTCCCCCACCACCGTGACTGTCTCTGTGTCCCACTCCCCATGACCCTGTGTCATGTCTCCCTCGCTCCCCACCCCCTGTGACCCTGTGTCATGTCCCCCCTCTATCCCCCCTCCCCCGTGATTTTTCTCCCCTCGCTCCCCCCACCCCTGTGTTTGTTTCTCCCCTTGCTCCCCCTCCCCTGTGACTGTCTCTGTTGCCCCCACACTCCCCGTTAACTGTCATGTTTCTCCCTTCCCTCCAAAGCCCACACCCTCCTTGCCTCTGTGCTGTGATATTACCCCCCCTCCTAAACCCTCTGCTTCCCTATCTTAACTTTTCTCTCTGCACTACTCCACTTCCCACTCTTAACTATCTTGGTTGCCCCTTATCCCCCTCATCCCTTTACCTTCCTCCTGTCTAAAATCTGGCTATACCCCAATTGCCGTCTGGCATAGTAATTCGTAGCGCCTGCTTTTTTCACTGCCCCCCCCTCTTCCTACCCCTCTCTTGGCTATAGGCTTGCACAACACCAATTGCCGTCAGGCATAGTAAGTTGTAGCCGCCTGTTCTATCAGCCACTTACCCCTCTCCCTCCCCCCTCTCTCCTTCACCACTTCTCTTTCTCGTAGCACTTACTACTACCATTGTCCCCTGTCTTCTGATAGCAGCTTGTCCGACCCGCCTCTCCCTCCTTGTTCCTCTCCCCCCCCTCCCTCCCTAGACTACTCTGAACTGTATTCCGACCTTCTTGAAGTCTCCTGTTTGTTTCCTCTCCACCTCACTCTCTCCACTTCCGCCCACCCCTTCCCCTCCTCTTGTAACTCTTGCACTGCAACAAATGTCGCCAGGCATAGTAATGCTACTGCTTGTTTTGTTCTCCTTTTTCCCTTCCCTTTCTACCCCTAACTGTTCTTGCACTTGTACTAACAAAAATTATTATGATAGTTCTACTTTTCACATTCTAATTTGTTTCAAGGACCTAAAAGAATGTAACTGTATTCTCCCTTGTTTCCTCCCTCCTTGAAGCGCTTTGAAACACATTGTGTATAGGCGCTATACAAACAATCAATCAATCAACCCCACTTTCAGTTACCCACCCCATCAGACCTGCCTCTACCTTCCTTTTTTGTTTCACACCTCGAAAAGACAACATGGCTGGTGCAATTTATACCCAGGTATAGCCATAATCCATGCAGAGGCCTCAGCCAACTGCAGCTCGTAAGTGAGGTCGGCAGCATTGCCTACAGCCTCGGGAGGATAGCTCAGGTGTAACATGCTCGTCTTGGAAGCAAGACCACCCAGAGCAACACAGGTTAGAGCAACACAGGTTTGATTCCCAGGTCCGCTCTTAGAAACCTCTGGGTATTGAGCGCGCTATAAATAACCAATTACAATTACGGCAAATCGTAATGGGTGCATGAATATTTCACCCAATTAGTTTCTCAATTTAGGCAATACATTTGCGCAGCCGAAGCAGGTAGCAAATGCTAAATATTGCATGTTTAAAACCGAATGAAATTTCTTATTTGGTCCTAAGGGAGTAATGGCAAAGTGGCAGATTTCAGATATTCCAAATTTGCCCAAAATTAACTGTTTCCTCATCCTGGTGAAATTCGGACATTACACCCAGCCCTAGTGGTAATTACTACAGGCAAAATCCATAATGAGATCCTTGGACCAAAGTCGACCGAGAGCCGTTGAGCTTGCTGGTAAATAAGCCTACAGTGCGGGCTGTAAAAATGAACGATGGACGCTGCAAATACCAATTTCTGATAAAAATTGAAACATGCATCCATTAAATGATTCTGTGTGGAGTTCACTCCCCTCCAGACCATTGTCAGAATGTCACTGGAGCTCACCCCATTCTAAGAAGCTCACTGCTTCCTGTCAAACGGGAAATCTTCTCTCTTGTAGGTTCTTTTGTGATCAAAAGAGCACTGATCTTCCTTGTATATAAATAAATATACTGCGGAAGGACCAGTGCACTTGTTTCATAATCACTGTGTTAATTTCTAACATTTTGCCTGAAACACTCTCACAATGAGCTACACTGTAATTGGCATGTTTTCGATGTCAAACAAAAAGGGTCCCTCTAAAGTATACACGTCATGAGCGTGTATTGTTAAATGATGGCTGTACGCAGTTAAATCTTCAGTCTGTAATAGTTAGCAACGACTTGTCTAACATACCGATAACTTGACATGTTTCAAAACAGTTACAATAAAATGAAACTGGAAAATTACCCCTTGTGAATAACACAAAGTAATGCGAGATTAAACACATGTAGCGCAATTCTCGCATTACATGTCCCCTGGGAAACGAGTGTGTAGGTGTATGCAGCTGGGAAGCTAAAAGCACGGCGGCGTAATCGCATCTCTGAGAAAAACCACGAAGCAAAACATGTCTGTTTCAAATGGAGGAAGCAGCGGCGTCCATCTTGTGATCGCTTCCGCCGGGTCAACCTCAGAGGGGGTGTATCATGCCTGCGCTTTGCGGAGGCTAACATCCTGACGCTGCCACTTAGTGGTGGCGTCTCCGAAAGCTAGCCACAATATAGCATCCCTTCAAATAAAAAATAAAAAAGTTTTAGAAAGAATGAATTACAGTGAACTTTGCTTCCTTGTCACACACAAACAATAATTACACCCACATAACTGTACTGTGCATCATCAGTTTGTGTGAAGATGCGGTAGAGTTCTAAAATCGACCTGTGGGGAAAGGACATCCGCTGACGAGGGAAGAGAGATGCTGCAGAGCTGTACCCCCTCGCGGTTGTCGATTAGAGTTTTCAAAGAATGCACAAGTCGCTATTTCACAAGCCACCTCAAGCAGAAACAGAAGTCGGCAGGCACAGGCGATGCTGTGCCCCATGATTTACAAGGATGAGACAGGCAACTACATCTGAGGGGCCTACTGATACAGAGCAGTCTTGCAGAGAGAGAGAAAGAGTATTATGTGCCCAGGGCATACTGCGTCACAATCAGACAGCAGCACCCTGTGAAAAAGCAGGTGGGGACAAAGCACACAATCTAAGCCTTTGAGATGGCGGGTACATATCTGACAGGCAAGAGCGGCGTGGTGTGCTCAACAGCCGCTAATAGGGGAATCATTGCTTGGTTCAGCTTTTGTGTAGAGGTTTTAAATGCGAATTCGGTGTTCATTATGCTCTGCTGCTAATTTTACTGATTCCGCTTGTGTGATTTGTGGGATTACTAATGAGGAGTGCATGAAGCTTAGATGTAATGGCCTCTGATTTCTGTGTCAACCAGTTTAATGTGAGAGATGGATGAGGGATAATGAAGGTGACAACGGAAATACAGGAAGAAAATGGAGGAGGCACCCCGATAACTGGGGCAGGGGCCTTCCTCCTTCCGCTCTCTCGTCCCCCCTCGCCCCCTCGGGGGCAGGGGAGAGGGCAGCAAGAGTTCCAAAAGAGCGCCAAGCGCAACAGTAAGCCTGCAAAGGGCAACAATGGAAAGGGGAGGAGCAAGGGCTTCATATGCAGCGGGCGCCCGGCACAGGAGCACTTGCAGCTCTTCCAGCAGCCGGGCGCCCGTCAACCAGGAGAGGATTTCGTTTTGCATCCAGCCCTTTCGGCAGAGGACGTCGCACGCCGCAGCAGGAAGGAGGATTTCCTTTTGTTCCTGGTCCTGGTTCGTGTGGCTTGTTCGGGATGCGGTTTCCGTTCCAGGAGAAGTGTGCAGGACTGCCGGTTCCAGCGAAGGAGGGGATGCCATTGCAGCGGAACCAGAATATGGTATGGAAAGGCGAGCTGGGCACATTCGTGGAACCAAGCCTTTGCTTGTCAGATGTTTTAATGGGGTTTACGAGTGTCATGGCCGCTATTAGCATACTAGCGGCGGGATGCGGCGGCAGCTGGGTGTGGGGAAATAGAGGCTGGGCTTGCCATTGTAATGTAGAGCCCCACTAAGATTGCCAGGGTCGTGCAAAGTGTTTGGATACTGGGTTTGTTTTTTCGGTTCCGTGTCCGGTGTGATGAGCTTGGTGTTTTCCCGAGCATACTGACGAGCTGGGGGCATGGTTTTCAGAGGGCAAGACAGGCTTTCAGCGAAGCGACTACGGCTCCCGAGTTGTTGTGATGAAAGACGCTCTTAGAACAGCTACCAAAGTGGTTCAAAAGAGTGGCGTCGGACACAAGTGGTCGCAAGGCGAGGGCGACAGTCCGCTGGAGTCTGGTTTTTGTTCTCAGCTCAGCGAAGCGCGTGGTTACACCATGGGAATGTACACTGTTTTGAGGTGATGGAGCGCTGTTATTTTAAAGAAGAGTTAATTTATTGCAAGCGTGGTTAAGTGTGTAGGACGCCGCGCAGCACCTTGTTTTATGGGTGCAATGGAATATAATACGCAGCTTAGGTTTCGGCTATACATGCATTTAAGTACAATTGTAATAATCTCATACCGGCGTCGAGTTTTGCTGGTTTGGTCGCAGCTAATGGTTTGGGCCGAGATATTATGTGACAATTTCTGTTTTTTCTGGTCGGCTGCTTGGGGGTTTCTGTCCATTGACTGCATTGTGAGCATTTTGGTGCATTTTAGGGTGCTTTTGTACCTGTGTAGCCTTCCCGTCGCAAGACGTCTCTTTCCTACCCTACGTGCTTCTAAAGGGCGATTGTTGGGAATACAGCATTATGCTAAATGCGAGAAAGCTACCACTGCCAGATAATTGTATGCCTGTATGAGAGTTTTAAGGCGGGGTTTTGACGGTAAATGCATGTTGAACATTTGGGTGTGTCGTGTGCCTTTTTATCTTGTCCGACGGAATACGATTGGTATCTTACCTTGGGTGTTGTTGTGCAGAGAAAAGGGACACAGGCCCTTTAAGAAAAGGTGAGGGACAGAGGGAAAGGGGGCGGGGCAAGGGGAAGGGAAAGCGGGAAAGTCAAGGGGTCGGCAGTTACTGTTTAATAAAGGAGTTGTGAAGATGCACACCCGTGTCGCTGCGTAATTTGTAGGCCGGAGGCCTCACAACAACTGGCGACGAAGACAGACGGACCACGCACACGAAGAAGACTGCCAGGCAGAGAGAACGCGAGGCAAGGAGGAGCCAACGCGCCCGAAGAAGGCATCCGGAGTAGCGGAAGGACCCGACGCCGAGGACTGAACGTGAGGTGTGGAGGAGCCTACGCTCACGAAGAGAGCAGCCGGAGTTGCACAGGAGCCGAGGAGGAGCCCTGCAGCCCGTGGAGGAAAAGAAAGGAGACACGCACCGCCGAAAGCGAGGTGGAGCCCAGCGGGTCGCTGAACAGCGCCCTGGAGTTTGAGAGGTGCCAGGCGCACACACAGGTACCGAACAGACCCCACAGGCGTAGGGGAGGGAGCGAAAGGCACGACAACGTATAACGAGCCACTTGAAAGCGAGGAACTTCATGCTTATGCGAATGCTTGATGAGCCACTTGAAAGCGAGGAACTTTATGCACATACGAATGCTTTAATGAGCCACTTGAAAGCGAGGAACTGTATGCACGTGCGAGTGCTTCAACGAGCCACTTGAAAGCGAGGAACTAACTTTATGCACATACAAATGCTTTAATGAGCCACTTGAAAGCGAGGAACTGTATGCACGTGCAAGTGCTTTAATGAGCCACTTGAAAGCGAGGAACGTCACGCACCACTTGAAAGCGAGGAACTGTATGCACGTGCGAGTGCTTTAACGAGCCACTTGAAAGCGAGGAACGTCACGCATCACTTGAAAGCGAGGAACGTCACGCACGTGCGAGCGCTAGCAAGAGAAAGGTGCGACAGCGCGGAACGGCCCACCTGAGAGTGAGGGAAGTGAAACACACGCGAGCACCAGCAATAAGCCACTTGAAACCGAGGAGTCACTGGCACACGCCGGCGCCAGCCACACACCAAGGGACACCCGATTTCAGTGATCATGTCACAACCAGGGAGTGGTGGAAGCGCAGCAGTAGACACCACGGCACCTACCACGCCTGGTGTGACTTCCACCAATCCAGTCTCCTTCCTACGCCGCCCAAACCCATTTTCGCTAGAACCGCAAGAAAACCAAGGGCAAAGGTGGCAAGAATGGATGGACGAGTTTGAGGAATTCATGAGGGCAGTAGGAAACCAAGATGCCCCGAACAAACTAGACATGTTCACAAACTTAGTTGGGAAAGACATAAAAAGTGTCATCAAGACCATCCCTGCAGCAGAAAGGAATACATACCAAAGACTCATTGAAGCCATCAACGGTCGATTGATAATAGTCCCGAACAGAGACTACGAGCGCTACATCTTTAATCAGTGCACCCAGCTACCCCAAGAAACAATCGGCCAATTCATATTGCGCCTACAAAGGAAAATAGCGTACTGTGATTTCGCCAACTTCAACGACGACGAGGCCATCCGTCTGAGAGTGATAGAGGGATGCCTGTCATCGATATTCCGCAAACATCTTCTGAAAAAACCACTCCCTCTGAAAGAAATAGCTGAACTCGCCAGAGTATATGAAAGAGTGGATGCTCAGGCTGCACACATGGATAACCCGAGAAAGATAGACTCCGTCCCAGCCGTCACCACCAATCAAATGGGCCGCCAACACAACAACACATACAAACAGGACCAATGGAACAACGCAAGACGCCCACCACACGAAAAACAATGTTACCGGTGCCGGTTTGAATTCCCCCACAGAGGCCAGTGCCCCGCAATTGGCCAAATGTGCATGAAGTGCGGACAAGAGAACCACTTTCAGAGCATGTGCCGGGAGAAGACGCCCCCGCTATCAGCGTATAGACCACACAACCAGCAACCGACCACAAGGAAGGTCGAGCCGCGGCCCGAGCCACTGAGACCTCTGAACCCAAGACCATACTCAGAACGAGAATACGCCAAGCCCGCTGGCAACCCCAGAACACCAAACAATCCTGGGTTCATCAGGGCGGTCGAAAACCTACAGGTGGACCAAACCGATGCACCGTACGCCAACCAAGAACAAATATATCACATGCAAACGTACCCTGAAGAGAAACCCCGAAGGGAAGATAACACCAGGGACCCATACGAAAACCCACCAGTCGAAGAACACCCAACAGAATACCTACCCTATGCGGAATACGACCGATACAGCAGGGAATATGTCTGACTTATCTCGGAGGCCTCCGACGACAGCACGGCACCCAGAGTGACGGTACACCTGGGAGGAATAGACACACCATTCCTGGGGGACACGGGCGCAACCGTAAATGTCATGAGTCACCTGGCATACGAGCATCTAGCAAACAAGTTTCCCCTACAACCATCTTACGCCCACATATTCCAATGGGGCGCAACACAACCACTGACCTCAAAGGGACAGTTCACATGTGACCTCATACATAGGGCCAAGAGAGCACCGACCGCGATACATGTCATTCACAGCCCGGCAATCGGCAGATGCCTGCTGAGCCACAAGACTGCCACAGCCCTATGCCTCATCGACATCCATTACGACGCATCGGTGGTGATCCAGGGCGTCCCGCCCAACTCCCACTTCATACAGGCCATCCACCACAGTGCCCCAAACATAGAAAACCTGAAATCAGCCTACCCGGCCCTATTCGAAGGTGTGGGCAAACTGAAGGACAACGTCATCAAACTACACATCGATCCGAAGATACAGCCAGTACCACAGCACCCCAGGAGAGTAGGGTTCCACCTGCAGGCGAAAGTATCTCATGAGTTGCAGATGCTGCTGGACAATGACATCATAGAAAGGGCAACAGGACCCACGCCGTGGGTTTCCCCACTTGTAGTTGTCCCCAAAGCAGATGGACGTCTCCGCCTCTGTGTGGACATGAGGATCCCCAATACCGCCATCCAACAGGAAAGGCACCCCGGCCCAAACATAGAGGACATGCTGATCAGGCTCAACCAAGCCACAAAATTTTCAAAATTGGATCTCAACCAGGGGTACCACCAGCTAGTGATTGACCCCGCATCAAGGCCCATCATGACATTTACCACCCACGAAGGCCTGTTCCGTTACAAACGACTTAACTTTGGAATCTCGTCCGCTGCCGAGATATTTCAGGAAACGATCCACAGACTGATTTGCTCCGTCCCTAACGCATTCAATTACAGTGATGACATCCTCATCTTTGGTGTCACGCAGGATCAGCATGACACAGCCCTACACCAAGTGTGCCGCATTGTACAGGACGCCGGACTGACACTTAACAGCCAGAAATGCGAAATCAACACACGCACCCTATGCTTCTTCGGACACATCTTCTCGGACCAAGGAATCAAAGCAGACCCGGACAAGATCCGCGCCATTACCAACTTGCCCAGCCCACAGGACGCCTCCGAACTCCGCTCATTCCTGGGCATGGCGGGATACTGCGCCCGCTACCTTCCATAATACGCCTCACTAACATGCCCACTGCGGCAGCTACTAAAAAAAGACCAACCCTTCCAGTGGACGGACCAATGCCAACAGGCCTTCGCCACAATAAAACAAGAGCTAGCTGCCAATCGCCAACTGGCATACTTCAATCTGAGATGGCAAACATAAATCATTGCGGATGCTAGCCCAGTGGGGCTTGGTGCCATCCTAGCTCAAACAGATCCACAAGAGAACTCCAAAACTCATATCGTGGCATACGCCAGCCGCGCACTCAACTCCACCGAACAAGCATACTCACAAGCAGAGCGGGAGAGCCTGGCGGCAGTATGGGCGTGCGAAAAATTTCATCATTTTGTCATCGGACAAACGTTCACCCTCGTTACGGACCACCAGGCCTTACTGGCCCTATTTGGCAACCCGAGAATAAAGATGCCTCCACGCATCGAACGATGGGGCATCCGCCTCCAGGAATATGACTATACAATCATTCACAAGCCTGGGGGCGACGCAAACCCAGCAGACTATCTATCACGACACCCGGAAGAAGCACCAGACACCGCAATGCAAGGAGAAGCCGATGGATACATCGCATACCTATCACACAATGCCATTCCCCCGGCCATCACTGCCGAACTATTTGCGGAAAAGAGCAGAGCTGACCCCACCATCAAGGCGGCCGTCCATCTCACCAACACCAACAAGTGGCAACAGGCGGCCAACCAACACTTCGTGTCAGGAGAGGGGGGGGAAGTAGACAGAAGAGATTTGGCCAGAATGGAAAAAATACACAACGAACTGGACACAACAAGCCAAGGCACACTGCTCAGAGGGAACCGCCTGGTAGCACCCAAAAGTCTTAGAAAACCACTAGTCATGATCGCTCACGAAGGTCATCGAGGTGCGGCGAACACAAAAAAGATACTGAGAAACCAGGTGTGGTTCCCCCACATGGACACCATTGTGGATGACATACTAAGACACTGCAACCCTTGCCAAGTAAATGCGGCCGGCTCACCACCCTGCCCCATGCGCATAGTTCCGCTCCCTGATGGACCTTGGCAGCGAGTAGCACTTGACTTCTACGGCCCACTCGAAGAGGGGGGTCACCTGCTGGTGGCCATAGATGAGTACTCCCGATTCCCACTGGTAAAGCACGTACAATCCACGGCCTTCCACCACGTGGTAGGCCCAATAGACGAAGTATTTAGCGAATGGGGCATCCCGAACGTAGTGAAAACGGACAATGGATCCCCATTCCAAGGACAAGAGTTTAGGAAATTTGCGGCGCACCTCGGATTCCACCACCAGAAGATCACACCACTATGGCCCCAGGCCAACGGGATGGTGGAGCGATTTATGGCGAACATTAAGCGCACACGCCAAAAAGCAGCAACAGACCAAGCCTCGATGCCACAAGCCATCTCACAAATGCTACGAAGCTACCGGCATACCCCCCACGAGGCAACTGGGTACACCCCAGCCGAACTTATGATCAAATACAAACCAAGGTCCAGGCTTCCCCAACTCGAGGACTACACACCGGAGGAGGACGACGAGATACGACAACGAGAAGCGGAGAAAAGACAAAAAGCCAAAGAATGGACTGACCGGAAGTGGAAGGCCAAGGAACCCCTGATCCCCGTAGGAGAAACAGTGCTGGTCAGGCAGGCCCAACGCCGGAAAACGGACTCGAGACATCGGCCCGAGTCCATGATAGTGACGGAAGTGAAAGGACCCATGATCACCGCCCTGGGAGACCAGGGTGAAATAACCCGCAACGCGTCATACTTCAGACGAATGTTCCAAGAAGATGGACATGAAGACATGCCTCTTGAGGAAGAAGACCCTATGGAGCCAGAGACCCCTCCCGATCCGCCCGAGGCGCCGCTACCGGCAGTCCAGGAGGACGAAAGGGAAGAGCGAGCCGAGCGACCCCACCGGCTAGCCAGACGGCCCACTCGGCTCATTGAAGAAATGTAAAGACGGACTTCGACGATAAGTAAGGGAGGGGTGTTGTGCAGAGAAAAGGGACACGGGCCCTTTAAGAAAAGGAGAGGGACAGAGGGAAAGGGGGCGGGGCAAGAGGAAGGGAAAGCGGGAAAGTGAAGGGGTCGGCAGTTACTGTTTAATAAAGGAGTTGTGAAGATGCACACCCGTGTCGCTGCGTAATTTGTAGGCCGGAGGCCTCACAACAGGTGTTGGTTGGAAATACATCCTGATGCTAATTTCCAGTAAGCACGGAAATTATATGCATAATGGGGCGGTAGAAATCTTAGCACCCTTCGGGAATTATTGCAAAACACGATGACAGGAAGGAAGTAAGAAGGCGGCGGGAAGATCAGACAAGGCTTGTGAAAGGTCACGGGGACACGAGCGGGGTCACAACGCGAAGCAGTGCAGTAAACAGGGACGGAAAGGAGAACTACTTCGCAGGAGGAGCAACTGGTAGTTGGCCTTCTCAGAGTAACCTGTATGGCGGAGCTGGGGTGCAGAACACGCGCAAACACAGCAGAAGGGGCAGTAAGGTGCTGCAGGGGTATATTCATAGCACAGGGTTATGCAGGGGAGGATGGTAGGCAGGCCAGGGGAGAACAGGCCTATGGGAGAATCTGGGGAGTTCTCAGTGGGCCTCTGCACCCTGGGCAGGGGAGGGCTGGCCTAGAGGGAACTCGGGAGATTTCTCGGCAGGCCTCGGAACACAGGGCCTCGTCTGTGGGGTTATTCCAAATGTGCTCATAAGAAAAGAAGTAGGCCTGCTGAAAATGTGTCATATGGGGCCACTGTGAACATTATTTCCAGGGCCTCTTTTGGTCCCCAGTAACGATAGCCAGGGCTTCTTTCAGCTCCCTGCCCGTCCCGGAATCGGGATGAGGTGCAGTTGAAAGGGGAAATGTGGGGATTAATGTGCACAACTATCCCCGGGGAAGGTTTTGTGGCAGTCGTACGGTGTGGGACGTATAGAGGTGTCAGTGGTTAGCCAGCCAAACAGGTGCCATATGAGGCAGTGCGGGTCTAGGTGCATTAAGGACGGATCAAAGAAAAATGCATGCCCAACTCCGGCATTTGAATGGCAGGACATTTGGAATGGCCGCGCACGGTGTTGAGGGACTACAGTGAGGGGTCGCCCAGTGGGAGCTCTGCTAGTGTAAAAATTAAAGCCACATCCTGGGCGTCAGAGCACTGGGGAAGGGACGTCGTGCTGTAGGGGTGTTTGCAGCGGTAAAGGGGCTTATGGTCCGCATGCAAGAGTTTGGTGAGCGGATTTTGGGTGCCCAAGATTACTGCAAACAGGGTATGCGCGGTTTAGCCCAAACGATTTGGTGTTGCAATAGGCACTCGTCTAAGCGATGGAAGCAGGATGTGATTATACGATACCCGTGGGCAAATGGTTACCTTGTGGTGTTATAGACTGTACACAGGTAATTTTCACCACAGGCGGAGTGGCGTCGCTGTTAGAACTACCATTAAGGAAAGAGTTTCTAGGTGCAGTGCCGGTTCCGTGTATGATTGAGTAGGCCTTTGAGGGGTGGGCCTGGAACGGTGATGCTGGCAGGTGTATATATAATGCGGACTCGAAGTGGTGTATGCACAAGGAATGAGGCGATATTGGCTCGGGGGAGCATGCAGTATTGGCGGTAACTATGTATGTTCTAAACTCACGCTTTCCACAATGCGAAGGGAACGCTAGCCACATAGGGCAGTTGTAACGCACAGGTACACAAGTGTTTTTAAGGCGCAATTGCGTGAAGGGGTGGCCCCTCCCCACAGGTTTCAGTAGCTCAGGAGATCAACAAAGATATTGCGGTTGTAATATAACTGGCCAGTTCACTACTTACATCGGTATAGGCAGGTGTGATGTGCAGTTGGGACGAAACAGGGCTAGCTTTTCACTTACGGTGGTTCGCTATGGGTCAATTGGCAATGCACAGTATGGTATAGGCTCAGTGTTCGCTGGTATGGTTGAGGGGACTGGGTTACTCACAGTAGCTCCATTGGGATTGGCTGGACAGATGCAAGTGGGCAGTGGTCCAGGAGTCAGCAGTGGGGGGTTATGGGGGCACTTGTGCTTAGTATGGTTAAGGCACTGAATGGAAATAAGGCCTGGGTTGAGTTTGAGTAAATAGAGAGCAGGAGCGACAGCTAAGAGAGGCGGTTCTGCTCCCCGGAGGATAGCTCAGGGGGAGCAAGCTCGCCTTGGACGCAAGATGACACAGAGCAGCACTAGTTCGATCCCATGTCAGCGCTTGGAAACCTTGGGGTATTAAGCGCATTATAAAGAACCTATCCTCATACCAATGTGCCAAATGTTATAAAGCAGGTTGAGAGAGGATGGGGGAACAGGCGGGGGAGGCAATAAGGGCACAGAGGTAGATGGATACCCCTGTAGACCATATCTGGGCAGATTCTAAGGTTCACGGTATGGGACGCATGTCTAAATTGGCCAGGGGGTGAAGGTGGCTGGGTCACTCAGGTCTGTGGCTGATCCACCGAGGTAGATGCACAAGAGGGCATACCCTATAAGGTAGTTTGTCCAGGTTTGGGGCATGGTGGGGTCCCTTATCACTGCATGGCCTGGTAGTTGCAAGGGCACTGATGCGAGGGAGATGGCTCAGGCTATCCATTGGGCTGCGGAAGTGGCCAGGAAGGATACTAATACACAGCGCAATTTATTGGGGCTTGTGCAAGGGGGTCAGTTAAGTTGAAACAACATAACACCAGTAGTAGGAGGCAAAAAAAGCGGATAAGTTTCGATCCAGAATGCAAGTCAGTATGTACAGTAACCTCAGGTATAGACTCCACTACTCGGGAGTCAGACCAGCACCTCCGGGAGCTTAAACAGCAGGGGCGTCTGGTGTGGCAACATGGGCTCGCTTCCTCGAACAAATGGCGTTCTCTCAGCCCAAAAACACCTGCAAGGGCAGGGGGTATCAGGCATGGAGGGTTGAGAGAGTGGTGTCTACGAAGGAGATGGTTGGACTATGCAAGGAACGGAGTCGGGCCAGCGCCCCCTGGGAGCCTAAAACGGCAGGGGCGTCTGGTGGTGGCAACGAGGGCTCCGCTTCTTCGAACAAATGGTGCTCTCTCAGCCCAGAAACACCTGCAGGGGCAGGGGGGTAGCAGGCACGGAGGGATGAGAGAGTTGGGGCTACCAAGGGATGGTTGGAAGAAAGGGGAGGCAGTTGGCCTCAAAGCGGTGGTCGAACCGGGAGCAGGTTGTGCAAGAGCAGGTCAAGGTATGACGGAAAGATGGAGGGGACTGAAGTATCCCTAGATCAGGCACAACCGGCAAAGGTGAAATCCCTGGTCAAAGGAGGATAGACGGAGTTGCACTGGGCAGCAAGGTGTACTCAGAACTGCTAGAACAACAAAATAGAAAAAGGGGGAGCCACGGTGGGCGGTAACCCACCTTTGGCGTGGTGGTGTTGTGGCGACCAATGAGAAGAGAAAGACTCCGAAGGAGCCATTGCTAAACCGGAAGGGGCTTCGCCCAGTCTGGACAGCGCCTCCTGGGAGCCTAAACGGCAGGGGTGTCTGGCGGTAGCAATTGGGGCTCAGCTTCCCCCCAACAAACGGCGCTCCCCCAGTCTGCAAATACCTGCAGGGGCAGGCGGTTCTCAGACTCGAAGGTCTTGGGGGAGTTGGGCCTGCAATGGACATGGATAAAAAGGGGGAAGCAGGACAAGGAGCAGTCGCTACATCTTTGGAACTATTTTCAAGATCTGTTTGCTGTGGTTGTATATATGTGAAAATAAATCTGCGGCCTTGTTACGCCAAACCAAAAGAAAATGTCTCATTCAGCACCTTACTAGAGGGGAAAGGAAAGGGGCTGGCAAGAATGAGAAATGGGTGATACACTGGCCTAACTAATGGACAAATGCCCAGGTTATGAAGGTGACGACGGAAATACAGAAAGAAAATGGAGGAGTCACCCCGATAACCGGGGCAGGGGCCTTGCTCCTTCCGCTCTCTCGTCCCCCCTCACCTCCTCGGGGGCAGGGGAGAGGGCGGCAAGAGTTCCAAAAGAGCGCCAAGCGCAACAGTAAGCCCGCGAAGGGCAACAATGGAAAGGGGAGGAGCAAGGGCTTCATATGCAGCGGGCGCCCGGCACAGGAGCACTTGCAGCTCTTCCAGCAGCCGGGCGCCCGTCAACCAGGAGAGGATTTCGTTTTGCCACCCACCCACCCTACAGCTACGGCAGAGCCTGGACGTCGTTGTCGCAGGACGACAGTGCGGTGTTGTGGCGACCAATGAGAAGAGAAAGACTCCGAATGAGCCATTGCTAAACCGGAAGGGGCTTCGCCCAGTCTGGACAGCGCCTCCTGGGAGCCTAAACGGCGGGGGTGTCTGGCGGTAGCAATTGGGGCTCAGCTTCCCCCCAACAAACGGCGCTCCCCCAGTCCGCAAATACCTGCAGGGGCAGGCGGTTCTCAGACTCGAAGGTCTTGGGAGAGTTGGGCCTGCAATGGACATGGATAAAAAGGGGGAAGCAGGACAAGGAGCAGTCGCTACATCTTTGGAACTATTTTCAAGATCTGTTTGCTATGGTTGTATATATGTGAAAATAATTCTGCTGCCTTGTTACGCCAAACCAAAAGAAAATGGCTCATTCAGCACCTTACTAGAGGGGAAAGGAAAGGGGCTGGCAAGAATGAGAAATGGGTGATACACTGGCCTAACTAATGGACAAATGCCCAGGTTATTGTTTGTCTCACAATTCGGCACGATACATTTTCAAGTGCAGCTGAAGGAAAGAGGCCAGCGCAATTACTGTCCAACAGGACAGCAAACGAAAGGGGTGTAACGGTCACTCACGTGACTTTGAATTTGGCAGGCCCCAGGTGACTTTTTAACAAATCCCTTGATCTTAGTTAGGAATGCTTTGGGCAAGCGATCTCTACAATGAGGTGTCACAGGCCATGGGAGTGGGAGACTGGATGCATTTCAAAAGAGAGACAGCTCATGTTCTTTTTACACCGAGTGCATATCGCCAATCACGTTGCTGCTCATGCAGCATTCAGTGGAGCGGTACACTCCACGAGGACAAACTGTCACGTGGCTCTTGCAAAACAATGGACTGAATCTGTCACCATCTAGCCATGATCAAGGGACTGTTTTGTGATTAAGCTCCAGCGCCTGTGATGTAATCCCCAGCGCATGTGTGTGTGAGCACGTGAGCTGGTGGCTGTGTGACGTGTGTGGGGTTAAGATTCTAGGGGAGACGGTTGAGAGAGCCGAGGTTTGCCGGGTGGGATGTCCAGTTGTTCACCATTGTAAGATCTACGCATTATATATGAACCGTGTAACAAGCAAGTAAACATTCGTTAACTACACGTCTGGCATCGTTGTTACTTACCCACGAGATTACTACACTGGCGACAAGGAGTTAAAGGACCTTGAAGGAAGGTGTTCGTCGTGGAGGGGACGAGCGTTGTGGTGAGAACACTGCCATCCATATCCCATCCCACCTGGCGGGCAGTGGCCAGTTTCAGGATCCGGTGCGATGGTCCTGGGGGCTTACTGGTCCGAACTGTGTACAAAGGAGGAAGAGCGTTAGGGTAGCCGGGAAGGCTACTTGGTGTGTAGCCGGGGCCCAGCTGTCTGCTGAAGCTGGGGTCCACATTGGCGTTGCAGTGTAGCCGGGGTCCAGCTGTCTGCTGAAGCTGGGGTCCACCAAACTTTTTGGAACTTTCGTTGGTGCTGCCTGGGTCCGCCGCAGGAGTTTTTCCTCATTGCCGCTGTCATCCAGCAGGTGGCGCGCCGGAGACGGAGTAAACAGAGAGACTTTCGTGGTTGCAGCAGAAGTGTGCAGACGTCTCCTGGTCGTTTGGGTAGTGAGTTCAGACTGTGGGTTCCTAGTTGCGGGCAGTTTTGAACGTTGTTACCCATGGTGGGCGGGGCATCAGAGTGCCAACATGAGGAGTGCCTTCGCGGAGCGCATTTCACGGTGCATGCATCTATTGTCGGCCAGCCACGCGTTTCGGGAGTTTGTGCATGCGGCAAGAAACATTCCACCCAGGAGTTGTTGACTGCTGCGCGGTGCATGGGCAGCAGTATGGAGGCTGCTGTTGTGCGGTGCGTGGACAGCAGTATGGGGTCGGAGGAGCGGCTGATGGAGCAGCCCACTCATCAGTGCAGGTGCACTGTTAAAAAGTTGGTTGAGGCTTCTGGTGTTGGTCACATTACTTCAAGGAAGAGGCGTTCAGCAGTGGCCAGCGGTGGCAATTACTGTGCGAACCTGAAAAGGAAATGTGACCATATGTGGAGAGGAAGGCTGTCATGATAATACTCATTGTGATAAATGTGTTTCCGTCCTTTCTATTCTGGAGGGATTTGATCCTGATTTATATAACTTCTATGTGGGACTTAATGGTCTCACATTAAATGAAGATTAATAGTTATTGATCTTATGCTGTGTGAGGCCGGTGTGAATGAGTGGAGATTGTGTGTGGCCTCTGTTGTATGTGTTTTGTTTGGGGCCTTATGGTGTGAGTGATTGTGCGTGACTGTTGTGGCCCTGTCATGTGTCTGTTTATTATTCTAATTGCTGATGATATCGTTTGATAACGCTGTTTTCCTTTGCAGGTGGGAAAAGGGTTGTTCTAACAGACTTGATGAACTATATGCGTGTTTTCATTTCTTTTCAGCACGCACCTGCAAGTTATTAGTTTACTGCACAATGTTCATGTTGTATTTTTCCTTGTATGTGGGTGTGGGAAATGTAATTGTTATTGGTTTTATAGCTCTGTATTTGCTATTTTTGGGAAACATGCACTTATGTGTTTATGAATTTGTTGATATTCATCCGTTAATGGGTCTTTTGCATGACCTGTGTGTGTTGTAACGTAAATTGCGTATGTGCATACATGGAGGTTATGTATGTTGATGTGGTGTTAGGGAGTTCAATAAGAGGGCTGGGTAAAATTGGTAGTGTGGGGCATTGTAGAACTTAGTGAAGTACTTTTACTTGCTCTCTATTTAATGGAGGTAGTCACTGGGTGGTGCTACTTTGCGCTGTTGCGCGATAGGGTTGGGAGACGTTATTTTGATCGTTTCCTTGTGTGTGGTTGCTTCATGTGTGGGTGGCCGGGAGGGCCCATACGGGGGTGTGTATTGCTAGTTGTTGTTGAAATGGCTAATAAATTATGGGCAGCCGGGTGGGCCCACGGGAGTGTCATTGTGGCATTGACAGGGTTTTGGCATTCTGGGTTTCGCCAGTGGCAGTAGCCGGGGCTACAGTGGAGTTGAGGCGAGGTGTAGTTCGGCAGTGGCCTGGGGCCACACTTGGGGGGTGGTTTTGGTGTATTGGCGTTTTGGGTTTCGCCAGTGGCAGTAGCCTGGGGCTACAGTGGAGTGGAGTCGAGGTGTAGTTCGGCAGTGGCCTGGGGCCACACTTGGAGGGTGTTTTGGTGTGTTGGCGTTTTGGGTTTCGCTAGTGGCAGTAGCCTGGGGCTACAGTGGAGTGGAGTCGAGGCGTGGTTTGGCAGTGGCCTGGGGCCACACCTGGAGGGTGTTTTGGTGTGTTGGCGTTTTGGGTTTTGCCAGTGGCAGTAGCCTGGGGCTACAGTGGAGTGGAGTTGAGGCGTGGTTTGGCAGTGGCATGGGGCCACACTTGGAGGTGTTTTGGTGTGTTGGCGTTTTGGGTTTCCCCAGTGGCAGTAGCCTGGGGTTGCATTGGAGTGGAGTGAGTGTAGTTTAACGGTGGACTGGGGCCGTCCTTAGGGGGTGTTTTAGTGTGTCGGCGGTGGGCTGCGGCCCGCATTGAAGTTTATGGGCAGTTAGTGCGGGACATTTGTCTCCTTAGGTTCGCTCCCCTGGCTCCATGGGGGTGGTGTTGGTGTTTGTATTCAGGGCCCATGTTAGTTGCGGGTCGGTTGCTCTTTCGAGCTGGTTTGAGCTTGGGTGTGGCAGATCCAAGGCCCCGAGGGGCAGCTCAGGGCGGATGGGGTGTGTGCTTGATGGCGGTCGAGAGTTAGTAGTTAGTTGTGTGGAGGTTGGGTGTGGCAGGCCCAAGTTCTGAGGGGCAGCTCAGAACTGGTGGAGTTCTTGTTTGTTGTTTTTGTTCTCGTGGGTCGGGTCCTGTTGTTATTGGGTTTTGTTTTAGAAGAACTTTGTTGAATGGATTGTCATCATCTATGCGCCGGTTTGGTGGTGTAATTGGTTGTTCCTGTGCTATGGGCATTCGTTTAGTGTTTGTGCTTCCTTATTGGGTCTGGGTTGGTCGTGTAGGGTGATTAGCCTCATTTCCTGCATGCTTGTGACTTTTGAGTTGGGGTGCGGCTTGGATTTAAGGAGTGGGCTCTGTGTGCTGGCCACACGTAGTGCCAGGTTGGTTTTGGGATATTGGTGTTGCGTGGTGTTGAGTTTGTCGGAGGAGCAGTGTAGTGAAGTTCATCTCTTTTCTTTCAAATGTACGGAAGGAGAAGTGTTGTGATTAAGCTCCAGCGCGTGTGATTAATCCCCAGCGTGTGTGTGTGTGAGCGCGTGAGCTGGTGGCTGTGTGACATGTGTGGGGTTAAGATTCTAGGGGAGACTGTTGAGAGAGCCGAGGATTGCCGGGTGGGATGTCCAGTTGTTCACCATTGTAAGATCTACGCATTATATATGAACCGTGTAACAACCAAGTAAACATTTGTTAACTACACGTCTGGCATCGTTGTTACTTACCCACGAGATTACTACAGACTGCAACCAGGCCAGCACCACACGAGCAAGTGCTCCAGTCTGCTCCAGTCTGACAATTTTTCAACAAAATGACATTTCTTACTTTTCGTCTTGCATATAAAGACTTACCAAACTTAGAATTCCGATTGAGAGATATTTATTTTAAAGAAAATTGTGACTGGGCTAGGACTTTGGCTTACTGCCTGGTTCATCAAATAATCAGTTGCTTTTACTAATGTTACCTCATTTTAACCTATTTTCCTCACGGTCCTGAACCTATAAGTGCCTTCTCTTGAACTCTACAACTAGGGATGGTATTTGCACCAAGCACTCTTTGTGAGGTGAGTGTTTGGACTCCCGCTGTGGTTCCATACACTACGGCTGGAAGAGCGAATAAAGGGAGAGAGACAGGAAGCAGGAGGTGAAGAGCTGAAGTACTAGGGACGTAATTTCACCAAAATGTCAGGGGTAGCGGAAGTGACATCACACAACCCTTGACCTTTGATGACATTACAGGAAGTGCTGTCATTTGACCACACCCCAAAGTGTCATCCCGGGAAGCGATGGAACATGACCTTTCACCCCTTCACAAAACAGGAAGTGGCATCACATAGCATTGTTTCTAAGTGCACTACAAAAAGTATGGTTATGATATCACTGTAATGTGATATACATTTCATACAAGAATGGATCAACATGTGTATCATTAATAGCAGTGTGTATAGACCAATATTACCAAATTACTGTGAATGCAAGCAGACGTCCAAAGCCAAATGATAATGAAGTTTTATTATATAGCACTAACGCGTAAGTGCTTTATATAGAACAAATACACATACAATATCACCCAACCTGTGTTGCTACTCATTTATTGACCTCAGAACGATGAAAGGCTGAGTTGGCCTTGCTGGGATTCGATCCTGCAACCTTCAGATCACACACACATTGCAGCAGCGAGTGCTCAACCACTGAGCTATCTTACAGGCTATTGCTGTCATTCTGGCTATAGTAAAATGAGCAATTACATGTCTGAATGTTCTGAAAGTCAGAAAGCAAATTACGCTCTGCAGTGCATACCATTAAACTAGTAACTGAGATTCAACAGCAGGCCAGTTCATCTGCAGGTCTGGTGCAAAGTTGGCCACATGTCAAGTCTGTTTGGATCTACTTTTCAGATTTCAGAGGTTGCCACCATACATACCATTGGGAGGGTTCATAACTGTGTATTGGAGTATTTAGAGTAGCGCATGGAAAGAAGCGCACTCACATGGCATCCTGTACTCTGGACACTCGTTACCACATACTTGCAAACAAACATCCTGAACAGCATGCCAGGGAGATAGGAAAGATAGACACATTACAACAAAGCATTAATTGTGGCACAATGAAATCAAGGGCCACTTTATGTTCTATGGTCAAACATTTCTAAACTGTACACAAGCCTTAAGGCACAAGGATTTTGTCAAGTGACTGAGGACACAGAGATGGAATGTCTTGTGATGATTGTAACAGAGACAACGGCAGAAAAAGCAAGCTATAACTGCAACTTCCAAAAAGCAAAATACATAGTTGGAAATGGATGCTTATTCTACTCTAAATGCTTTTTAGAAGTTTTTGTCTGCATTATGAATTTGTGGTGTTTAAGAACAGACTAAATCAGTGACTCACCCACTAAGTGTGACTGAAATAAACCTTTAATAACTCTAGTAATTATTGTATAGAATTCCAGAAAGACACATTAATTGGCCAAATGAACTTCGGCGCGTAATTGTCCTAATAATTGAGCCAATTGGAGACTGAGGGCTACATCGGGCATAGAGGGTTGCAGCATATAAGTAGCATCGGCAGTGGGTTCTGAATACATTATAATACATTGTGGTTCATAAGTGTCATAATTGCAGCAACATAAGTCTTATATGTTCTTTCAATGCATTCAGTGTTAGAGGGCAGTGCTGCGGAAGAAAGACCATAGAGCAGGCTGTAGGGGAGCCAGTAGAGGAGCGGGTGAGGGGAGTAGCTAGGTCCGGCATCAGTGGTGCTGGCCAGAGAATCAAAAGACAAAGGAATGCTGTTACGATACAATGGAATTAGTCATACCAGTGTTAGTAAAAATTTCGAAGTGCGGCCACTGGTGAGGAAAGGAAAATTCAAAAGCTGCTGACACGCTAGAGTATATGGAAAGAAGCCGAGACATGAATAGTTGAAATTCATAGAGGAGGAGTAGGATCTAGGCACCAGGAGGCCTACTGAAGTCTGATTAGTGCTGTAGGATATATTTTGTATTGCGGTAAAGTTTTTAAAATTAATACAGTAGAAATGGTGATAGCGCTGTCTGGGTGCGCAGGTACCAGGGATGGAGGGGCAGAAAGGAGGAAAATAGAGGCAAATAGGGGATCAGTTTGTAGCATGCGAGGAGTTCAGTGAAGACAGAAAGGGATAGTAACACGCCGATGCAACTGCCAGATGCAGCGGGCATGGCTTACCTTTCCTTTTCTTTCAGAGATAAAAAAGCGGCCACCTGTTTTAAAACATATGGACGAGGTATGGCAGCATGGTGGCAATCGCTGGTGGGGACCGGCAGTGACACAAAGCTGCGATGGCCTTAACTTCAGGCCTTTACATAGGGCCGGCTGCACCTCACGGCTATTATGGGCAGGTTACTTTGAATTGCGCACAGGCCAATCGGGGTCCTGCAGTGGAATTGCAGGCTTGTAGTCCTTGTGAATGCCCGATGGTGTGTCAGTCATGATGATATGTCTGTGATGGTGTTCTGCCATCATGTTCTCTGCTGCAGTGGTCAGGCTGCCATGTAGAATGAAACCGGGACCTATATGGTCATCCCCATCGGCAGAGACACAAATCTGTGCTCAGGATGGGACCATGATGGGTGAAGGTCCATGTGGAAGAAGATAGACACTCATACCTTGCAGAGGAGGTTCCAGATAGGGTCTGCACTCCAGCCACCCATTTCAAAATACCAGGAACATACTCGCAGAGATATGTGACGTATGAGGACCAAATAATCCAACAGAGAGCAAGACTGGGGCTCTGCCCAGTGCCCATCAGAAGAGCAATACCTGTTGAAGTGCAAATAACCAGACAACCATGGGCAGCACGGTACCCATTGAGACAACCTTAACAACAGCTGACACGAAATGAAGACTACTTACAAACTGTCCCCAAAGAGACCCAAAGGGCCTTAATCGAAGGCGAATGCTGACAACACAAGGGCCAGGACAGATCTACAGATGAACGGAATAACAACCAGAGGATGACAAACAAAGATGAAATTATATGAAGAAAGAAGTAAAGGACTTAAAAGGAGAAACGATGCTGAACTTTAAAGAAACGTAACCATAAAGCAGGAGGCAAAATTTGCAACTGGCTAAACGCCTGTAAATAGGTTTGGAACACAAGAAGCTAAGGAAACGGTACTGCTTGCTATGCTTAGTAGAAAAATAGAGCGGCAAGCGCCAACTATATATCTACCTTAAAGAAGCACATTATACAAGTACGACTCCATTTTACAAAAGCAGAATTAAGCCCAGAATGGCAGGGGCCAAACAAGGCAGGATTCATATAACAGCACAGAGCCAGACAAAAGAGCGGAATCGAAACTTAGCAAGAAGCAGCTCATGCCTGGGAATTCTAGGTCACCCAAGAGAGGGAGGAGAGCGGCAACTTTGAACAATCGAAACTTGAGAGCACAGCAGCCAGCCATTGAAGGTCGAGATAAAGGGGCCCAGGCAGATGGCAAGGCTAAAGGAAGAATCAAATACACAAATAGAGGGAAAATGAAGCAGATTCACGGTGTACTGACACGTGACCAGCAAAGCGCGAAGAGGTACCAATGTCTGATCTCATCCAAAACCAGAGGATGCCATAACTTCTCCTGATAAGAAGCTACAGTTTCGAGGCCATCCTCTGACAACTAATTGACACATAGCCCTGAAGTACTGATTGATGGAAGGGAGGCAGGGTGAATCTTGGGGCATGCTACACCTGGGTGATCATTCTGCATGCTGCTAATTAAAGTGGAGATTTGTGCCTAGGAGTGTAACCCACCCAATCACAATGGACCAAATAATCAAGGGTCCTATAGCTAGTAGAAGCAATGAGACGTCATACTTTTAGTGACGTCTAGCATGAGTGATGTAGAGGGATGGGCTTAGATGCCCACCCGATAAGAGTTATCCAATCCCCACACTCCGTTACCATATACAGATATAGTACCTATACTTAAGTTACCTTTTCCAACCAATAGAATTGCATGACAAACCTTTGAGTGTTACACGTCAATGGTGATGAAAAAGTACTATAACTATTGCTGTCTGAATGAAGATTTTGGAAGTTGAAGCGAGACGGGCGATCGCATCACTGATGATTTCCTATTGTTTCCCTGTTTTCTGTACTTGTCATTAAATGGACTTCCCTTTGCCAAACCATTGAGTTGTCCTTACTGATTGATGTTGGAGTAAGAGAATCCCGCACCCCATCCACCTCAAGGTGCAGCTATCTCGTCTTAAAGTACTCGAGGGTGAGCTCTGATCCCATGGGCCCGTCAGAGGTCGCTCTGCCCTCCTGTACACTTGGTAACAGAGGATGGTTTTGACCATCGATTATTGATTATTGATTAAAATAAAACACCTATTGTCTGTCGACACAAAGTAACTCTAGGTCTTCTGCAATATCACGAGTCCTTCGCCATTTGGCCGAGTAGACTGTGAAGCTTCCCGTGGACAATGATAGTTTAAATCTATCCAAAAACTGCAGTGGGTCTGAAGGGACCCGTTTTATAAACATAAACCCTTCCATTCCTACGGGCAGCGGAACAGGCGAAATACTAAAGGAGGCGGTAACGGAGGCAGTGATCCCGAGGATCCAGAGAGGAACCATGCGAGCAGTGAGTGAAACAAAGATTGAATGCTTTGGCAAATGTCATAAGGCATTAGAACAAGTAAGGGAAAAGGTAACAGAGGGAGGTGGAGAAAACAAAATAGTCAGAAGTAGAGAAGACTGTATATATATATAAGGGGATAATGACTCTAGAATAATGGAATAAAAAGAGAGAATACCGGGGTGGACACCCGAGAAAAAAGAGAATACCGGGGTAGACACCCAAGAAGAGAGAGGACACCAGGGTGGATACCTGAAATTAAGAGAGAGGATACGCCTTATTCCTGCGCTTTAATATAGCGGGTCAGAAGAAACATGAACTCAGAGCCCACATAATAGGGGACAACTAGATTACTACCACGTTTAAAGATGTTGTAAAAGGGGTTCGTTTAAACTCCATGTCGGGGTACAAATTAGAAGCAGAGATATTTGTGTCCAGCTGGTGTCTGTCTAGTCTGTCAAATTTCTGTTGTACGTGTTCTGTCGTATGTCACATGTAAGGAAAATTGTCTACTTTTTGGTTGAAATCAAGTGGTGTTTGTGATGCCGGAAATGCATCTGAGGGACAGGGCCTCTGAATCCTTGTCCTTTTTCTGTTTTTACCGTGTGTTCTGTCATGTTTTCTGCCCAGGAGTCCATGAGGGACTCCTGGCAGTGCAGCTCTCTTTTGGTTTGGTGAACAGACCCATGGGATACCCTTATGGCACCCATGGGTAGGGGTACAACCCTGTGCCCCTAGTGTATGTTTTTGGGCACCTGTGGGTGGCCCACAGAGCAGGGTATGGGCTGGTGGCAGCTCCATGCTAAACTTGACAGGTGCTCTGGGTGTCCTCCATTTTGGGATACCCAGGCCCTGCCATTGGGATCAGTTGATTCCTGATAGAAACAAGATGGCCCCTGTGGCCTCTTGCTTTCTATTGCCTGTTGTCTTGTTTTTCCCAAAGTCCTGGGAAGCCCTGGCTCTGTCCCTTCCCCCTGGCTGGCTGTTGGGTGGAAGTTCCATATATGGTGTTGTTGTGAAGGCCCAGCTAGACTGACTGGAGCCTTCCCAGTGACTGTATGTTATGGGTACCTCCTGTGGGTGGGACCTGGGTGAATGGAGTGTGTGACCAATATACACTCCTTGTTGTGGTTGTCTGGTTTCTGGCATGAGAGACAAAGACTGAGACAGCCCTGCCCGAAACTGGCCTGAATGCAGTGTGTAGTGTTGAATGGCTGGGTACTTGTCCCAATCCACATTCCTTGTTGTGAGTGTCTGAAAGGGAGGAGTGTGGCCTGAATGCACTGTGTGCCTGATTGGCTGACTGACTGCATGAATGCCCTTCTGTGTGATTGGCTGCTGTGTGTGTGCCAGCAGCGTGGATGAGAGACAGAATAGTATATCTGGGGACCTCTCACCACTGGAAATTGTTCAGAAGCATTCAGAAGCTGAGTCTCCACTCAAGAGTAACTGGATTTGCTGATCCTCGACGTCCAGCTGGAAGAAGAAGACTTGCTGTGGCATTTGCTTCGACGGAACTGAAGGTTGTCGAAATCGTCGAGGACTGACCCGAGAGAGGACCTGGTAAGGCGCCCTCTTCCCGTGCTCCGAGGGACCATCGAGCACCGCTGAATCTTCGCCGAAGCTCCCTGGACGCCAGACCATCGAAAGGCTGCCGACCGGAGAAGGGGACTGCCGAGGAGACCGAAGTAAAGCACCCGGACATCGACGCTGTCGAAGTCCATTGCCGTCGACCAGGGTTCGCAGGTCTGTGCAACCGCTGGAGGCCCGTCGAAGTTGTGTTGCCCAGCCGGGGGAACCACTTGACGCCGAGCCGCCGACGACCGGAGCCGTCCGCTCCTTGCCTAAGAACATTTGACTCGAAGGACTCCCTCGTCAGCACCGTCGACCGCTTTTGCCCTGCCGGAGAAAGTCGAGGACGACCAACGCGCCGAGGAGAATCCGCCGGTGGGTTTCCCGCCACCTCACGATCCCAAAGACTCGAGCGACTCGACGCCCTTGCTGGGCTCCCGTCTCTACAATCTTTGCGGTCCAGAACTATTGTCATCGAGGTGCCCCGCACACCTCCGCCTTGCAGGACGCCGACGCCCCGACGCCGACGAGCACCGCTCGGACGAAGCTGCCGCCTCCTCGACATCGTTCTACCTCGTTTGTCGACGGACGTTCGACGCCCCGTGTCTCCCGCTTGAAAGGGAAGGCATTCAAGAAGGGCCGTCGATTCCCCGTCGCCGAACCCCGAGGTCTTCGACGTTTCTCGACGCCTCTCGACGATCCGTGACTCCTGCTTTAAAGGGGGTCATTCAAGAAGGATCTGTCGACGCCTCTTCGAAGAACTCGACTCCACCAGGTACATTGGGGGGGTAAAAACATTGTAGGAGAGAATAAGACTGTTGAACAATATATGGACTGGGCTTGTGTTATATCTCTTTATTTTACAGGTTGCCCAGGTGGGGGGATCTCCACACAGAACGGTGTCCAGTAGCAAGGGCCCGTCTTCTGCCTATTGTTTCAACCATCTGTTATCTCTCCTCTCTCTATTCGCTGGTTTCCTGCTTATTGATCTGCGTGCCATTGCTACAGTATTGTGAATGCACTGTTATGAGGTCTAATATTAGTGGTACCACTTTAGAATTGTAGATATTTATCATTATTGGTTTTCCTGAGCACAAAGTGCGTTGTTGTGATAAGTGTACATAACCCTTGAATATTAATTATATAAAGACTGTGTTTTCAGTAATACAGTGTGTGGACATTCCTTTGTGGGGGCTTGGGGATACACTGTACTTAAGAACCAGCCTGCATCACCTCCTGAGAAGCTAGGCCTTGATTGCTCGTCCATTGCTACCACAATCGAGAATCTTGGCTGGGGTCCTCTGTGCCTCTCCTCTACCATATAGAGAGCGGAAGTACAGACCCCCCCACCGGTCTTGACAAGCTGGTGGCAGCGGTGGGATGCTTATGGTTTTAAGACTCAGTGTATAACCGTGCCACTTACAAAATATCCGCACTTTATTAGATTAAGGTTTGGGTGTGTACCAAATAACTGCATTACAGGCAATGGAGCCCATTGCAAATGGTAAATTGACTCGGATGAGCTTAGAGGCTCTCCAGAGTGCTTGTGAAGCCAGGGAGTTGGACTTTGTGGATAAGTCTAGGGCTGAGCTGATAGCTGCCCTGGTGGACTACCAGACTGATGGTGAAACCCTTGATGAAGGGGGGGATGCAACCAGTGAGGACTCTGCCCCTGGGGTTGTCGCTGAATCTGTTTCTGGGAATGCCACCATTCCTGCTGCCTCTGTTCCAAACCCCAGCAATTCCATGGAACTTGAGTTATTAAGGATGAAATTGGCCTTTGAATATCGCAAGTTGGAAATAGAAGCTGAGCTTAAGAAAGAGGAGCTGGCACAGCAAGTGGAACTCAAGAATAGGGATCTTGCGCTCAAAGACAAGGACACTGAATGTCAGAGAATCCAGCTAGAGAGAGCTAGAGTGGAGACTTCAGCTAGACCAATTGAGAGTGGCAGGTCCCCAGCCACCAAGTTTATGAAAGATTTGGTTGGTGTGTTTGTGGAGGGTTCAGATATCCTCCAATGGATTGAAGCGTTTGAAATGGCTTGTGCAATTCATGATGTAGATAAAAGAGATTGGGCTAAGTGTTTGTTAAGCAGAGTGCCTCAAACTGGATATGACTGTATTCTGAAGCTGAGTGTGGAGGAAAGGGGTCAGTATGAGTGTATGAAGTCTGCTTTGATTGCCAAGTTTGGCAAGACACCTACCCAATACCTTAAAAGGTTCAGGGATTTTAAGAAAAGAGAGAATGTGTCTTGGGTTGACTGGGTGAGTACTGCGCACATGAACATGATGGGGTGGATTGACGGTTACAAGGTGAAAACTTTTGTTGAGTTGTCCCACCTCTTGTTTTTTGAGCATTTTTCTGAAGCCTGTTCACCAGAGCTGCGTCAGTATGTGGCTGACCAGAACATTTTGGACCCCTTTAAGCTGGCTAGGTTGGCTGACAAGTGGGTCTCCCACCGGGTGTCCCCTAAGGACTCCAGTGGGAAGGACAAGGACAAAGAAAAGGGGACCTCTCAGAAAGCTGAGGAGTCCCAAAAGCAATCACAGTCGGGTAAACCAAAACCTTCCTCTCCTAAGACCCAAAAATCTGGTGGGGATAAGTCCTCTGTGGGTGGGAATAAGAGTAGTGGTCCACCTGCTGCAAAGCAGGTTCCCAGTGGTTCCAGTACCGTACCCCGCACTCCTGGCACTTGTTGGGATTGTGGGGCTCTGGATCACAAAAGGGGTGACCCCAAGTGTAAAGGTAAGGCACTTGGAGTACAGGCTGTCAACCTGACCTACCCTTACCCCGTGGCTGAGGTGGAGGCCACTGTCCTCCCCTCCTCTACAGGAATCACATTTGGTGCTCCGGTAGAGATTTCCTTAGTGTCCCTTGGGGCCTGGGACCAGTACGCAGAAGTACTGGCAACTATCCCGCAGAACACCCGTAGGTTTTTGAGAAGTGTCCTCTTGAATGGCCAGCCTTCTACTGGTTTGAGAGACACTGGGGCAAGCATGACAGTGGTGGACAGGACCCTGCTCAAGCCAGAGGACTATGTAGGTGCTCCTCTGAGAACCACCAGGTTAGCTGGTGGGCCTCCCAAATTATCGCCTGTAGCCCTAGTCACACTCATGATTGGAGACAAGACAGCAAAGCTTCCTGTCCTGGTTCAGGACAATGTCCCTGCTAACATTCTGTTAGGAAATGATCTAGTAGAGTTGGGGTTGATCTCGGATGGTCTTCCCATGACTGCTGCTGCAGTCACTAGGTCACAGGTGACACCGGGCCTGGCTGTGAGTCAGGTATCCGAGCCAAAGGCGAGGCCTAAGGCAAGAAGAAGGAAGACCAAGAAGGCCACCTCTGTGGAGGGAACACCTTCTCTTCCTGCTGTTCCGACAGCACCCATTGGGATCCATGCTCCGGACGGGCTGGGTCCAGCGGAAAACCCAAACTCAACTCCTGTGGGAGAAGAGACAGAAGACTCTCCTGTGGGAGAGGTTCTCAACCCGGAGGATCATCCCGACCTTCAATGCTTGTTAGCTGAAGGGGGACCCTCCCGGGCAGACTTCTGTAAGGGACAGAGAGAGTGCCACTCTCTCGAGGGCCTGAGGAAACAGGCCCTGTCCCAGGCACAAGGTGAAGTGCCTAGGACATTCAAGATTTATTGGGAGGGTTAGCTCCTTGTTAGTGAGCCCACTAAGCCCGAACCTGGTGCCCGCAAGAGGTTGGTGGTACCCCAGGTTTACAGGCCCTTCCTACTGCAGTTGGCGCATGAGGTGCCCTTGGCTGGTCATCTTGGGACCAAGAAGACTAAGCAGAGGCTCTCTGCCCATTTCTACTGGCCACGGATGGGAGTAGAGGTGGAGTCCCACTGCAGGACCTGCCCAACTTGTCAGTTGTCTGGCAAGACTGGAGGCAGGGTCATTGCCCCACTGCAGCCATTACCAGTGGTTGGCACACCATTTGAGAGGGTGGGCATCGACATCGTCGGTCCCCTTGACCCTCCCACTTCAGGTGGACATCGGTTCATCCTGGTCTTGGTAGATCATGCCACCAGGTACCCTGAGGCAATACCCCTTCGGACTGTTACTGCCAAGGTGGTTGCCAGGGCTCTCCTGGGCATTTTCACCCGTGTTGGATTCCCCAAGGAGGTTGTCTCTGACCGAGGATCCAACTTCATGTCTAGTTACATGAAAACCATGTGGAAAGAGTGCGGGGTAACCTACAAGTTCTCCACCTCTTACCACCCCCAGACCAATGGTCTGGTTGAGAGATTTAACAAAACTCTCAAGGGCATGCTAGGTGCTTTGGAAGAGCCCCTAAGGAGGAAATGGGATCTCCTCCTGCCATGCCTGCTGTTTGCTTACAGAGAGGTACCTCAAGAGGGTGTTGGTTTCAGCCCCTTTGAGTTACTCTTTGGACATCCCGTGAGGGGGCCCCTCGCCTTGATCCGAGAAGGCTTGGAAGCCACCCCTCCAGGTCCCGCCAAGCAAGTGGGGGACTATGTGTTAGGCCTCAGGCGGAGGATGACACAAATGATGGGTCAGGCAACAGCAAATCTCAAGGCCAGCCAGGAATTGAATAAGTACTGGCATGACCTGAAAGCTTCGCAAGTGGATTGGACTCCGGGACAGGAAATTCTTGTGATGGAGCCTACCAAGCCTAGAGCTTTGGCAGACAAGTGGACTGGACCCTTCAGGATCATCTCCAAGATGGGCGAAGTCAATTATCTGGTGGACATGGGAGCCTCTGGGGTAGCCCCCCAGGTATTCCATGTCAACAGGCTCAAGCCTTTCCACAGGCGAGCAGAGGTCTCATGTCTCTTGCTAGCTTCAGGGCAAGAAGAGGATGAGAGTGAGCCCCTTCCTGATTTGCTGCATAGCAACCCTCAGGATGGCTCAGTGGAGGGAGTACAACTCTCTCCCGATTTGACAACAGAGCAGCAGAGGGCCTGCCGGGCTTTGCTCCAGCAGTATGCCCCTCTGTTTTCACTGACACCGGGCCTTACACCGTGGTGTAAGCACGAAATTGACACTGGTGACAGTGTGCCTGTCAAAAGCAGGAGCTATCGTATGTCAGATACCGTCAAAAACCACATCCAGGCTGAGGTCGCCAAGATGTTGGATCTGGGTGTTATTGAACCCTCCACCAGTCCCTGGTCCAGTCCAGTGGTCCTTGTCCCCAAGGCAAGTTCCCCGGCGGGTACCAAGGATTGGAGGTTCTGTGTGGACTACCAAGGAGTCAATGCCGTCACCAAAACTGACGCGCACCCATTGCCCAGGGCTGATGAGCTCGTGGACACTATAGGTGCTGCCAAATTTGTGAGCACCTTTGACCTTACCTCAGGCTATTGGCAAATAGCTCTGACGGACCATGCCAAGCAAAAGACGGCATTCTCCACACCTGAGGGACTCTACCAGTTTAGGGTCATGCCCTTTGGGTTGAAGAATGCCCCTGCCACCTTCCAGAGATTGGTCAACCATGCGCTCAGTGGGCTGGAAGCCTTTTGTGTGGCTTACTTAGACGACATTGCCGTCTACAGTTCCACCTGGGAAGAGCATTTGACACATCTGGATAAGGTGTTGCAGGCCTTGAAAAGGGCTAACCTCACTATCAAGGCCACCAAGTGCCAGATAGCTCAGGGGAAAGTTACCTATCTTGGTCATGAGGTAGGAGGGGGTCAAATCCAACCTCTCTCCAGTAAAGTACAGGACGTACAGAACTGGGAGACTCCCACTACTCAAACCCAGGTGAGAGCCTTTTTGGGCCTCACTGGGTACTATCGCAATTTCATGGCAGACTATGGAACCATAGCTGCACCCCTGACAGCTCTAACTTCACCCAAACAGCCTAGGAAGGTTAATTGGACTGAAGACTGTCAGAGGGCCTTTGATGGCTTGAAAGAAAGTCTGTGTAGGGCACCTGTGTTGAGTGCGCCTGACTACAGCCGACCCTTTATCGTCCAGACGGATGCCTGCGACACCGGAATTGGAGCTGTCTTGTCCCAGTTAGATGACAAAGGGAGAGAACATCCTATCATATTCATCAGTAGACAACTCAAGGGTAGAGAACTTAGGTGGGCTACTGTTGAAAAGGAATGTTTTAGTATAGTTTGGAGCCTTAGGCGTTTTAGGCCCTACCTTACGGGGTCCACCTTCAAGGTCCAAACAGATCATAAGCCCCTGAAGTGGCTTATGCAGATGAAGGGTGAGAATCCGAAATTGCTCAGGTGGTCGATTAGCCTACAAGGGCTAGACTTCACCATAGAGCACAGACCAGGGAAGAGTCACGATAATGCAGATGGCCTTTCCAGAAGGTATGTTGACCGTCTGGATGAGGGTGTCTATCCCGTGGGAGATTAGGCACCCTCCACCTCAGTCTGGGGGGGGCGACTGTGATGCCGGAAATGCATCTGAGGGACAGGGCCTCTGAATCCTTGTCCTTTTTCTGTTTTTACCGTGTGTTCTGTCATGTTTTCTGCCCAGGAGTCCATGAGGGACTCCTGGCAGTGCAGCTCTCTTTTGGTTTGGTGAACAGACCCATGGGATACCCTTATGGCACCCATGGGTAGGGGTACAACCCTGTGCCCCTAGTGTATGTTTTTGGGCACCTGTGGGTGGCCCACAGAGCAGGGTATGGGCTGGTGGCAGCTCCATGCTAAACTTGACAGGTGCTCTGGGTGTCCTCCATTTTGGGATACCCAGGCCCTGCCATTGGGATCAGTTGATTCCTGATAGAAACAAGATGGCCCCTGTGGCCTCTTGCTTTCTATTGCCTGTTGTCTTGTTTTTCCCAAAGTCCTGGGAAGCCCTGGCTCTGTCCCTTCCCCCTGGCTGGCTGTTGGGTGGAAGTTCCATATATGGTGTTGTTGTGAAGGCCCAGCTAGACTGACTGGAGCCTTCCCAGTGACTGTATGTTATGGGTACCTCCTGTGGGTGGGACCTGGGTGAATGGAGTGTGTGACCAATATACACTCCTTGTTGTGGTTGTCTGGTTTCTGGCATGAGAGACAAAGACTGAGACAGCCCTGCCCGAAACTGGCCTGAATGCAGTGTGTAGTGTTGAATGGCTGGGTACTTGTCCCAATCCACATTCCTTGTTGTGAGTGTCTGAAAGGGAGGAGTGTGGCCTGAATGCACTGTGTGCCTGATTGGCTGACTGACTGCATGAATGCCCTTCTGTGTGATTGGCTGCTGTGTGTGTGCCAGCAGTGTGGATGAGAGACAGAATAGTATATCTGGGGACCTCTCACCACTGGAAATTGTTCAGAAGCATTCAGAAGCTGAGTCTCCACTCAAGAGTAACTGGATTTGCTGATCCTCGACGTCCAGCTGGAAGAAGAAGACTTGCTGTGGCATTTGCTTCGACGGAACTGAAGGTTGTCGAAATCGTCGAGGACTGACCCGAGAGAGGACCTGGTAAGGCGCCCTCTTCCCGTGCTCCGAGGGACCATCGAGCACCGCTGAATCTTCGCCGAAGCTCCCTGGACGCCAGACCATCGAAAGGCTGCCGACCGGAGAAGGGGACTGCCGAGGAGACCGAAGTAAAGCACCCGGACATCGACGCTGTCGAAGTCCATTGCCGTCGACCAGGGTTCGCAGGTCTGTGCAACCGCTGGAGGCCCGTCGAAGTTGTGTTGCCCAGCCGGGGGAACCACTTGACGCCGAGCCGCCGACGACCGGAGCCGTCCGCTCCTTGCCTAAGAACATTTGACTCGAAGGACTCCCTCGTCCGCACCGTCGACCGCTTTTGCCCTGCCCGAGAAAGTCGAGGACGACCAACGCGCCGAGGAGAATCCGCCGGTGGGTTTCCCGCCACCTCACGATCCCAAAGACTCGAGCGACTCGACGCCCTTGCTGGGCTCCCGTCTCTACAATCTTTGCGGTCCAGAACTATTGTCATCGAGGTGCCCCGCACACCTCCGCCTTGCAGGACGCCGACGCCCCGACGCCGACGAGCACCGCTCGGACGAAGCTGCCGCCTCCTCGACATCGTTCTACCTCGTTTGTCGATGGACGTTCGACGCCCCGTGTCTCCCGCTTGAAAGGGAAGGCATTCAAGAAGGGCCGTCGATTCCCCGTCGCCGAACCCCGAGGTCTTCGACGTTTCTCGACGCCTCTCGACGATCCGTGACTCCTGCTTTAAAGGGGTCATTCAAGAAGGATCTGTCGACGCCTCTTCGAAGAACTCGACTCCACCAGGTACATTGGGGGGGTAAAAACATTGTAGGAGAGAATAAGACTGTTGAACAATATATGGACTGGGCTTGTGTTATATCTCTTTATTTTACAGGTTGCCCAGGTGGGGGGATCTCCACACAGAACGGTGTCCAGTAGCAAGGGCCCGTCTTCTGCCTATTGTTTCAACCATCTGTTATCTCTCCTCTCTCTATTCGCTGGTTTCCTGCTTATTGATCTGCGTGCCATTGCTACAGTATTGTGAATGCACTGTTATGAGGTCTAATATTAGTGGTACCACTTTAGAATTGTAGATATTTATCATTATTGGTTTTCCTGAGCACAAAGTGCGTTGTTGTGATAAGTGTACATAACCCTTGAATATTAATTATATAAAGACTGTGTTTTCAGTAATACAGTGTGTGGACATTCCTTTGTGGGGGCTTGGGGATACACTGTACTTAAGAACCAGCCTGCATCACCTCCTGAGAAGCTAGGCCTTGATTGCTCGTCCATTGCTACCGCAATCGAGAATCTTGGCTGGGGTCCTCTGTGCCTCTCCTCTACCATATAGAGAGCGGAAGTACAGACCCCCCCACCGGTCTTGACAGTGTTTTTACGCGATTCTATATTTGAGAGGGAATCGCGCATGGATTGATATTCTTGAGGGAACTGGTGATAAAAAGTTTTGGCGGGATAAGATTGGGTTGGAGCTTGCGGTATTTGGTGCTCGCTCATATTGTTGGGAGTGTTGAAGTTGTATGAAGGTATTGTTAGAGACAGATTTAAACATGGAAGACATTACTCCACTAGCACACCTATGTAAACAACTGCCGAATCATGCACCCAAGCTTAAGAAATATAGCACCGAGTGGGTTAAGGGCACCGCCCACAAGATGTTTATGCCGTGGCCACAAAATGGGTCTTTATCTAAAGCCGTTTTACAGCACATGACGACTTATTAGCATGCCACATATACAGGCAAGAAACTAGAGAAACGCCTTGCTGTTCTAGAACTTTGGAAAATGTTTGAACAGTCGAAGGAAGAAGATCCACCTGCTGCCTGGATATTAAACCTATACACAGAGGGGGTTGAGATGCCTACCGCGCCACCTGCCCCGCCTGAAGCAGAAACCGAGGGAAGTAAGCCTGAGGGAATCTACCCATTAAGAGAGCTTAAGGCAGCCACTGGGTATAGCAACCCAGGATATGAGTCACCTACGTACAGTAGTGACGTAAATAAAGGGAAGGATCAAGATAAGAATCTTGCCTCCGCAATCCCGAGGGACAAGGAGAGACGCGATGATGAGAGGAAGGATCAGGCACAGATTAGTGCATCTCTCGATAAGGAGAGAGGGGGAAAGAAATGGAAAGAAGGTGAAAGCAGAACTGATGAGATAGCATTCGCAAAAGACGAATGGATGGGAGGACAGATATTGTTGAAACTCAATGGAAAAGGAAGTGCTGATGTGAGACCCGAAGAGAAGTCAGATGAGACACAGAGAAGGGAGAAGGAGAAGGAAAAGGAATTGAGGGACTAAAGGATAAGAAGGAAAGATAGGCTGAGACGAGAACAGCTAGATTGCGAGGAGCAAGAAAAGCAGCTCGATCGCAAACAGAAAGCAGCCTATGACCAGTACAGACAGAAACAGCTAAGGTTGGAAGAAGAGCAAAGAGTACGTAAAAAAAGGATAAGGAGACAAAAAAGATGAGGAAGTTCGAAGGGCAGATGAACGTAGAAATGAAAGGAGAAGGGAAGAAGATAAGGTCAGAGAAGAGGCGAGAAAGCGCAAAGAATTTGATGACGACATTGAATGTAAGCATAGACAGAGGGCACGCGATCTCGAATATCTGGAGCGGGAAGTTAAAAAACCCGATCCTGTTGTAGAATGGGAAGACATTGAAGAATTCTTTCCTGCGTATGACTCAGTACCAGGCACGACCAGGGCAAATATTGAAGATGACTTCGACACCAGAAGCATCGGGGAAACAATCGATAAGATATATGATGAAATGGGACTAGAACAAATATCCCAAGAGGAAAGGGAAGACGAGAGCCTGGAGAGCACTCAGCTGTATAACACTGAGGATGTCACCCGAAGTAGTGGGAGCAGGAGACTGTCCCTGGACAGACTAGAAATCAGTAAAATGATGATGACACAAGGAGTGGCTTGAATTGGGAACAATCAGTGTCGGACTCCGGGGAGGAGACGGAGTACGAGACAAATAAAGAAGGGAGACGGTGCGAAAAGCGGCTCCCAAGGGACAAAGGGGTAAGATGTCAGAGGCGGGCGAGTCCGTACCTAGGATATCAGAGTCTGCCGCACAATCTGACCAGCATGAAGGGACACCCCATGGTCAGAGGGGGGTATCGGCACCCGCCTATGCAGACTGGTTGAGGACATCGCCAGGCAGACAGCGATGCAGGATTATTACCCCAGCGGTAGACAGGTGAGCTATGGGGGAAGAGAAAGAAGGCTGCGCATTACAATTTCTGCTATTAGAAAATGGGGGAGCAAGATCGCAATATATTCCATGGCCACACATGGATCGAGAAAACTTTAAAACAAGCTTCCAATGCTGACATCGGGAGCCGGGAAGTGGATACACGAGTTAGAAAAAATGACAGGAGGTGTCACATTAGCTATAGGGGACATTAAAGGTCTCTTGATCGCCATACTTGGTGAGAGAGCAGACGATGTATGGACACGGGCAGGGTACCCTGGCGTAACCATAATTAACACTGCACATGACGGAGCACCATTTAATAATTGCAGAGCAGCTGTAGGGAAAGTGCCACAAGAGCTTTACCCAGACACTTCCGATATGGGAGCTATAGTGACTCAGAAAATGAAGGAGTCAGAAGATCTGTTGATTTATATCCAGAATTTCCAAGACGCGTGGGTGCTCAAAACACATGAATCTTGGACAAAATCTATAGCAGTGTTTTACCACATTTTATGCCAAGGGTTGCCAGAACCAGTGCAGAAACAGCTCAAGAAATTGTTGGGGGTTGAGGCTAAACCCTGGGCTGAAATACAATTAACTATTGCACATTACTGTAGATTGTTACAAGAAAAGAATCGGAAAAACTAGCCCAGCTGAGCAGAACTTACAATAGGGGGCTAGCCCACAGCAGAATAACCAGAGTAACGTAGGGCAATACCCAAGGAGAAGAGGATTTAGAGGAAGAGGAAGGAGGAGCAATCAGGGTGGTTTTAACAGTAATCAAGGAGGGTTTCAAAAGGTGCTAACGGGCATCCTAGATATGTCAAACGGACAAATAATCCGACCACCGCCAGTATGTTGGCTGTGTGATACGATGGGGCATTTAGCGCGCACGTGAAGAAGCCAAGGCATGTGGCAGAATGGCCAAGGAATGGGAGCAGGCACGGCAAATCCACCTGCGATCTCACAACAGGGCAATGCACAAAATCATACACTGCAGCAGCAAGCACCAGGCATGCAACAGGGTGCGCAGCAAGGGGTTCAACCCCCAAACATGGGGAATTTGCCACAAGGGCAATTTCAACAGGCACCACCACAAAAGTCTCAGGGCACAAACTCCGGAAGGCGAGGTAGCCCAGGGAGTGGAGAGAATCCACAAGTGTACAGTGGACCGAACTTATATATGAAATAGGACAGCTCACTGGGAACCCTGATGTGCTCTATCCTATCAGTGACGCCAGACCCTAATAGGGAACCTAGGGTGAATGTCATCATAGGGGGTAAAGATTCTTAGTTGACACGGGTGCAACACGCTCGTGCATGCGAGAAGGCATCCGGCGAAGCCATAGATACGTAGATTTTTACAGGAGCTCACAGTCGAGTTCCCTTTACAGACACACTCCCAGTCTCCATAGGGGAGTGCGAAATGAAGTACCTTTATAATATTCACGTCAGACCCCAGTAAACATTTTGGGCCGAGACTTAATGACAAAATTGAACATGACAATCTCGTTCACGGAGGAGGGCATAGTATGATCCACTTCAGGAATGCATTATTCAAATGTGTGCGAAATTATCAGGGCGTACTCAGGACACATAGCCATGAGAGCTATACCATTAGAGCCAGAAGTTTTCGCAAATGGCATGTGTGTGCTTATGGCAGGATTACCAGGCCTAGCAGACAGAACTATGAGAAGCCCTGATGAATTTCTATTCAAACCAAGAACATTATGCATGAAGTGGAGAGACAAGTATTTCCCTTGATGATACATACCGCAGCAGTGCGAGGGAAAGTAGTATTGGTTGAAGGCTACGATGATGAAGGTAGACTATGGTGCGCAATTATCGCCATTGAAGAAAGGTGTCGAGTGACTGACGTCACCGATGACGATCTGTTTGAAAAACAACTAGACTCAGAAGAGTCAAGGGTGGATGTGAGTCTCATATTTTGGGTAAAAATGATCAAAAGGGAAGTGCCTCAGAGAATGATGTTGGCACTGATATGTCCGGAATACTTTGATGACGACATGGCCCAGGTGCCTGCCTCAGTATGGACTAAAGGACCATATGATGTAGGCCTCCTGAAGGGGGTGGGAGAAGTGAAAATTAAGCTGAAACCATGAGCAATTTTACCGAGATCCGACAATATCCCATGTCCAGAGAGGCGGATGAAGGGATCGCAAAGACAATTTCCGCTATGATGGATCAGGGCATCTTAGTGACGTCAGAATGCCCCTGTAATAAAGGGTGATTTATCCCGTCAAGAAATCAAAGGGAGGGTCTTGGCGCTTAATCCAAGATTTTTTTTTTTTTTTAAACTTTTATTTTTGGCGGCAAAGGTTACAAGGTACATACATCAAGGCAATAAGAAGAATAGAGAAACATTAAGTGGAGCAGTGCATAAGCTGTTATACATAATCACAGTAATGTTAGACAATGATCATACAAGATACATATGAATACAAGTTTATGTTGTAGGGACGGACACTGAAGGGGTGGGGGATGAGCCAGAGCCGGGTGTATCTTCACTGCGACTGTTAAGGTACGAATTGAATTCCACCCAGATGTTCTTGGGTCGAGAAGTGACGGGGAGCATGGATATAAATTCCTCCTCACAGTTCCGTGACCAAGTAAGCATATGGAGCCATTTCTGGTGGGCCGGGGGGAGGAGACTTTTCCAGTTTTGAAGTATGCATTTTTTGGCTATCATGCACCCGATATTAAGAAACTTAGCCAAGCGTCTGGTGTCATCCGTTTTCCAGGCTCCAAAGAGGACTGCTAAAGGATCAGGGTCAATCACTGTGCCAGTAATAGCCGTGAGCTTTACTAGATTGCTTTCCCAGAACCCCAGCAATTTGTCACAAGACCAGAACATGTGTAAATGGTCAGCTGCTGTCGCCCCGCAGCGGGGGCAGGGTTGCGGCGTAGCACGGGTAAACCTCGAAGTCCTGTGTGGAGTGCAGTAAAGTCTATTTAGAGGTTTGTACTGCATGGCACGAAAACGGAAATTGAGGGAGACTTTCTGAGTGTGTAGGCACATATCCCCCCAAACCCTGTCCGATATTTCTAGATCTAGTTCGCCAGCCCATTCATCACGTGCCTTGAGAGTGGGAGTAGGGGTAGCCTCCTGTAGGATCTTGTAAAGTGATGAGACTACTCCAGGGGCACCTCCAGAATTAGCGATATATGCAATGGCTAAGTTGTCTGGGGGCTCATCGGGGAATGTGGGCCATTTGGTGCGAAACGCAGCTCGCAGTCTGTAGTATTGGAGGGTCTCCAAGGCGGACCCGGTGTGCCCCGGTTTCCAAGTTTGGGGGTCGATGAACCTGCCCTCGGGGTAGAAGTCCGTCAGTGCTTGGTATCCCAGCGTCCCCCAGTGTCGGGCCAGTGCCGCATCATGAGTGGGTTCTAAGCCGGGGAAGGCCCACACAGGTAGCCACTTGTAGTACGGAGAGGCTTCAGTTGTCTGAAATAGCAGGCGAGCCCAGGCTTGAAGAGTCGTGCTGATTGGGTCAATGGGAGAGTCAGGTATGTAGTGTCGATGTAGTATGAGGGACATTAGGTTGATACTAGGAGCTGCCAGTCGTTCCAGTTTGATATGGGGACGCACCGGAGTGCCAGGGTACCAGTGGGTGGCATGTTGGGCCTGGGCCGCGAACCAATAAAGTGACAGATCTGGAGCCGTGATTCCCCCTTGTCTATATGGGAGTGCCATGTCCGTCCATTTTTTGCATACTGCGCCAGAGTGCCAGAGGAACTGTGCACATAGTGCGTGCAGTCTAGTAAAATATTGCCTCCCGGGCCATACGGGTACGTTGCTAAATGTGTATAGAAGTTTGGGGAGTAGGATCATTTTAATGAGGGAGAGCTGTCCAGCAATGGATAGTGGGAGGGCACGCCACCGTAGAAGTTTAGTCTCGGCTATTTGTGATATCGCGGAATAGTTATCGGCGATGAGGGTGGATTTGTCTAGCGATATTTGCACACCCAGATATCTAACACCATTCGGTGACCAGCGGAGGGGGTATTCAGTGGTGGGTTGCCGGGTGGAAGTAGTGAGCGGGAAGATCTCTGATTTGGAATAGTTAATAGTGAAACCGGAGTGGGTGCCAATGCGGGTGATGTCCCTTAGTATGGGGTCAAGGTGTGTTGCAGGGTCTCTGATGTATAGTAAAACATCATCCGCATAGAGAGATATAATTTCGGGACTGTCTTTCAGTCTTATTCCCTTGCGGGCGTGATGAGCACGGACATAGTCTGCCATCGGCTCTATTGCTAGGGCAAATAGAATAGGAGAGAAGGGGCATCCCTGTCGGGTGCCCCTGAAGAGTGTGAAGAGGTCAGAGGTCAGTGTATTGGTTCTAACCCGCGCCACAGGAGAAGTGTATAACAATTTGATTAACCTAATCATGTTTGGGCCTATGCCCATGGTCTCCAGCACTAGCCATGTGTATTTCCAGGAGACCATATCGAAGGCCTTCTGGGCATCAAGCGTGACCGCCACAGCTTGTACATTTTGATCAATGCGGGACATCACGTTAAACAGTCTCCTGATATTGTGGGAGGTAGATCTTTCGGGTACAAAGCCGGCCTGGTCTTCATGAACTAAATACGTCATAATGGGCAGGAATCGGTTAGCTATAATTTTAGCAAAAATCTTTGTGTCGAGATTCATAAGGGAGAGGGGTCTGTAGGACCCACATTCATTGTCAGGTTTGCCCGGCTTGAGCAGCACTGTAATGGCTGCTTCGCGCATGGAGAGGGGGAGGATAGAGGCGCGGAGCGATTCGTCCCAGACCTCAAGCAGCCTGGGGGCGATTATGGTGACGTGCTCTTGGTAGAAATCGGCAGTTAGGCCATCAGGTCCCGGGGCCTTGCCTTTGGGCAAGTCAGAGATGGCTGTTACAATTTCATCTAGTGTGATTGGGGAGTCCAATTCGTCACGGGTAGCGGAGGAGATCTCTGTGGTGGGGATCTGGTCGAGGAGCTCACGCATATGTTGTTCTGTGTGTTCAGCGGGTTGAGAGTAGAGGGACCTGTAGAATTCAGCAAACGTGTCTAGGATTTGTTGGTCAGCCCATTGTGCGTTGCCATGTTTATCTTTAATAGAGGTGATCTGCGTCCGGCCAGATTCCCATTTTAATAGCGTCGCTAATGTTTTCCCAGGCCTGTCTCCCTCTCCATACTTCCTTGCTGCCTGCGGGCGGGTTAAGTATTGTGTTTCACTGACAGCGAGCTTGGTGTATGCCTGGAGTTCATCGGAGACTTGAGCAAGTATGGCAGGGTCCGCCCTGCCATACTTGCTCAGGTCTCCGATGAACTCCAAGCATACACCAAGCTCGCTGTCAGTGAAACACAATACTTAACCCACCCGCAGGCAGCAAGGAAGTATGGAGAGGAACTCACATTGTAGTTCCAATTGCTTCAATTTAGTTTCAGATCGACCCAATGCGGCTCTGATTGATTTCAACACCCCAGCCTCCCGGGAGATAGACATACCCCTAATATACACTTTGAAGGCGTCCCACCTGACTGCAGCCGAGGAGTCCGAAAGAGTGTTGTGTTCTAAGAAAGACAGAATGTCAGCAAGTATTTCAGCCCTAAATACAACATCCCTAAGGGCCTCGGATTTGAAACGCCAGGTGGTGAACGTCGGGACAGGTATCCCCAGCCTCGCCGAGAGTGTAATCGGGGCGTGATCAGACAGTGTGCGAGGTAGAATCTGGGCTTCCACCACCCCACCCATGACTCCTTTTGATACCAAAAACAGGTCTATCCTAGAGGAGCTATAGTGCACTGATGAGTAGTAGGTGTAGTCTCTCCGTTGGGGGTGTAGCTTCCTCCAAGCGTCACAGATGTCAAGTGTCATAATATGGGCTTGCAGTCTGTGTGCAGCACCGGACAAAGAACGAGGAACAGTGCCGGTTCTGTCCAGGACCGTGTCAAGGATAAGATTGAAGTCCCCACCCCACAGGATCGGTACGCCCACATATCCCAGCAGTATGGTGGCGATATTGTCGAAAAATTCGGGGGAATCCACATTGGGGCAGTAGGTATTAACAAGTAGATATTCTTTGCTAGCCAGAGTGCAGTGCAGTGTTACATAACGTCCCTCGGGGTCGGTGTAGCTTTTGTGCAGTGTAAACTTAATGGATTTGTGGATCATCGTTAGAACACCCCTCGATTGCGTGGAATAGGAGGTGAAGAATCTCGCCGGTCCCCATGCATGGGCCATAGTTCTTGGTATGGGGCCATAGGAGTGCGTCTCCTGTAGGAGCAGTAACTTGCAGTTATGTCTGTTAGCATAAGCTATGATTTTACGGGCCTTGGTGTGATTGCTTAGCCCACGGACATTCCAGGACATTATGACGGTAGACATTGCAGTAGTAAATATCCTATCATGCTGCACACATTTTTAGTGGGCATCCCAGACCCAACAGTGGTGTTTGCCCGAACGTTTGAAGTCGAACTTACTTTCATGGACCTTTAATGCTCGCACCATGCAACCTTGTGTGCGTTTTTTAGATAACCCCCCGTCCCCACCCACCACCCTCACCACTAACCCAAATTTAGTAGTGTAAACGCCAACCCACCCTACCTGTGCACAGGCAGATCAACCCCAACCTGATCCAGCTGGTGCAGGAGCCCAACAGGGGCTAACCCATAACAAAAGTACAAAAACCAGTGCAATCGCAATGGGGTGCGCTATTGCCGTGCGCTAGCACGCTTGGAGCCCAGTGGGATCCGTGAGAAAACAAGCAGTGTTTGCGGTATACAAGTGCATGTCGCTGCATCTATCAGTGGCCGTGCCGGGCCCGAGTGTGGATCAGAGGAACGTTACACTTAACAACAATAGGAAGTCAACATGGTCAAGATGAGTAGTTCAACAATATGGTAATTTGACAGTGCGTCTCTGAGAGATTGGGTGCTGTGAGTACAGCCAGGGCTACATAGGAAATGTGAATAGAACAACCAGATACTTGTGTAGCCATCAGGACGACTGGCCATAGGACGATCAGAGGGAGCAAGCCTCGGATGGAGTTCAGTCATTCTGCATCATATCCTCAGCGGGTGGATGAGGGGGAATGTGTGCCTCTATGAATTTCAACGCCTCCGAAGGCACCGTAAAGAAGTAAAGTTTGTTGTTAAATGTGAACTTCAGACGTGCAGGGAATAGGATGGCATAAGGAATGTTTCTCTCCCTGAGCAGTTTCTTAACTCCAAGGAATTGGCGACGTTCCTGCTGGACTCCAGTCGAGAAGTCAGTGAAAATTCGGATCACCTGTGAGTCCATTCTGAGCTCGCCCTTCGCACGTGCGAGACAGAGGATCTGGTCACGATCTTTAAAGCTCAGGATTTTTGCAATAATGGGTTTTGGAAAGTCCCCAGGACTGGGACGTGGGGCCAGTGCCTTGTGAGCCCTTTCAATCGTGAAGAAGGGGGACATATCCGGGTTGCCCAGTATATCCTTCAAGAGGTTCTCGACAGCCAGTTCGAGTCGGCCTTTCAGCGCGTTTTCCGGGACCCTGATAATGCGTATATTATTCCTCCTCGATCTGGATTCGAGGTCATCGCACTTAGCCTTCACTGACTTCATGTCCGTGACAAGGGTGGCCACTGTACTCTGCAGAGTGGCTATAGTGTCCTCGCTGGCACCAATTCTATTTTCAGCCTCAGTGATTCACGTCCCCTGTTGATCCAACTTGGCCTTGAGAGATGCCACATTTGCATTGATGTCATCCAGCTTTTCATGAAATGCAGCAAAGTTTCTGGCCATAGTTTCCATCATGACCGTCAGGTCTGCCTGAGGCCCCTCCGCAGGGAGCGGCGTGTCGGTCTGGTCGCATGAAGAATGGGCCGATTCAGATCTCGGGTGGCTTTTGCAAATTTATCCATAGCTCCAGTCTTGCTGGTATTCCTGGATCTGTTGGACATTATGCGGTATGAGAACTTAGACACTATATATGACCTGGGGCTATGCAGAGTAAAGGTCAAATGGAGGAAACCACTGAGGTGTAGCAGTAACTCACAGGATCGTCCGGAGCGTATTATCAGGGGAGGCAGTTTCAGGGGAGATGCCCATGTAGTGTGCCTCAATAGGTCACAGGAGAACAGGCCGGTGTCGCGAGGCCCCTGGGGCATATAGCACAGGTGAGGGCGAGAGGGCCGCAAGTGGAGCGGAGATTACAGGGACGCCCGCACGCGGCAGCCACCCCGGCTCCTCACCTCAAGTCTGTGATCAATTCAGATGGCAGGGTCCCGAGCGCTTCCACTCGTGTCACATGTGTCTGGCGGCACAGCAGTGCACTGCAAAGTTCCCCCGCCTCAGGCCCCGCGGGGGAGCCGTCCTCGGGGGCCCCGTGGAGACACAGGGGCCGTGGGAGGAAGGGAGCCAGGCAACGACGCCACGAGAGCGCTGAGCGGCGGCCGGCCACGGGAGATCCCAGGCGGCGAAGTCCGATGCGGGATCCACCCCCGCGTAGCAGGGAAGTGAAGGCGGCGCCCGCGCTCCAGAACAGCCTCAGCTCCCAGGCGACGGCAGGCCAGCGACCGAGCGAGGGAGGCGGGTAGTAGGATCACGTGAGCCGCAGGGCCGCAGGCAGCGGCGGGCCCCGACCGGCGCCACCTCGTCTCCCGCTCGGCAGCGGCACAGCGGCCTAGTCGGCCCAGCACGTCGGTCAAACCCGGGCTCGGAAGGTCCGGATCGGGGCAGAATTTCACAGACAGGTAGCAGGAATCAGGTTTGAAGAAGGGGCAAGATGTTAAACCGCAGATGGAAGCAGATATAAAGCGGCAGCACACGGAGCTGGAAAGCCAGGCAGCCATTTTTTCGGCTGCTCAACAGCGCCCCCCGCTTAATCCAAGATTTAAGAGCATTAAACGATATTGTTGAAGCCAAGTTCCCTTTAGTCCCTAATACATCTACAATCCTATGTAACATACCCATCGAGGCAAAATATTTTACGGTGATTGATTTGAAAAATGCCTTTTTCTCAATTCCCTTGCACTGTGACTCTCAAGATCCGACATCATTCACTTTCAGACAAATGCGTCTGAAAAGCATGAGGTTGCCGCAGGGATACTGTGAGTCCCCATCCATTTTCAATAGAGTCCTACAGATGGACCTAAGCAATATTGCATTTAAAAGTGTCGTCTTGCAATATGTGGACGACATCTTGATCTGCAGCTCCACGGAAGAAAAATGCAGACGCGATTCTATTCAGCTATTGACTATACTGGCTGAGAAAGGTTATAAGGTTGACAAGGAAAAGTTGCAATATTGTCAACAGGAGGTGCTATACATAGGCCAGCTAATCTCACATGAAAGTAAAAAGGTAACCCCAGAAAGGGCTGAAGCCATCACGAACACGGCTAAGCCACTCACGATAAACCAAATGCAGAGCTTTTTAGGCCTATGCATTTATGTTAGAGCATGGGCTTCGATTACAGCTCATATACCAAGCCCTTGCTCCAGGCCCTGAAGAAGGCCCAGGCAACAAAGGAAAAGATTGAATGGACTGAGCTATGGAAAAGGGGTTTTCAGAACTCAAGAGAGCCATTTGTACGGCTCCAGTTCTCGGGATTCTTAATTATGCAGAGGAATTCTACCTGTTCTCGCACACAAATGGCAGCGTTATGACGGCAGTGCTCGCACGTAAAAACCTGTTGGGGTACAAGCCCCTGGCATATTAAAGTGGGAACCTGGACCCAGTAATGAGAGGCCACTTCCCATGGGAATAAAGCTTAGCTGCTGCAGCGTTCGCCATAGAGAAAGCTTCAACCATTGTAATGGGATGTTCTACGACGTTATACGTCGAGCACTCATTATTCGCCATTTTAGAGAAACCAAAGAGCACATTGACATCTCAAAGAGCTTTTGCCGATTAAGTGATTATATCTAACCCATTGATCAAAATAGTTTGATGTAAAACAGTGAACCCAGCTACGTTCATAGCTGAGCCAGTCACTGAAGGAGATCCGATACATGACTGTGCAAACTATGAAGAATTCTATGATGAAATCCCCAGGGTGAAAGAAAATGCCCTGGTGGGAGGAGAGATTGTTTTCATTGACGGTTCTTCGAGAATCGACCAAGAAGACGGACAAAGATATACAGGCGTCGCTGTGATGAAACACATAGCAAACAGAGAATTTCGAGTACTCGTCAGTGCACGAATACCATCTCATTATTCAGCACAGGCTGCAGAATTATTGGCGTTGATACTCGACATAGAGAATCACACAGACCAGGAAGTTACGGTGTACAGTGACTCCGCCTATGTGACGTCCACAGTGCATGCAGGGCTAGCACGCTGGAAAAGGAGGGGCTACCTCTGAGCAGACGGCATGCAAGTGCACCATGCAGCCTTATTGGACAGGCTGATTAAGGCACTACAGTTCCCAGTGGGCATAGCGGTCGTGAAATATGCCGCCCACACTAAAGGGACAGATTTTGTGTCATGCGGAAACCACGCAGCAGACACGGAAGCCAAGCGTATGGCCTCCAAAAGGGAGACGATCATGGAAGTGCAAGTGGCGTGCACCCATGAGAGAATGATGATGGCACGTACCACACCCGAAGCCTATAGTAATCTGGGGCAGACACAATTAATGGAGATTCAAGGGGAGGCACCCCAGGATGACAAGAACCTATGGAAACGTTGAGGGTGTTCTTTAAACCCCTCTGACGGATTGTGGCGGCAAAAAAGCACTGGTAAACCAGTTATTCGTGTAGCCCTACTGAAAATAGCATTGGAGCAATTGCATTACCCATTACACATGTCAAAAGAGAATCTAGCAGCAACGCTTGCAGAAGACTGGTTTATACCGAATTTAGCTGAACATGTTGCATTCTTTATGGTGAACTGCATAATCTGCCAGAAATTCACTGCTGGGCACACATTAAAAGTAGTGAGAGGAGTCATCCCCCGGCCAAATGGGCCTTTTCAGCACTTACATATCGACTATGTCGACATGATTCAAGTGTGTAACGGGTACAGATACTTAACTGTAGTGGTGTGTCCATTCTCTAGATGGATAGAAGCAGGTCCATGTACACAACCAGACCCTACCTGTGCGGCCAAATTCCTAGTGAGGGAAGTGTTCCCTAGATGGGGGTGTGTGAAGTGATGAGATCAGATAATGGGGCTCATTTTGTAAATTCAGTCTTTGAGCAGATTAGCTTGTTGCTTGGTATAAAGTACAAGTTCTCGTCGGCGCATCATCCGGAAGGTAATGGTATTTGTGAGAGGCTCAACGACTTGCTAAAGGAAAGGATAGCCAAGTTGAAGCTTACTCTAAAGAGAGGATGGTTGCACTACCTTCCACTGGCATTGTATGCTCTTCGGAACCAACCAGGCTCCGACCATCATCTTACGCCACACAAGATAGTCACAGGAAGGAGAATGAATACTCCCCTAACCCCACGAGACAGAGCTAGATGTGATGCCCAGTCAACCCAAGAGGTCCTAGGAACCGAAATGAGCAAATATTTGAACTGCATGACATCCAGCCTTACTGTAATTTCAGACCAACTGCAGCGGCGATGAAAAGGGTGCAGCACAGCAGGAGACACTGAAACAGATGCAGTTCAAGGTCTACGTGTTCCACTCGTCTTTCCTGGAGATGCAGTGTTAGTAAAAAAACACGCGTGGAAGAGGTGGGACGAGCCAAGATTCAATGGCCCTTTCATCGTAGAGGACTGCACTCCTTCAGCTGTAAAACTGGAGGGCAGGAGAGCATGGATTTTTCTCAATGACGTTAAGCCCTATATCGGAGAAAGCCCTCTAGCTTCACCCCACCACAAAGAAACCACAGACAACGGGGAAGAACCACAGCACGTGCAGACAAGATCCACGATGAGGAAGAAGGACGTATGAGCAGCAAAGCCAAGACAGAAAGAACTGTTGTGCAAAAGTTGTGGCTTAAACTGGACGTTTCCTCTAAGCAAAAGGGGATACGGACATAACCGGACATTCTGTGCATCCTAGTTGCAGGGTGAAGAAGAAAATTGTGCATTTAAGCCACAACACGATTGCCGACACAAACTTATAAATCAAACAGCACTTAAGCGTTGTCGAGAAACAAGACTCTAACAGACAGTGATCAAGGACTTTTACCTTAAGAGTTAAACATAGTATCCTGAATCATCAAATATCAAGACTTTGTATGGAAGCACTTATGGTATCCTCCAGCAGAAACATCACAAGGGACGTGCTCAACTACTTCCATTTTGTATTGGCAACATATCCGTCGCTGGTAGGGAGAGTCACCAGTATCACAGACTTTATCCAAGATCCTGCCAACAAGAAAGTAATCTGGCAACTACTTACCGTCATCGCGGAAGCCGTCATATAACTACCTGTATACAGTGATAAAGACACAAATGATTCCACCGCAGGCGATTCTAGATGAACTCATCAATACGCTTTTCTTTCGCATCATAGAGGAGTGCCCAGCTATTGTCGGGAGAACCACAGACACTCTCACGTTTATTTGAGATCCAGCAAACTCTGAACATTTGAGCCAGCTGTGGATTAAACTCAGTTACTTAGTTGCAATCCACGCTTCAGGAAAGTGCAAGGATTGTTCACGTCAAGGGAAGGGCCTGTAATCCTGAACTCAGCAAGGCAGGACAAATGTCCCTGTCACCCAAGGACAGCTGACTGGCTCACAATGTCCTCTTCCGCCTAGTCACTGACTTTCCAGAAATGATGGGGAGACCTATCGAGGTTGATGTCCTCACATTTATCAGAGATCAAGCTAACGTCGCACAAATGGGAACGCTCCTCCATGGCATCATGCTGCAAGTGGAGCTGTCCAACTTTCATAGAGATTATATGAGGAGATTCCAGTGAAATATTCTGCCGAGGGACAGATCGAGGAAGCAGAGGCAAGTACTTCATCTTTCCACCGAGGGACAGATCGAGGGAACAGAGACAAGAACTTTGCCTTTATTTGTTTTTGATTACCATTTTTTCCATTTCTTCACATTGAACAGTGTCCAGTATGTCCTCAGGACTGAAGCAGATTCGGGGGTGGATTGGGAACTAACCTATTTTGAACATGCACCGTAAAAGTGACTCATCGAAGTGTTAGTCTAACCTATTTTTCCATACTCTAGCAAGGATACTGCATCCCCTATCGAGAGACAAACGTCACCCGCAAAAGAGCGGACACTTGTGAAGCACTAGACACTTTATGATCCAAACTGTTCAAGAAAAATATTGAATTGGGGTAAAAGAATAAACATTGACATTTTATTATGATCAATATGGGGGCCCAGAACAGTAACCTGGTCCTCCCATAAGCAGAGGGGCACCCTCGCTTCTCTGGAAGGAAATGCTGCCGTTTAACCTACCGCACTATCGTGTATCTATGCATTGTGTTTATCATTATTTTGCTATCATTAACGATCAGCAACTGCATTTTTCCTTGGTGCACGAAGCGGACCAATTTCAGTGCACCCACCTGATGGTGTACGCATGAGTCCCACAAAAGCACCCAGTCCCTATATAGTTATCCCAGTCCTGAGAAAATCTGATGGTAAGGCAAATTAACTGAAAATGAATGTAATTAGCAGTGATACATACACACTTGAGGTAACAAATGTAGAGAAAAGCTGGAGACAGGGTCAGCAACGAAAACTTAGCACAGACAACTACACGCAACCACACACTGAATGCACACGAACCAGGGCTTGTGTCACTGGCCACAGAACCTCAAGCGAAGGCAACCAAGAGTATGAGACTGCCTACCGAACAATCAGTCCTAGAAAACAATGAGAGAGACAGTAAAGAATCGTGAGAAAGTCCAACGAAAGAAGACTTAACAAAAGCCCTTAAGAAGACAGAAGCGGCTGTAGGAGAATTCACTGCAAAGACACAAATGTTAATAGATCATGTATTCCCATTTATAGCCAAAGCGAAGAAGCGGCATGTGGAACTGGAAAATAAAACTGCAGAGACCTTATTGCCCAGTACACAAATTCCAAAACAAGGAACAAGTACCAGGCCCACAGTGCAGCCGTACACTGGGCCGGTGACAGGCTTGTGGTTGATAAAGGCACTTAGAGAGAGCAGAAAAAGAATGCAAGAAGAGAAGGAGAGAACTGCGAAACCTCCACCTACCTAATTGGTGCGACTAAAGAAACCTGCGCATGTGCCAGGATGCCCGAGGGTCCCCCAGCAAGGAAAACTCATACAGACGCGTTTAGAGATGTAGTCAGAGATAACTACAGGAAGACACTAAGAATCAAGAGAAGCACACACAAAGATAACAATGAACAGCACAGCACATCTAGGAAACAACATTTGGTATCAACACATGAAAGAAGTTGGAAGAAGTTCAGAAGGAGAAAGCTTCGTTTGCGCACTTCTACCGTACAGTATGGGAAAATCCAGGATCTTCGTGGCTGTAGAAATCGATGTCCCAACAGCACACTGTTTGTCACACGTAGCAATGTGCAACACCAGAGGACAGTTTACGGGAAGGGATGCCTCATTAATATGGGCAACCGAGACAGATTACCCTGATGAAGATGATTATATACAGGACATTAAGATGAAAAATAGAGCCCATACGAGGAATCATGTGATCAGGTACGAGAAGCCTGGAGTTAAAGGAGCAGCAATCAGATGGGATGTGAACCCAAAGCTAAATGTCCAAGGTAAAACTCCAGAAGAAGCTCAAATTTGGAAGCCCAGAGACCTGCCTGATGAAGAAATAGGAGACTTTGTGAAGGCCAGCGAATATGCGCCAGAAGGAACAAAGTTCCTGTACCCCAGGAAACGTAGAAATTATGAAGGAAAATGGATCTATTGCAGCCCAAATGGACAGTGCCAACTAATGACCTGGAACAAAGACGAACATGTAAAAACAGCAGGAAGTTTAAAAGGAGTGATAAAAATATTGACTCCAAAGAAACACACGTTCACACCATCATGTACAAACCCAGAAGATGTGGATACAGAAGAACCAAGTAAGACTAATCCAAAGGAGAAAGAAGAAGTGGTCGATGAACCAACCAGAGGGGGGAGTGTAGAGGAGGTCCCAGATAGGGCCTGCACTACAGCCACCCATTTTGAAATACCAGGAACATACTCGCCGAGATATGTGATGTATGAGGAGCAAATAAACCACCAGAGCGCAACACTGGGGCTCTGACCAGTGCCCATCAGAAGAGCAATACCTGTTGAAGTGCCAATAACCAGACAACCATGGGCAGCACGGTACCCATTGAGACAACCTCACCAACAGCTGACACGAAATGAAGACTGCTTACAAACTGTCCCCGAAGAGACCCAAAGGGCCTTAATCGAAGGTGAATGCTGACAACACAAGGGCCAGGACAGATCTACAGATGAACGGAATAACAACCAGAGGATGACAAACAAAGATGTAATGATATGAATATAAGAAGTAAAGGACTTAAAAGGAGAAACAATGCTGAACTTTAAAGAAATGTAACCATAAAGCAGGAGGCAAAATATGTAACTGGCTAAACGCCTATAAATAGGCTTGGAACGCAAGAAGCTAAGGAAACAGTACTTCTTGCTATGCTTAGTAGAAGAATAGAGCAGCAAGCGCCAACTATATATCTACCTTAAAGAAGCACATTATACAAGTGCGACTCCATTTTACAAAAGCAGAACTAAGCCCAGAATGGTAGGGGTCAAACAAGCCAGGATTCATGTAACAGCACAGAGCCAGACGAAAGAGCGGAATCGAAACTTAGCAAGAGGCTTCTCATGCCTGAGAATTCGAGGTCACCCAAGAGAGGGAGGAGAGCGGCAACTTCGAACAATCGAAACTTGAGAGCACAGCAGCCAGCCAGTGAAGGTCGAGATGAAGGGGGCAAGGCTAAAGGAAGAATCAAATACACAAATAGAGGGAAAATGAAGCAGATTCACAGTGTATTGACACGTGACAAACAACGTGTGAAGAGGTACCAATGTCTGATGTCATCCAAAACCAGAGGATGCCATAACTTCTCCTGATAAGAAGCTACAGTTTCGAGGCCATCCTCTGACTACTAATTGACACATAGCCCTGAAGTACTGATTGATGGAAGGGAGGCAGGGTGAATCTTGGGGCATGCCGCTCCTGGGTCATTCTGCATGCTGCTAATTAAAGTGGAGATTTATGCCTAGGGGTGTAACCCACCCAATCACAGTGGACCAAATAATCAAGGGTCCTATAGCTAGTAGAACCAATGAGACGTCGTACTTTTAGTGACGTCTAGCATGAGTGATGTAGAGGGATTGGCTTAGATGCCCACCCGATAAGAGTTATCCAATCCCCACACTTCGTTACCATATACAAATATAGTACCTATATTTAAGTTACCTTTTCCAACCAATAGAATTGCATGACAAACTTTTGAGTGTTACACGTCAATGATGACGAAAATGTACTATAACTATTGCTGTCTGAATGAAGATTTTGGAAGTTGAAGCGAGACGGGCGATCGCATCACTGATGATTTCCTATTGTTTCCCCGTTTTCTGTACTTGTCATTAAACGGACTTCCCTTTGCCAAACCATTGAGTTGTCCTTATTGATTGGTGTTGGAGTAAGAGAATCCCGCACCCTATCCACCTCAAGGTGCAGCTATCTCGCCTTAAAGTACTCGAGGGTGAGCTCCGATCCCATGGGCCCGTCAGAGGTCGCTCCGCCCTCCTGTACAACCTCCAAGTTCTGTCTTTTGGTACCCAAACTCTACTGACATCTTGCAAACTTTCCCCTGCCTAGCCATATTGTTCTGGAGTGCATGTCATCTTAATACATCCCCCATCCCCGGATAAGTTTACTCAGTGGTCAGTATAATTTTCAGGATCTGGTGGAGGTATGGTTACAGTCCCGGGGAGATCTATGTGCCTTTAGATCCTTACAAACCCACCTTTCATGGGATCATCTGTTTGGACTTGCCCATCTTTTGTACCACAAGGCATGCTATTTACCCCAATCGGAACCATCATCATTGCGCTATTTGGAAGAGTCTTTGCACAGCACCGAAGGATCATCTGGCAAGTACAGAACAACACCAACAGGAGTACCATGATAGGAACCAATATCTTCACTAGCTCTCCCATCCATGATGGAGCCCATGAAAACAGATTGTCAAACCAGTCATCCACCTCAATTCCACACTCACTTTGCATATTTGTTTTTAGCTTGTGAAGGGCCCCTTAGTGGTGCGCTAGGGACCCATTTTCTGCATCATTTGGGGGTATTTAGGGGCAGCATGATGACCCTATCTTCTTGCATACACCTCCCTCCATTGCTGTGAGGATATCCAAGATGTATCTATTCTGGAGTGTCATCAACCTGATCACTGTCTTCTCGCTCCTAATGGCATTGAGTCCTTGTTCTGTGTCATTGGCCAGCTGGATCACTTCCCACCTGACTATTTGTAACCATTTTGCATTTGCTGAAGCTTGCACTGCTGGCAACAGTATGGGTGTGAAAAATGTTTCGCCCTTGTTTAACCGATATTTGGCAGGTATTTCCTTCAGTAGCTTAGAAGAATCATCAGACAAGTAGTTGGACCGTCTCTTTTGTTGCCTGAGTAAGCACTTTCTTCTTGTAGCTTACGGGGTCAGGGGTGTGGGTGGTCCCAGTTGTATTGTTGTTGCTTTTGGAATTCTAACGAGATGTGCTTCTGTAACCACAAGTGTTAGTGAGTGCAAAGTGGCGAGCAAACATATGCCCCTCCATGATGGTGGAAGGTGCAGAAACGTTTGCTGGCTGCACACCCATTATGTGTCCATAAGTGCTGCAGTGCCCTTCTTGAGATCTGGGATGTACAGAGTCTTGTTACAATTGGTATTGCTCCCCACAGGAACAGTTCAGTTTCCTTTGAAGCAAACCTGGTATTTTTCCTGTGTTTGCACCATCACTAGGCTCTCTTTTGATTTAATCCATGTCAGTCTGGAGACATGTGTCGCCTTGATATCTTGACATTTGATGTTAACTTCCCATTTGACTTCGCCAAACCTAACCAGGCCCCCAGTTGTACAGCTAACTACTGCCTCCTCCCACTGGTTGGATATGAACAATGCCCCATTCATCCTTATGAGCGGACGCGGCAAACACTGCAGGACTTTACTGTTACTGTTCTTGGCACTGTTCTGGTTGTCTTTATGCATCAGCATCAATTGTACTAAATGTGCCTTGAATAAACTCTGCAATCGACATAGCGCTAGATGGACTATACACTGAGCATCTAACAATGACATTTCTTGAGGTCCTAGCATCTTGGGGGCCACTGATGTGTGGGGTATTAAGGAGCAGACATAGCAACTTCCATTTGCCCTCTCTTTCCCAACCTAGCTCATGCTGTTGTACCACATATGGTTAAATTCTGGATGATAGGCATCCTCCATTATATCCAAAGTAAGGCCTCTAAATGCATCATATTGTATTTTGGTATGTGCTTCACTTCTTAATCTGTACATGTTCATATGTTTACTCATTGATAAGGGTGCTGTGGCCAATACTTCACAATTCACATTTGCAGCGGGTTGCTCATCAAGTTGAACCCCATCTTTGCACCTATTTCTATAATCCCCCCTTTTATATTCTCTACTAATTTAAAACTAGTGCTAATCATGTATTATGTTATCCTACAACAGAAAATGAAAAATAAGCATACACTTATATAAAATATCCATTCATAAAATGAATAATACTTTGTGTTTTTCCGAGTAATAATGCCATACATGTTGGACGGTGCTCCAATCCCAAAATCCCAGGCGTCTGTCTGGATAATCAACTCCTGACTTTAGTCTGGCACTTTCAGAACTGGGGCCCTGCACAATTCATCCTTCAAATCCGGAAAGAAGTTCTGACAGGTGGTGGTCCAAGTTGCCTTCGTTGGCATCTTTTTGGTAGTTACATTTTTCATAGGCATGGCAATGGTCCCTTACCCCTTGATGCACAACCGGTAGTACCCGGTGAGACCTAGGAAGGCTCTCACTAGTGTCTGTGTGGTGGGGATGTCCCAATCATTCATTGCCTGTACATTTGCTTAGAGAGGTTGTTTCTTTCTTACCACCACCGACCAAGGTGGCCTAGATAAGTGACTGTGCCATGCCCCATCTGACACTTCGTGGCCTTCAAAATCAGACCTGCATTCTGCAGCGCTTGAAGCACTTGTTTCAGGTGGGCTAAATGATTATCCCAGGTGTGGCTGAACACAGCATGTCATCTCAATATGCCACACTGAAGCTTTCCAGTTGAGACACAACCCGATTAACCATTTAACCATCCTCTGAAAGTGGCAGCGGCATTCTTCAATCCAAAAGGCATCTCAGTGAACTGATAATGTCCTTCTGGGGTTAAAAATGCTGACCTCTCTCCTGCTTTGTCTGTCAAGCCAACCTGCCAGTACCTTGTTGTGAGGTCAAAGGTACTCATATACTTGGCAGCCAAGAGCTTGTCAATTAGCTCATCTGCCTGAGGAATGGGGTGAGCATCTGTCTTCATGACATAATTGAGCCCACTATAGTCAACACAAAAGCGGACTTCTGTCTTCTCACCACTGGTCTTTTTAGGGACCAGTACCACTGGGCTAGCACAGGGGCTATGGGATGGCTCTATCTCTCCTATGGAAAACATCTTGGAAACTTCCTCCTTGATGGTGTCCCTCACCTTATTGGACATCCAGTGAATTCTGCTCTTCACCAGCTTACTGTCTCCGATGTCCACTTCATGGGGACCCAACCTGCACGACATGGAGTCCGCAAAAACAGACCAGCAAACTGTCCCAGTAAACAGGGACAGTCTGTCAGTTTCTGTTCTGTCAGGTCTGTTTCAAGGTTGACACCTTAAACTGACCCATCTGTGGCTTCAGGGTGCAGGAGGTCTGGGAGAAAATCAGTGTCCTCCCCAGTCTCTCCATCTGTCACTAATACCATGACCAAGCCATTCCAGCTATAATGGGGTTTTAGCCAGTTGACATGAAAGGCCCTGCACATCTGTTTAGGTCCTTTCATATCAATGAGATCATTTACCTCACTGACTTCTTCAAGCACACAGTAAAGCCCAGTCTAGCTGTCCTGAAGTGCATTTGGTATGATAGGTTCCACACCCACTGTCCAGGAGAAAACACTGTCACTGTGGCATTCTGGTTGTGCAAAGCCCTTGCAAGCAGCATCCCCTTTCCTATGGCCCATATCCTTACACACAAAACAACCTTTGAGAACGCAGGTGTCCCAGTGTTAGGATTGCCTGCACTCTACTTTTCTGTGTGTATGGCTGAACTAAAGTTCTGGGATTTCCCTTCATTCTTTTGGGGACCTGACTTAGAAGAGGAGTGGATTGAACATGTGTCCTTCACATTCTTGTTAATTTGCTTGTCTGAACATTTCTCTTCTGGTTTGGGTGTGCTTGCCTGAGCCTTTTTCTGGACTCGAATACTGAAAAACCAGTTGGTAGTCTTTGCAAGCTCCTTAGGGTCTTGTCCACAAGATGCTGGTGTAGGTCAACCTCACAATTCTTCAAGACACGCTCACATACAATCAAATTGTTCATCCCTTTAAATGTGTCAACTTTGTCACCAGACACCCACCTGCTCAGATATTTCAACGACAAGTGTGTGAACACTTCAAATGTCTTCCCACAGTTAAATGAAGAAGGCTTCAGTCCCTGGTGTTGATAAGTGACTCACCAGTACCGTGTCTACCTCCTGTAGCTGAAAAGCAAGCTTGAGCGCTTCAAACCAGTCTTTAAGCAACTGCGGCTTGACAACAGTCAGTGTTGCAGACTGTTGCAACTCGAGGTACTCTACTGGCTAGAAAATGTCTTTTAAGGTGGACCTTGGTAGATGCTCATTGAGGCACTTCTCCCAGTTACTTCAATGGGCTTGAGCCGTCCATTAAGGCAGATGGTCCACAGCTGTGGATTGTGTACAGGAAGCTGGTTTGTCCATGGTTTTAGGTTCAGGGACATCCTGGCACTTGCTATCCAGGAAGCTTGCTGTAGAGCCTAGAAGGGCATGCTATGTGCTGGCTGGGTTCCAGTTCTGGAGCATCTGGAGGGTCCTCTGATTTCTGTATCTCCCTCCATTCCCTGGAGATGTGTAGGGGAGGATCTTGCTTTCCTCTTTGGATATCTGGGGTTTCCTTCACTGGCAGAAGATGTAAGGCAGACTGTACCTTCCGCCAGGATCCAAGGTTGAGTTCTTCTTTGTTAACTCTGGTGAAGTCATCAGATGATCTGTCCTTTTTTAAAGCCAATTGGCCATAGTGATTGGTGTAGTATGAGCCTACCTTTGTGAACCAATCCTGGGGTCCCTAACAACAATCTCCTGTATGCGTGAGGTCATAACCAGAGTGCTTTGCAACAGGAAATATAAAGGGGTGAATGCAAAAACAAGGTGTTTCCCAGAACTAAAATCGGTGAAACCTTCTCTCAACAGAAAGAGCTCTGGCCACAGTCTCTTGTGATACTAAGTCCCACCCATCTTCCTGTCTGTTGTTGATCAAAGGGTTAATGGATTTCTCTGTGGTTCCTGACTAAAGAGGAAAGTCTCCCTTCAAGCTACGGCGAGACCAAACTCTCTGGCTTGGGCAAACCATATTCTTTTACCTTATGAATGGGGTCTGCCTAGTGGGGTGGCCTACTGTAAACAACAAACTCAGACATGACAGTTTAGTTCCATCAATACCGAGAGGCGGAAGATGGCTTCAGGTTGGCACAGTTGCATATGAAGGTTTGTTGGGTTTCCTACCTCCTTTGTTATGTCCTGCAGCCAGACCCTGTGTCGGCCTGTTTGATATACCCCCTGTTGATATGATCATCTCTGACACCAGCTGCAGGGCCTAACAAAAGAGCATGGTGGATCCATGGAGCCTTTGCCAGTTAATCAGTCTGACCATGGCAAGGGGAAGGTTGGCCCTCCTCTTTCCTGGAGATGGCTTTGTGCATCACTTGGCTGTCATATTCCAACTAAATATGACATGGGCGGACAGTGCCTGTAGGCGTTGTCCATCTCGGAGCACACAGGTTTATGCTTTGTCATTGTGTGAGTTTAGGAAAATGTGTGTGGCTGAGCCCCACACATTTTCCTGCGGTTGGTCTGCAATCATTGCATTTAATAAAACATTTTAAAAAAAGCCCAGGCGAGCACACGCCCACCGTGGAGATGGTCAAATCCCTCACAAGAACAGATGTTCATGGATGAATGTTTCTGCCTGCATTTACTCTGCACAGCATTGCTGTGCTTACACCACATTAAGCTGACAGGGGTCTAACACATGGCCTAACAATCCTGGCATGAAGCAATGTCGGAAGTGATTGATTAAAATAGCCTGACCTTGCAAGCACTGTTTTGCACTGTTCCTTGTTGCCCATTTTGTGCTTTACTATGCTGCATTGCATGTGGAATCTTCTACCAATGTGTGTTGCTTTAGCATTGCTGCTGCAATGTTACCCAGGGGTACAGTGCTTGTCATAAAAGGGATGGGTTCTCCTGCTACTTCTTTTCCTTGGTGCCTTTAGAATACATTATTTTCCAAGAAAAAAGGAGATTGGACATGATGGGGCTGTCCTTTTTTCACCACCTTTATGGTTTACAGAGTTTGTTCTGAAAGTATTATGTACCACGATGGGAAAGCAGTTTCAAGGAGTCTAATTATCTTTTCTGGTCTTGCTGCCAAGCAAGGAGCGGCAGTCTGTAATTGGATCTGTTTGGATTGGCGGTACCTCGCTATCTCGCCACCACTCTGCACTCAATCTGTACTTGACCATGCAAATTACAGATGTTTGTTTTATCAATTAACTGATGTAATGCCCTTTTGTAACCTGCTCCCTTCATGTAGGCAGCTAGTCTATGCCGTTTTCAGCTATTCTGAAAGCCTTAATCAGATTAACCCATGGAGCTAACTGAATAGGAATTTTACATTTTGAAGGCTGTTACCCATTGGCAGCCTTTTGCTATGCTATGTATAAACTAATACGAGTTTCTGGATGCATAAAATATTTACTTACTGAATTATAGCCTATTTTTAAAAAGAAATTTAGAATTGGCATGCACACACTGCCTGTATACTTAAAGTATATTTCTTTGGGGGCGTGGCTTGGTGCCAAAGGATATGGAAGCCTAGCCTGTGTGCTGCGCTCCAGTGGGGAGTTATAACTTTATTATCCCCTTTTCCTACCTGAATTATGTCCTCCTTTGAATTTGTGGACACTCCATAAAATCCTCCTAAAGCTAAAGCAGCTTCGGTTTGCTGCATCGCGGCCACTCCTCACTAAACGAAGACATCCTGTTGGAGGCGCGGCTAACAGCTCTAGTCAGCTGGGCGGCCGCAGCAGCGTAGACAACCCGCGCATATGTACGGTAACACTTTTCTCCCACAATACTGGCACGAATGTTCAAATATCATACGGGACCAGGAGATTTCATCATTTAAATTAAATGACTTAGGGGCTTTTATGCCAATTATTATTGGGTTGTTTGCGCCTGACAGGAATTTTTTACACAAATTGCCCTCGATGTTACACTGTAATCTGCCTCTCCTTTCCCTCCTCTCATAATAAATCCTATGAGCTACATTGGTGCTGCATCTTCAACACCTCACATAGTTTAGGTTAATAAAAGTGTGAGGAACATAGCAAAATATAAAGAGAGAAGGAAGTGAAAAAGAGGTAGAGGGAAAGCTAAAGAAAGAAATAAGAGAGGGGAAGGAGCAAAGGAATTAGCGAAAAGAAAAGGAGGGAAAGAAAAGAAAAAAGATATTGAAAATAAAAGCTGGGAAAAAGAAAAGGAGACAGTTTAAAAGAGAAGAAAAGAAAGAAAGGAAGAAAGAAGAGGAAAAGAGGGCAGAAAGGGAGAAAGTACTTAAATAGGAAAGTTAAATAAGGAATAAAATAATAGAGAATATAGGAAGTTAAGGAAATAAAGAATAACATCATAAACATATATTCTCTATTTGCATTATGGCCTCCCAAATAATTCTAACTAAAGAGATCCCCTTGTCATCCCCTACTACTCTCAAAAGGCAAAAGAGTGAATCTCCTAAACCTAAAGAAGATGTGACTGATCCTGTAATGCAAACAATTTTTTCAGAAATAATAGCCCTCAAGCCTTTCGCGGAGGATACCAACACTAATCTGCAACAAATGGACAATAAATTGAACATCTTTGATACCAGAATGAATGAAGTGGAGAGAAGGGTTGGAAACGCAGAGGATATATCTAATAAAGTTACCAACTTAGAAAAAACAGTTGCCCTGAAAACCTTGAAAACAGAAATATTGGCCTTCTGGAGAGAATTGAAAAGGACAAACCTAATGCCTTTGTTCAAGAGTTCTTGCATCGGATCCTAAGTCTACCAATATCTGTGCACCCTAACATACACAGAGTGCATCGAATAGGACCCATTAGAGCATCCCGAAGCTCACATGACTCACCAAGGACCCCCATACTTGCTCTCCTAGACTTTACCCATGTGACTCTCATCATGGCTCGGGTTAAAGAAATCAAACTTCTGACCTGGGAAGGGAAAAAAGGTTTTCATCACTCAAGACGAATCCAAGGAAACTGCGTCAAGAAGGAAAGAGCTCCTAACTTTCAGAACAGCCCTTAAATAACTGAATGCCAGATATGGCATTATCCATCCTGCCACCTTAAAAGTCACATTGAATGGCCATACAGCAACTTTCCAAAAACATAGGAGACTTAAGACAATGTATTCAATCCCATGAAATAAATGACATGGATACATCAAATCCTATCACTTGAAAGATAAGTGAAACTTCAATCAAGCTAATTGCTTTATTTTGAATTCTCTATCGGAGTGGGGTGTGGGTGGGCCCATCTCCTTTTTCTTTTTTTTCGGCTCCCATCCCCCACATCAATTTATTGTTAGACATGGATTGGTGTGGCTGGTTCCCGTTCGCCACCGTTCTGTTGAATTTTTTGGACTGCAATTCCTTTTTACCAATTTTCATGTCTTCACTGTTTGTCTCATACCTTTCCTTATTTCTTATCCCTTTCATATGGTCCTTTGCCTGGCTGGGTGCCAGCATGTCACTAATTGCTAACAGGATGTTATGCTTTAAAGTTACCTCTTTATTCATATTACAGGTTATGCTAATATATATTTATCCTTTTGTGATCAATGCCTCTGAATATTGTATCCTGGAATGTTAAAGCTTTACATAATTCCATTAAGAGACAAAAAGTACTATCACACCTCAATAGACTAAAGCCCTCTATAGCTTGCTTACAGGAATCACATCTTTACGCTGATGAAGCAGCAAAACTCAAGCGACATTGGGTGGGTCAGGTTTTTTCCGATGCTGCGAACGGGAAGAAGAATGGCATAATCACACTCATTAATAAAAACCTCAAATGTAAAATCATATCTATGGAATCTGATCCATCAGAAAGATGGGTTATCCTTAAGATATTACTAGAATCTACAATGTATACAATTCTTAATGTATATTGACCTACTTCTACAGATCCTTCTTTTTGGAAACAACTCAAAAATCATATTCTGCTCTGTAACCCCCTTAATTTGGTGGTTTGTGGAGATTGCAAACAGGTCGTAGACCCTTTTTCAGATAGGAAATCTGAAGTGCGGTATACTAACACTACGTCCCATACACAATTTATTAACTTCATATCTGAAACAGGTCTCACAGATGCTTGGCGTATCTTACATCCCACCGATTCCGAATTCACTTTCTATTCTACACCTCACAACTCCTTTGTACGGCTAGATTATATCTTTATCCCCAACTCCATGGTTAGCCTCTTACTTGATGCCTAGATAGAATCCATTACACTATCTGACCATGTTCCAGTGCATATCCAAATTGCTACCCCAATAACTTCTAATAACTTGTGCAAATGGAGATTTAACACAAGCCTATTAAGTGATGTTTCTTTCACACAATTCATTATACAACAACATAATAACTTCTTCTCTGAAAATAAAGATCAGGACACTTCTATCCCCAATATTTGGGACTCCTATAAAGCGGTCCTTGGAGGTCATATTATTTCTTTTGTAGCTGACGAAAAGGAAAACCTCAAATTTGAATCTGAATCTATCCTCAAACAACTTGAACCGCTAGAAATATAATTTACCTGCACCAACTCTCCTGCAGTCCTAATGAAAATATTGAAACTTAGATTTCAATACAATAAAATAATTACACAATATTCATGTTTCAATTTGCTTGAATACAAAGCCAAAATATATAATTGTTCTAATAAAACCAGCAAAACACTGGCTTCTTACCTTAAACTTAAGAAAGAGAGAACACAAATTGTTGTTATTAAAGATCTTCTAGGGAATAGAACATTCTCTGATAAAGAAATGATTAAAACATCTTCAACAAAGTGGCGAACACTTACTTACTATCATATCTACATTTTCAGATGCATCAGGCTACAAACTTAACACCGACAAATCGGAAATGCTTCACCTTAATATACATTGCACACCATTTCACACTAGTATTTTAGGTACCGCTATTTTCATTATATGATGTTTGTATTATTGGCCTTGTTTACCTAAATGCATCCAATACAATCTTTAAACACAAAAAGTATACTTTTCTAGTCATAGGGCTTATTTGAATGCATGGGAGGTTTTAACACAGTAGATTCTAGTCTGGTTCAGACCAGTGTATCATGGCTGTTCTGTTCAACTTCTGGCCAGCAATCATATCCCTTACATATGTCTCGTGAATCTTCTGCATTTCAAAGCCTTTTCATGTGTCTCTGGCGCTGCAGCTGTGTGCACGGCTGTTTTCCCTTATCACGAGAATTGTCCTCATGTACAGGTCTACCTACTATCTGGCATTTATCTGCCTCTTTCTTAAGCTTCAATCTGACAATACTGTGGTCTGACCCCAGCGCTCACTGGAGCTCACGGGTGAGCTATTTAGGTTTCTCTTGAGAAGGAGGAGATTTTATGCCTAGACTGACTTTTAAGGAACTGTATGTTACTGCTGTATCCTGCATTTGTCGGGAACCCCTTTTGTCTATTTCTGCATGCCTTTCTAGTGCCCATAGATGCAATTTGTTAAACTGATTCCTCAGACAGGATAATTCACTCAAGTGAATTGGTTCTGACAGCCCTCTACTGGGATAAATCTAATGACCATACTTCTAGGGAATTATCCCCAGGTCTGGCCTTCCTTGGAAGATACTACAACCCCTTGGGTTGTCAATATACATATTGGTCATAAAGCAGCCATAGAAAAAAGGCTCTCTTTATGGCACAAAGATTATACCTCACTGATGGGATCAATACACTGAAATGTCCCTGTAAGTTTTACTGAAGGTGTCTTAACAAAGGCATGTAGCATGAGCTTTGGATTAAGGTGCTATATAAATAACACATCATTATTATTATTATTATCATTAATAAGGGAGCTGGCCGATGCCTGTTGGGGCATGTTGCACCTCAATTATAAAGTCTTTGATGACTTTATGTATGTTGGAGATACAAAGTCAGGCTTTCACTTGATCAATACACATTAAAGGCATGTAATGATCTTTTACTGTATGCATCATCCCACTTTTCAGTTTATTATGTTCTCCTTCTGCACCATTATCTGAAGAGACCCAAAGTTGCTCATGGACAGGTGTGTGTTCCTGCCTTCAAATTAGGGCTAGGACTTTTAAAAGTAAAAAACCTGCACAGTGTACTTAAGTATTTGGTGTGGTGTCTCTAGTTATAGAGTTCTCTAGTGATATATGTGACTCTTTCCCTGATGTTTCAGTCTCCCCTCAGTCTACCTCAAGTGGTTAAAGCATATGATATCATTAAAAAGGGCCACACCAATGTCACACCACATTAGGCCATGCTGAGAGTGAGCTGATAAATGAACTAGAGGTGCAGTGTGTGTCAATAATATCATCAAAAAGATTGAGGCAGTGGAACAGATATCATTAGATTGCACATGCAACGCACTACTTACATTTGCAGTTACATATGGAAATGGTGCAGCTAGGCCTCTCGTAATATTTAAAAAATCCAGGCAAGAAATGCAGCAACCTATGGTTCTGAAATATTGGTTTCATGAAAACGTAAAAACGTACAATTTCTGAAAACAAATTTATAAAGAAATTGTTGGGTTTTCCCATGGGAACCCCAAATGTCCCTATAAAAATGGAAACTGATCTGAGAGGCATCTCACATTAATTGCAGATCAAACAAGTGCTGGATTGGGCCCACATATGGTCATCTACGTTGCACAAAAAGAAATAAAGATGCAATACTAGACATCCTAGCACAGTATGGAGGATTAAAGTTACTGTGGCTCTCACATGTCAGGATCTTGCTGAGTGAGTTGGATCTCTCTGAGTTGTGGAGGAATCCTATATCCATTACTAGCAATTTAATAAAAAGGCCATCAACTTAGCCCTGTTTTTTTTGGGTGAGAACTCTTTAGAGGAGCAGGTGTACATGTCATCTTTAATTCGCCCGCCCCCTCACCTCCGTCATACTGGAATAGCAGAAAGAGAGCACTATGTGTGACACTTGGTATTGTCCCAATACCGCATCGAAGATACGAGAGACATTATGCACTCAGACAACCATATCGAATGTACCCTCACACTGACGTGATAGAAGGATGTCTGCATACACCACTGGACATCCAAGACCTATAAGTGAAGTCTGACGAGAGCAGAGTGACGTCATGAAGAGAAGACATAAAGACACACTGAAACAATATGAGAATCCTTAAAGAATAAAGTTGTAACTGAAGTAACAAGAGAAACATGTAATCAAATACGAAGAAATCATGTGCGCCAAAGAAATAAGTGAAAGGAGATGAAGTGAATGTACATACGCAGAAACGCAAGGTAGAAGGCTCTTACAGGAGCTTTCTGCAGAAGAAAATATAACGGGACGCCGGCTTACTGTTGAAACCAATCAAGCTACATCAGAAACAGTGCAGGGCTGAAGAGATGAGGGGTGCTGGAAAAACAGCTTTGAGTGAGGAACAAGGGATATATATTGGCCTAGGATCAAGGATGCCACATCAAGGAGTAATTGCATGGCACAAAGGGAGTTGAGAGGATAAGCCATGTATGTGAGACATATTTCTCTTAGATTAGGCAAAGAAGAAAACATCTACAACTGCCAAGTATCGGACAATCAAAGATGCAGAAAGCCTACAGAGGCCAAGAGGAGTAATGACACCCAGCCTAATTGAATTAAATAGCACTAAATAAAAGATCGAAATGGACAAAATCATGGTCTCCTCACACATGATTTAGAACTCGAAAACAAGGCCTATTCATTAAGCTCCAGATGAAGATAGCAGTATACCTACACTCCCTTTAAAGTCCCAGAGATGAGAACAGTATGCACAGTCAACTACAAAGAAGAGGACTTGGCTGAAGACCTGACCAATGAGAGATGATGGACTAATTGATCAAGTGGGTAGTAGTCTGGCATGTTTTTCTGCACCTGAGTTTCGTTTTGCCTACGTGCTGCTAACGAACTGAAAGTCCAAGGTTGGGAGAGAATGCCAACCAATCATAATGGTCTATGTTTCAGTGTGTTATACCTTGTTGTAGAAGCCAATCTGCTGCTGTTATTCTGGTATAATCTGTATTATACATATTTAGAGTAATTTTAGGGTGTGCCTACTAGATAGGGGCATCCGAAAATGTTACTAACACCTAAACGATATATAGGTACATATGTTCCCTTAACCAATCCCTCCCGTCAGTAGGTTTTTGAAATTTGCCACACAGGATGTCATCATATCTGACACTTATTGAGGTCTAAAGCCTTTGTATAATCAGATTGCCCTACTTTATTTGAGCTGATAATAAAGTAGTATTTTTCCACATTCTTTGAGTTTGTCCGGTTATTTTGGTCTGAGATCGTTATTGGTAATTCCATCTGGCACTTGGAACGCTCCAGGCGCTACTGCACATTAGTAGGAGTGCTGATGTTTTGGTCCAGTCACTGGGGCCCAGATCCAGACTCTCGGACTATCGACAGCTTCCACCATTAGCCAGAAGATCACAGAGTTTCCTGCGGAGAACAGAGCAACAACACACGTGTAACAGCGAGACGGTTGGCACAGGCCCCTTTGAGGAAATTCCTGTCCAGTCCCCACAGGCGCCCCGTGGACAGAAGGCAAAGTGGTCCATTGGGGAAGGGTCGATAGCGAAGGACTCAAGCTGCACACCAGATGTAAGTAGAACATCAAAAGTGGCATATATAAGGGGGAGGGACTGTATTATAAATATATATATATATAAGTAACAGGATTTTTTGGGGGGATTAAAAAGAAAAGATTGAGATACCTCGATTCCTGGTTCCAAGAGGGACAGAAGGGTATACACTAAACTCCAAGTGTGGGTATTATTTAAGGACTCCTGAGGCAATGCCAAGATGAAGAGTGTGTATCGAACTCCAAAATGGAGTAAATAGTGAAATGAGATTTACTAGAGGCTCTAAAGAAAGGTGTTTGGAAAAAATTAAAAGTGCACATGTGAATGGGGTTATAAATATGTCAGTGAAACATTTTTATTGTGTCTAGACTAAAAAATATAAAGTGATAGTAATAATTTAGGTGATCATCAGATTTTAAAAATCAAGAGATTGACGTCAATCAAAGAAGGATAAAAGTTAAAGGAAATAAATAAATATATAAAGAAGAGATTCTTAGAATGTCAATAATAAAACAATGATACAGAAAGAATTAATAGAAAGTGCAAATGAAGGAATAAAAGAGAACATAGATTTTTTAAATTGTGTTTTCTTTTCTGGTAATGGGGGCAATTGATGGTGCTTGCCCGAATCGATTATTAAGATATATTTTGATTAAATAAGTAAAAAGAATGAACAATCTGGTAAGTATTGACAGTGGAAATCGATTTGTTATTATGGGGGACACTCCCCTTCAACATCTATGCAGGGCACTGTAAAGATGCACACACAAAATTAGAAAGTGTTATGCTGAGTGGGTCAAAGGCACGACAAACAAAATACTCATGCCGTGGGCTCAAAAAGGCTAATTATCAAAAACAATACTGTGACACATGACAACATATTTGCATGCTACATATAAAGGGAAGAAGTTACAGAAAAGTTTGGTTGTCTTAGAATTATGGAAGTATCAGAGTGAAAAAGAAGATCCACCTGAGAAGGAGTGGATGCTTAATCAGCATAAAGGGGAGGATGCAACGCTTGCAGCTCCTCATTCCCCTTCTGAAAACAAGAGCACAGATACTGAGAAGCAGGGATTTTATCAGAGAGTACAAGAAGAGAACACACATATATGTCAACATGCGATGAAAATAAACAGCATGATGAGAGAAAGGACAGACAAATAGAGATAGTGGAAGAAGCAAAGAGAGAAAGAGAAGTGAAGTACAAGGTCAAAGAAGTGACAATAGTACAGAATGAATGGATGGGAGGACAGATATTACTCAAACTAGATGACAAGGGCATTAATTGGGTTAAAGAAAGTGAAGAAAGGGAAGAGTGGGAAAAGAAAGAAAGAGAACAAGAGAAAAAATACAAAGAAGAGAAGGAAAGAGGGAGGATGCAAAAGGAAGAATGAAAAAGGTATAAGGAAAAGAAAAAGAAGGAGAGACTAGAGGAGAAGAAACGAGAGGAGATAGAAACAAAGAGAATGAACGAACATAGATTGCAAAGAAAAAAGAGGAAGAAGAGAAAAGAGTGATGAGAAGAAGAGTTGAACATGAGTAGGGGACAAAGGGATGACGAAATAGATTATCTATTCAATAGAGGCATGGTGTCAGGAATAAGGGCCTGTGGTGCAGGAGAAAGCAGGTACGGCATATTTGAAAACTACAATTCCCAGTAGGCATGGGGAATGTGTGGTTCCTTGGGCCTGCCGGTACTCAGTTGCCGGCACTTTGTAATTAGGGAGTGGGCTTTTAACGGCCGCTCGCCCGTGCTCAGTTGCTGTTGATTAATGTTGGAGAGCACGGGCGGCGGCAGCGGCGGCGGCAGGAGCAAAGCAGCAACGCGAACGCTAGAAGGGTAATCTGGCGGCATGAAGGAGTCACGCCGGCGATGCCTCCAAGCATCTTCTTTCCCCGGCTGCGGCGGTGAACACTCTTTAATCTGCCTCAGTTCTACAGGTCCGGGTCAGCCGCAGGAGGCTCCCGGACCCTCAGTTAAGTGCTTCTGTGTTTGTTTGTTTTGCCGGGTTGCGGCGGTGATACGGAGTGTACAGACGCTTCATGCATTTCTGTCCGGACGTAACAAGGAAAACGTCCGGACCATGAGTTAAGTGAACTCTGATAAAAAGAACGTATATGGGTGCTTTACCCTTCTAGGTCTAATGTGACAACTAGGTTTTGGGCAAGATAAACGCCAGTCTGGTTGCAGGCGCATTCTTTTCTTCATGTTCTAAAAACAAGGGAAAAACAACCCGACTAATCTACATTTCCAATTAATTGGCTTTTCCACATGGAGAAAAGCGTCTGTTTATGTGCAGTGTGTTATGTTAATCCATGTTATATGTATGTCTCTATGTTCTGTGCTCACGATCTAAGTACTGTGGCTTTAAAGTCATGAGTGCTAAAACACCGGAGGTCATGTGTAATAGGTTATGTATGGTATGAAGATTATGTTATGTTCTACGAATTGCTGAAGGTAGAGTCAGGTCAGGTTGCAGGAGTATTACATTATCGAGTCAGGAATTGTAGAGGTCTTTTGCTGTTTATGTCTTGTTCCCCTACTTCCCTTTATTTGTCCATCCCCTTTCCCTAACTCCTTCTTCCCCCCATTGGCTGCCACGTGGCTACCTGTAATTCGAACATCCAGGCGCCCGTGCCAACGACGGTGGGAGGGGTCGATCCAATCGGCTTCTGTGGTTCGGGAGAAGGGATTGAAATCCTCCTCCCTAAATTCAGTTGTGACAGAATCAACAACCCCCGATTGCGGGATTACTGAACCACCCAGGCCAAATGGATAACCCTCTCTCGTTGGCGGAAGTGCTAAAGGCACTCCAGGAGATTCAGGTGGAATTGATACATGTAAGACAGGAATCTAGTACTCTGAAGAATCAAGTGCAAGGATTGGTAGCACAAGGGACTCCATTGGAGGAAGTAGGGTCTTCTACCGGTAGAACAGGAACAAGAACGCCCACTGTTGTGGTTCAAGCTCCCAGTAGTGTGCCCTTGGCAGCACCCGAAAGGTTTTCTGGGGACCCAAAAAAATACATGACGTTCCTGACTCAGTGTAGGTTACATTTTTTGTGTAAACCATCGGCCTTTGAGACTATTCAAGCAAGAACTGCCTTTGTAATTTCATACCTAACAGGAGATGCGGCCTCTTGGGCGATGCCATTGGTACAGAAAGATGACCCTTTATTGTACAATTGGGATAACTTTCTGGCAGAATTTGTTCGATTGTTTGACCGAAGGGAAGTGTCATTGGCACAAGACAAGGAGTTATTGGCACTAAAACAGGGTATCAGAGGTTTGGTTTCTTATGTGACACATTTCAATAGACTGGTAATTGAAACAGATTGGCCAGAGAATAAACAGACAGTTTTATTCTATCAGGGATTGAAAGAAGAATTAAAAGACGCTATGGCGCAGGTGGAGCCGTAGCCCGACACATGTACAGCTATGATTGATTTGGCAATAAGGTTGGATCATCGGATGAATGAACGAAAGGGAGATAGGAAGAAACCAGAGGGGGTACCTTTTGTACGATTGGATAGAGGAAGGGTAAACAGAAACGGTGAAGGTGAACCTATGCAGATTGGAGGGGTGAGGGGACCTTTATCGGCTACAGAAAAGGAGCAGAGGAAGGCTAATAATTTGTGCCTGTACTGTGGTCAACCTGGACATTATATTAGTACTTGTCCAAATACTCCCAAGAAGATAGGTGGGGGAGACAAGAGCAAAAGTGAGTCGGGAAAAGGATTCCCCTTAGGGGGGAACACAGGTGTCAGGCTCAGTGGTTGAAAAGTTCCCCACTTGGGTAGCAAATACTTCACGAAAAGGAAATTCTCATTTGTATATTCTGGTAACTTTATTTTTTGCTTGTACAAAACAGATGGTGTCAGCCATGATAGATTCAGGGGCAACTGGAAACTTTATTGACATTGATTTGGCCAAACGACTGGGGTTGCCATTGAGAGAAAAGACTCAGGTGGAAGGGGTGCAGTCGGTGGATGGGTCGCCTTTAATTTCAGGACCCATTTGTCAGCAAACTCAACCCATAGAAATGAGGTGTCAGTCTGGACATGTGGAGGACATTGTACTGGATCTAATCGCAGCTCCCTAGTTTGGTCTTATTTTAGAAATTCCTTGGTTGACTCAGCATAATCCAAGGATTGATTGGGTAGCTAGAGAGATTTTTTTTTGAGAATCCAGAATGCATTGGTCACATTGAGGAGGAGGTGAGCCCTGCATTGTTTTTGGCTGATCAGCCACGGGCAGTGCAAGTGGTAGGGGCTGTGGGGTTACAGGTTCCGGCTCAATATCAAGAGTTTGTAAATGTGTTTGACAAAGGAGGAGCGGAACAATTGCCTCCCCATAGACCATATGACTGTGTCATAGAGTTAGAACCCGGGCCTAAATTGCCATGTAGCAGAATCTATGCATTAACGGAAACTGAAAACCAACATCTGAGAGAGTATTTGGATGAGATGTTTAAGAAAGGATTCATTCGACATTCCACATCACCAGTCTCATCTCCATTGTTTTTTGTGCCTAAAAAAGAAGGTACGTTGAGAACATGTATTGATTATCATGCATTGAACAAGGTTACAATAAAGAACAGATATCCACTCCCTTTAATTTCTGGCCTGTTGGATCAAGTGAAGACAGCAGTGGTGTACACAAAACTTGATTTACGTGGAGTTTATCATTTGATTCGTGTTAAGGAGGGTGATGAGTGGAAAACTGCATTTAGAACTAGGTTTGGATTATTTGAATATTTGGTTATGCCTTTTGGTTTATGTAATGCTCCTGCGGCATTTCAATTTTTTATGCAGGAGGTTCTGAGTGAGTTTTTGGACATCTTTGTTATTGTATATATTGATGACATTCTAATTTATTCCAATTCACAAGAGCAGCATGTGAGCCATGTAAGGGCAGTGTTAAAGAAATTACAAGAACATCAGTTATATGTGAAATTGGAAAAATGTGCCTTTCATGTGAAAAGAGTGGAGTTTTTGGGCTTCATATTGACCCCGGAAGGGATAATTATGGACAAAAGCAAGGTGCAAGCAGTCTTGGATTGGCCCAAACCCCAGTGTTTTAAAGATATTCAATCTTTTTTGGGTTTTGCCAATTTCTATAGACGATTCATTGCTAATTTCTCTCAGATTGTGGCACCTATAACAAGATTATTACGAAAGGCAACAAGTTTTTGTTGGGATGTGGGGGCGGAAAAAGCTTTTCAAGAATTAAAAATGGCATTTACCTCAGCTCCAGTATTACGTCATCCAGACTCGGATAGGATGTTTCAAGTAGAAACGGATGTGTCCAATGTGGCCATAGGGGCGGTGTTATCTCAGAAGGATCCAGAAGGGATTTGGCATCCAGTAGCATACTATTCACGAAAGCTCACTCCATGTGAACACAATTATTCCATCACTGATAAAGAATTGTTAGCTATCAGGGCAGCATTCTTGGAATGGAGACATTATTTACTGGGGGCTAAACATCTGGTGTTGGTAGTAACAGACCATAAAAACCTACAGTACCTTAAGACGGCTCACAAATTGAGCCCTAGACAATTAAGGTGGTCTCAATTCTTCAATGAGTTTGATTTTGTGGTGACCTTCCACCCGGGAAAAAGAAATGGAAAGGCAGATGCCTTATCACGCCAACAAAACATGGACAACATGGTATCTGAAACAAAATCTATAATCCCGGCAGAGAGGGTTGTAGGGGCCGTAGTCTCTAAGTTGATGAAGCAGGTGAAACTGGCAATGAGGAATCAAAAGAATCAGAGTTGGGGAGTGAATAACCCTTTGGAAACATTTAAAGAGAATCTCCCTTATTATGATGGAAGATTATATTTGCCTACTGTGGAACTCCAAAAGAAGGCTATGCATTGGTGCCATAATTCCCCTTTGGCTGGACATTCAGGGAGTAAAAAGACACAGACTCTAGTGGAAAGGTATTTTTGGTGGCCCCATTTGAGACAAGAGGTAACCAGGTACGTGCAGGAATGTGAAACATGTGCGCGAAGTAAAGCTGATCGCACCAAGAAGTCAGGTTTACTTAAACCATTGCCCACTCCCACCAAAATATGGACACACATATCAATGGACTTTATCACAGATTTACCACCAGATGATCAGTATGATACGATATGGGTGATAGTGGATTACTTATCCAAACAGGCTCACTTTGTGCCTTGTACCGGCATTCCAGGTGCAGGGGAATTGGTGAAATTGTTTTTGCAGCATGTGGTTCGCCTTCATGGACTACCACATACTATTGTTTCTGATAGGGGACCACAGTTTACATCAAGGTTTTGGCGCACTTTCTGTCAGATGTTAGGAATCAATTGTGCCCTGTCCACTAGTTATCATCCCCAGACAGATGGACAAACTGAAAGAGTTAACCAGACGCTTGAGCAATACTTGTGCTGTTATTTACATGAAGGAATGGAGTCGTGGGTTCAAGCATTATGGTTAGCTGAATTCACCTATAATAATGCTGAACATGCTTCCCTGGGAATGTCTCCCAACGAGTGCGTGTATGGACAGGAACAGGAAATGTTGCTGGAACAGCTACCAAATGTTGAAAACCTTCCAATACTCCAAAACAGAAAACAGTTGCTTCTAACCATCAGACAGAAGGCACGAGATAATCTTGAATATGCCAAAACTCAATATAAGATGTATGCAGATAAAAAGAGACGGGAGGCTCCTCAGTACAAGGTGAGGGATAAGGTGTGGCTATCCACACGCAATTTGCCTCTAATTGGATCTCGAAAATGTTCTCCTAAATTTATTGGACCCTATGAAATTGTAAAAATTGTGTCAGAAGTTGCTGTGAAATTGTGTTTGCCTAAGTATTTGAGAATCCACCCGGTATTCCATGTGTGTCTGCTTAAACCCGCAGCGCCTGGAACACGTGTGCAGAGACCTCCAGCCATCCACAAAGAGGATCAGGTGGAATATGAAGTAAAGCAGATTTTGGACTCAAAAAGGAAGAGACAAGTGTTGTGGTATCTGATCCGGTGGACTGGATATGGACTGGAAGACTGCTCCTGGGAACCTGCTAGTGCAGTGCATGCACCTCGCCTGGTAAGAATGTTTCATGCAAAGTATCCGGAAAAAGCAGGTCCTGGGAAGAGCCCTGGAAGGGGAGGTAATGTCAGGAATAAGGGCCTATGGTACAGGAGAAAGCAGGTACGGCATATTTGAAAACTACAATTCCCAGTAGGCATGGGGAATGTGTAGTTCCTTGGGCCCGCCGGTACTCAGCTGCCGGCACTTTGTAATTAGGGAGTGTCTCTCTGGCCCCAACTGACTGGAAAAAATGAGGGGAAAAGGTGTAATCTACGGGTCATGGTTGAGAAGATATTTGCACAGGGACTCAAACAGGACACCTTCTCGAGGTGCTGTCGGGTGACCCCCAGCCCCTGCATAGCAAGCAAACCTTATCAGCATCTCACCAGCAACTGAAGTTGTGAGTGCCTACAGGCTACACTTAGGAGGCTGCAGTAGGTGCATTAACCCATTGGGCTGTCGACCCTCCTTCCTCTGAGGGCAGAACACTGAATTTCCATGCTGCCTTCCTTTGGCACATTAGATCTATCTTTCACCCCAATTCAGAGGATGTTTTGCTTCACGGAGAGATGATACTCATTGTGAGGTGTCAGCCACTAATAGCTAAGCAGCTCAGTTAAATCTTTGCCTTTGTCATTGGGGTGTACTGATATGAGCAGGGCAGTCTTCTGTCCTCTACTACTGTATGCTTTGGTATTGCTGCTTGTTCAAGATTTTTAAGTGTAAACACTCTGCTCTCAAAAGTGAAAGATTTGAAAGACTCTTGCTGTAGCAAGCCTTTCCCACTCTTTGCCCTGGGGGAGAGAGCAGAGGCGTAGGCAGGGTAGGGCCTGAGGGGCAAGGCCCACCCAAAATCTGTAAATGTCCACTCAGCAGCGCTGTGTAGTTATTTACAGATATTTTTTGTCAGTGCAGTGGGCCCAACTACATTAGCATCAGGCCCCATTTGCTAGACAATCCTGGCTACGCCTCTGAATAGGTGACATAAAAGGCCTGCTAGCAGCCATTCTAGCGAAGAGGGCTGATGATATTTGGAGATGAGCAGGGTATGTGAGTGTGACAGCACAAAACACGACACACGATGGAGCACTGTTTAATATTTGAGAGTAGAAAGCAGGAGGTAGTGAAGTTAGTTCAGAAAAAAATGTCAAAACCAGCCAGATGGATCGATATTGACAAGTGCTTAAGGTGTGACGATGCAAGAGATACAGCCAGCGCAGCAAAGCAATGTAGTGTACTCTATGGATCAGAGTGGGTACAATTTCTGGCCTCTAGGTAGAAGTAATGAACCTAGGGGAGGACGAGGCAGATTCCAAAACCCTCAGGGAGGAGGAGGATTTAATGGCAGACAGCCGTAACAATGCTGGAATTGTAGAAGGATGGGAAATATTGCCCGAACAAGTAGAAGTAGAGGGGGCATGCAGCAAAACTGGCTATGGGCTATGTTCCTCAATATAATGCAGAACCACAAGAGTATTATGCCCAAGATCACATTCATAAGGTTTCTGTCCTTCTGTCCTGTCCTTCCTGAAGGACAGGGCCCAACAGGTGACATTGCGAGGTTTCCTTTCAGAGTTACTATGGCTAAAGTGCGGAGTACTACAGGGCTCGGCACTTTTGCCATTGATCTTCAACTTATATATATTCGCCCTGTACTTAACATATTGAGAAGGCATGGGCTAAGATTCCATTCCTATGCCAACGATACTCAAATTTACATCGAGAGAGAGAATATTGTTGATGTATTTGAGAAGATTAACCAATGCATGGGCCAGGAGGTAAAATGATGGGTGAAAGACAAAGCGCACCCCCCCTGATTTTGGGTGAGGAACTCCAGTTTTCAATGAAAGTTACAAATCTCAGGTGTATCTGGGAGGAAAACCTGGGCAGTGAAGCCCAGGTAGGTGCCAAAGTGAAGGCAGTGTACTATTCACTGTGCATGCTCAGGAAGACGTTCCCTTTTATTGCAACGGAAGACCATGCAGTGGTGGTAGGGGTCATGCCCAATTCACACCTCGACTATTGTAATAGTCTAATGGCAGGGATCCCAGCAAATCAGATGGTTAGACTCCAGAGAGCCCAGAATGCGGCGATTAGGCTGATTGGCCACCTTGCAAAGAGGGACCATGTTTCAGCCCTCCGCAGATATCTACACTGGCTATGGTGGAAGCCTGAGTTACATTCAAGGTGGTTTGTCTGATGTACAGATATTTTAATGGTGTTGCACCAAAATATCTGAGTGACAGGAGGTTCGCCATGTTCGGTCCTATACTGTGGAACCAGTTACCAGTTGCAATCTGGGCATGTCAATCTTTGGATGTATTCAGAAAGATGTTAAAAACCTCCCTATTCAAATTAGCTAATCAGTTATAGGTCATATGTCACACTCTAACCCTGATGTATAGTTATCACCTGCGCCCAAATGCAGTTAAATCTGTCTGGTGCGTGTAACAAATGTCTGAAATCAAAATCAAGAATCAGACACGTGTCCCACAAATACAGCAGACACAGCAAGCTCCATTGCAATTACAAATGCCATAAGTGGAACCACAGCAAGTGCCTTTGCAAACATAACAGATACAAACTCAGCAAGCACAGACTCAACAGGCCATGGTAGCACAATGGAATACAAATACAGGAGCCCCGTAATTACCCACACCAAGAATAGGGAGTGTGACTGTGGTAAGAGGAAATCCTTTCACGGTCACAGGGATGAATTTATATCCACAATAGGAAAGCCCATAGAGCGACCAAATGTGTTCAGTACTATCGGTGACACCGGACCCCCAAGAGGAACCAAGGGTCAAGGTAACGATAGGAGGCAAGACATTTTCATTTCTTGTAGACACTAGAGTAACTTGTTCCTGTGTTCAAGAGGGAAAGTTCCCAATGCCAGGCATTGCCATGAATGCACAGGGATTCTCTGGGGCAATGAGCTTAGTTCCTTTTACAGATGAATTACCCATTTCTATTGGAGAACATGATGTGCCTATGCCACTGTTGTATTCCCGGCAGGCACCAGTTAATATATTAGGGCGTGATTTGATGACAAAACTTAATTTGACAGAGGGCCTCATTTTCAGGTTGGGGTAAGGGGTTAACAGTGCCGGTAAAGGTACTGGTGCCATTAACCCCTTACCGCCACATTATGAGGTCCTTTAGTGGGTCCCGCTCAGGGCGGCTGGTTATACCAGGCACCCTTAGTCGGAGCCGCTTAAGGACCAGCATGCTAACAACGGGCCCGTTATAAACGGGCCCGTTGTTAGCATGGTCCCCATTCCCATTGAGCCCTACGAGGGCTCAAAGGGGAATGGGGATGGGTTCCCTGAATGGGGAAATACTGGGTCCTCCAAGGTTGGAATGGCCCGATAATTCCCCATTCAGGGAACCCGGTATGCGGTAAGGGGGTAGACATGGTGCTAATAGCGCCATTGGCTACCTCCAACCTCGTAATGACCCCCAGTATCTTTTACTGATTAAGGAATAGTGTGTTTCACTCCAGGGATATATTACATGAATTTTAGAAAATGTATATTAGCATTTATTGGCCAGAATACCTGAAGAGTTTTTGTTTACACCAGAAATACCTATGGATGATGAAGAAGGACAGGTTATTCCCCTGGAGCTAGAAGCAGCAGTGGGTAGAGAAGAAAGGATGGTTGTCCATGGGACAGATGAGGAGAGAAGAGGATGTAGAGCTCTGATAGCTCTTGGTGATGGATATAGATCGACAGGATTGACAGATGAAGAACTTTTTAGGGATGATTAGTCAGATGATGAGCTAGTATTTTTCATAAGTATCACTTATTGGATTAAAGTAGAGAAATACCACAGAGAATGGCAATGGTAAAAAAGAAACCGTCATTTTTCAGGAAGATTTAGAGAAGATGCCAAGTATTTTATGGACTAACAGTCCATATGACATGGGTCTGTTGCGTGGAGTAGGAGCAGCAAAAATTAAGCTTAAGCCTGGAGTGATTTTGCCACGTGTCCAGAGAAGCAGGTGAAGGCATATTTGAGAGCATTTCTGCTTTGATGAAGTGGGGAATATTAGTGCCATTTGAGTCACCATGCAACACGGCTGTGTACCCAGTGAAGAAATCAATAGGAGGGCTGTGGAGATTTATTGAGGATCTCTGTCCCTTAACCCTTTAAGTGCCATGGGTATTTCTCCCCAGTGCCAGGGCCTTTTTTGGTGATTTTGGTATGTGGCCATTCAATGGCTTGTAACTTTTTTGTTACATGAGATATCTTGGCCAAATTTGGCTCCTTTTTTTCCCACATGTAGGCGGTCGTAACGCCACCCAGGAATCCCAGGTTGCTGTAGGGGGGTGAGGGAAAATAAGGAAAAAGTGCGAAAATTTTGGGTTTTTTAAAAAAATGCCAATAAAATGATGTACAAAGAAGCCTGTGGTTTTTCCCTTGTAAGAGCTAGGAACAAATGGTTTGCTGTGCTGAGTTCCCCAATTTCGTGGCTTTCAGGAACAGGTTGAGTGGAAATGGAAAAAAATTATTTTGATGTGGTTATCAACCGTTTTGTGAGAGGTAGGCGATTTTTGCCATTTTTGCCAATTGGACATGCATGGACGGAATGGAGGAAAAGGGTAGGAAAGCCAAGTTGGAGGACAGAAAGGCATATATTTCTGAAAAGTAGACAAAATTCCAAGTTTAGGAAGGGGTGATTTGCATAGGTCAGGCAACAACTAGGTAGGGGAAACTGCCATTGAATGGGGGAAAAGCGGGAAAATGACTGAAAAAAAGGTATGTGTTGGACATGGTTGGCTTGGTACGGCAATGGCTTCTATGAATTTTGAGAAAAACAATGCTCCGCTACATTCCCCCGACTCTTGCAGTTAGGAGGGCATACAATTTTTGTAGTGTTTTTACAAAACAAGCAATACCACAAGCCAAAAACTGAGCCATGGTACACAGGAGTTTTACGCTCACCGCCTGACCAGACGCATTTAGCATGTGTAAATTGGGAAAACCAATGTGGTGAGGAACGGCAGCCATACATTTTTTGAAAGAGCACAGGCAGACCTTTTCAAGGGTAGGTAACTTGTGCTGGTTACAAAAGTGTATGGTGGCTAAAGCAGCGACTAAATGTAGGTCACATTTGGGAAAAGAAAGGGTTGTGAGACAAAGGGCACCAGCAAATGGGTCAAAACGTTATGAAAACCACACAAACACAACACATGGCCTACCGTCCCGCGTTCCCACAGGTGTCCCGATGAAAACGGTGTGTGGGTGCACCTACCTGGCCGCCAAGGGGAAAGCCTAAAACACAAGTAACCCCAAGTCTGTTTTCAGAGCGAAATCTCAGACATTCTGCCGACCGGCACAACGTACAGATATGGGCCTCGGGTGTCCAAGCCACCGAGGAAAACAGGGAACCCCATGCATTTCCGAAAAGAGGACACCCGTGGGAATCCGCAGAGGTATGATTTGCGCACATCGCCCCAGAATTTTTTACCCAGACAGTCCTGCAAAGTCCGAAATGTCGGGAAAAAAACGCTTTTTCCGCACATTTCGCTCGACGCACCCATGGAAACACGCCCCCAACAACACATGGCCTACTGTCACGCGTTCCCACAGGTGTCCTGATGAAAACGGTACCTCACATGTGTGGGTGCACCTACCTGGCCGCCAAGGGGAAAGCCTAAAACACTAGTAACCCCAAGTCTGTTTTCAGAGCGAAATCTCAGACATTCTGCCGACCGGCACAACGTACAGATATGGGCCTCAGGTGTCCAAGCCACCAAGGAAAACGGGGAACCCCATGCATTTCTGAAAAGAGGACACCCATGGGAATCCGTAGAGGTATGATTGGCGCACATCGCCCCAGATTTTATTACCAGACAGCCCCGCAAAGTCCGAAAAGTCGGGAAAAAAATGCTTTTTCCGCACATTTCGCTCGACGCACCCATCGAAACACGCCCCCAACAACACATGGCCTACCGTCCCGCGTTCCCACAGGTGTCCCGATGAAAACGGTACGTCACATGCGTGGGTGCACTTACCTGGCTGGCAAGGGGCAAGCGGAAAACGCAACCAACCCCCAGTCTGTTTGCAGAGGGGAATCTCAGCCATTCTGCCGACCGGCACAACATACAGATATGGGCCTCGGGTGTCCAAGCCACCAAGGAAAACGGGGAACCCCATGCATTTCCGAAAAGAGGACACCCTTGGGAATCCACAGAGGTATGGGCATGCAACCCTCCCTGGGGGCAGATAGGGGGGGGGCCCACCTCTTGCATCCCTCCCTGGGGTCAGATGCCCCTTCCTAGGAGCATATATCTGCCCCCAGGGAGGGTTACAAGGGGTGCCCCCTTTTTACTTCGGTTGGGGGGGCACCCCCCCTTTCATTCAGTAAAAACTCCATGGTGGCTAGTGGCCCCCACCCCTTCCCCCACCCCCTTTTCCCATAATTTCACTTTTTTTTTTTTTACATTTCCTTGGAGCAGATGGTCAGCCATCTGCCCCGGGGTTCACATGCATGTGCCCCCATGCTTTGGGGGCCAGGAGGGGGAGAGGACTGCTTACTTGAAGCAGCCCCCTCCCCCCCACCTCACAAACGGATCCATGGTGGTCTAGTGGGTTTCTGGTCACGGATCAAGCGCCCTGCGCCCGATCCGTGACCAGCTATGCCTCATATGTGGTGTCCTTGGAAAGGGTAGAAAGTCCCCTTTCCAGGGACACCACTTTTTGATCAATACCTGGTGGTCCAGTGGGCCCCAAACACCCTCCCACCTCCCACCTCCCCTTCATTTTTTTTTGATGTTTTATTTTTTTATTTTTACCCCTGGGGGCAGTGATTATCTGCCCCCAGGGGTCCCTGGCGCTGTGGCCCCATGCCTTGGGACCACTGGGGGAGGGGGGCTGCTTACCTAGTAAGCAGCCCCCCCTCCCCCCCGCGTCACAAACGGATCTTCATTTGATCCGTGACGTTGCTGCCCGCGGATTGAGGCGCCCTGCGCCCGATCCGCGGGCAGCAATGCCACACAATTGGTATCGTTGGAAAGGGGAGAATCTCCCCTTTCCAACGATACCTGCCTCGATCTCCGGCTTGACATACAGCCGGAGATTGAGGCTGACAAAGGAGGGAACTCACCTTCTTTATCCACCGCAGAAGCCGAAAATGGCTGCTGCGGTGGATTTACTTTCAGTTTCACGCCGATGTGCGTTACGCACGCCGACGTGAAACTGAAGGTAATCCAGCCCCCTGGCAGTGAGGGGGGACCTCCCCCTCACATAGCCCGAGGGTTGGATTACAGTTTTGAGTTATCTCGTCCTTGGCACTTAAAGGGTTAAACAATACAGTTGAGGCAGAATTTCCTATAGTTTCAAATTCAGCTATGATATTATGTAACATTCCAGCTACAGCCAATTATTTTACAGTAATAGATTTGAAGAACACATTCTTTTCAATTCCTCTTCATGAAAACTCAAAAGACTTGACTTCATTTTCATATAGAAATCAGCATCTAAAACACACTCATCTTCCTCAGGGTTATTGTGAGTCCCCCTCAATTTTTAGCAGAGTCCTTCAGATGGACCTAGGTAACGTACAACTTGAGAGTGCCATAATTCAGTGATATTAGTGTGCAGAAGAGACTCAGTTCAGTTAATGACCATATAAGCAGAAAAAGGGTATAAGGTAGACATAGGAAAGTTACAATATTGCCAGGAAGAGGTCCTGTAGATAGGACAGTTAATCTCTCAAGAAGGGAGAAAAATGACACCCGAGAGAGCAGAAACAGGCATGAAGATATCAGAACCTAAAGCAGTGAGGGAAATTCACTGATTCTTAGGCCTATGTACCTATTGCAGAGCCTGGGTTTTTGATTAAAGCACATATGTTCGGCCACTTTTAAAGGGACTTAAGAAAGCACAGGTGAGCAAAAGTAAGATAATATGGACAAATGAAATGACTGAAGGATTTGAAGAATTAAAAAAGGGGATCAGTACAGCCCCTGTGTTAGGAATTGCATGTTATAATGAAGTGTTTTATCTTTTTTTAACATTCAAATGGAGAAACAAAAACAGCAGTTCTTACACAAAAAATGACATTAGGACATTGACATAAACCATTAGATTATTATGGTGGGATTCTAGATCCAGTAATAAAAGGATACTACCCTTGCGAACAAGCGTTAGCTGCTGGCGTGTTCGCTATTGAAAAAGCTGCAAGCATTACAATGGGGTGTTCAGTGACATTATTCGTCTAAAACTTGTTCTTTGCCATTCTAGAGAAACCCAAATGTACATTGACTACACAAAGAGCATCAGGGTATGAGGTGATTATTTTGAACCCAGTGATCAAAATTGTTCCGTGTAGAATAGTGAATCCATCAACATTTATAGCAGAACCAGTAGGAAAGGAGAACTATGTACATGACTGCACAATGTATGCTGAGTTCTATGATATTCCCTGTGTTACAGAAAAAGCTCTTGAAGGAGGAAAAATTCATTAATGGTTCTTCAAAAATTGACCAAACAACGGGAAAAAGACAAACAGAATCTGCAGTAGTGAAGCTGAACAATGATGGTGAATATGAAGTAGTGACAAGTGCGAGATTGCCTTCACATTGCTCAGCACAGGCTGCAGAATGAATGGCACTTCTCACTGCACTCCAAAGATATGAGGATGAGGAACTGACGGTGTACTCTGACTCTGCCTATGTGACGTCAACAGTACAGGCAGGATTGTCACATTGGAAAAGCAAGAGTTTCCTCCACGCAGACGGCACACCATTGCAACATGCATCTGTATTGGATAGGCTCATCAAGACTCCCATTGACTATCGCAGTTGTGAAGCGCACATCCCATACTAAGAGGACATGCATGATTTCTTGCGGTAACGACAACGCAGATGTAGAAGCCAAAAGGGCAGCATATTTCCCAAATATTTCTGATTTTGAAGTAAAAAGTATTAAATAAATGTCAGGATGGTGCAAGATGGCGAGGGAGGCTTTTAAAAATGTTGTCTATTGTTTAGCTAATTGAGTTACAAGATTGAGCCTCACAAGTAGAGTAAGATTTATGGAGGAAGCATGGGTGTTCTTTATCCCCCACTGAGGCTATATGGAGACAGGATAACAATGGAAAGTCAGTTATGCCTCTAGTATTATTGAAGGTGGCGCTGGAGCAGCTTCACTAACCAATGCATATGGCTCGAGAAAGACTTGTTGCTATGATTTCAGAAGATTAGTTTTCACCAAATGTACTAGAACATGTGGCACAGCATTGGGTGCCAGAAATGTATAGCAGGGCACACTTTGCAGCAAGGGAGACGAGCAATCCCTAGACCCAATAGCCCATTTAAACATCTACATATAGATTGTTTGGATATGTTGCAGACATGTAATGGTTAAGGTACATGTTGGTGGTAGTGTGTCCCTTTTCCATATGGATTGAGGCAGGTCCATGTATGGACCCTGATGCCACATGCACTGCCAAGATTCTCATACGTGAGGTGTTTCCTAGATGGGGTGTGTGCAAAGTCCTGTGGTCTGACGATGGACCGCATGTTGTAAAGGAACTATTTGAGCAGGTTACTCTTTTATTAGGCATCAAGCATGAGTTTCCTTCTGCCTATAACCCACAGGCGAATGGCATTTGCGAACGTTTAAACAGATTCCTTAAAGAGAGGATAGATAATATCAAGATCACTTTAAGGAAGGGATGGTTACATTGCTTACCCCTTGCATTATTCGCAATGCGGAACCAACCTGGCCCAGATCAGCACCTAACTCCTCATGAGTTGGTGACTGGATGCGGCATGAGAATACCCCTTGCTCCTCCTACCAGGGTTGAAACTGATACCCACAGTGTAGCGAAGACATACGTGATGAGATGCATGATTACTTGACAACTATTAACCCTAATGTCTCCTTTTTTCTCAACAGATTAAGAACTGGTGAGAGGGGTCATAGTGGATTGAAGAAGACAGCCTAACAGTTGATTCTGGCAATCTATTGAAGCAACCCAGTTTGTATCCAGGAGATCAGGTGCTGGTACGCAGTTTTGTCCGCATTTGGAATAAACCCTGCTTTGAAGGACTGTAAATAGTAGAAGAAGTTACTCCCATAGCTGTCAAGTTACAAGGAAGACAAGCATGGCTGCACCGGCATGACATCAAACCATACAAAGGAGAGACCTTGACCCCTCCTGCATCTGCTGATATTGAAACAATAGAAGAAGCCTCTGGATGATGTCAAGATCCGCTGCAAAGAACCAAGACAAAGATTCATCGAAATAAGGACACTTTGAATCCTTAAGGAACTTTTCAAAGGCAAAGAAGAAGGACAAACAAGCTTTTCAATTAGTTCCAGAACTATTTTAGACAAGAGCAAGCGACATACTCGATCCAAAAAAAAGAGCGTATTACATCTTCTATGCTGCCAATTCATAATATCATTGCACACATTCTTGTATGCTGTTTTTACCTACATATTGCAGCCTTTCCAGCTCTAGTAAGATGACATGTGGACATTGTAACATTTCTTGGCAACCCTAAAAACAGTTTTATTATTTTCAGAATCATTATTGTGATCCTTCTGCAGTTTTTGATTTAAAAGTGGGATTAACAAAAATGACATAGGGAATTAAAAAAAAGAATGGGAATGCTCCAAAATATAAGAGACTCACTACCAACAGTAAAATTGATACGTTTCTTTGCAATAGTAATTGTAACTTCATTCTGCACTATGATTTGTCCTTTCTTCCTTATTGTTATAGCATTTAGACACATAATGATTACAAATACAGGTACAATGATTGAAAATGAAACATCTCTTATTATACCTAATAAAAGCATGAGTAGCATTTTCTCTGATTTTGCTAAACAAATTGTTCGAAAGAGATGCTGGTGAAGACCATGAAGACATAAATACATATTTTGAGAATTCAGCCCATTTAAAGAATAACATGTGGTATCAACACATGAAAGATGTGGGGAGGAGAAAGTCAGATGAAAACTGCTATGTATGTTCCATCATCCCCTATGCCATGAGCACAGCTAGAACATTTATTGCAGGATAAATACCTGAACTGGAGGCAAGATGTCTTACTCATTTAGCAGTCTTATTACAAGAGGACAATTTGAAGGAAGATGCGCAACCTTAAGATGGAGGTCCAGAATGGCATTTCCATATGAAGATGGATATATAAAAACATGGCAAATGGAACAGGGCCCAGGTTGGATGAGCATGATGCTTATGTATTCCATTAGTGGCATGAATGGAGACCAGATAAGGATTGGTGAACAAAAGACAGATGCATGGGAAACACCAGGACTACCAGGTTGTTGAGAAAGACCCCAAATATTTATATATACGATGAGTAGCAACCAGCACAGGATGGGAAGATGGAATGCTGGCCTGCAGTGCATATTTGTTAATGTCAGCCCCAGTGCAGATAGCGCAAATAGTAAATGATGAATGCCTGAAAACATGGGCAAAGTATGCAAAACTACTAACATGGGTTAAGAATGAAGCAGGACTTGTATCCATATTTCTAATGAAGAATGCTGCACTGTGCTTCAGAAATACAGGATCGACCAAAGTGGGAAAAAACAAGGACTGTAAGTAGGTAGTTGACGTTTCAGGAATGAGGGGAGGAACTGCCATGCCAAATTCACCATTATTGGGCATGTGGATGCAGAGCTTACATGCATTTTCCTAACTATTGGGGAGGAATATGTTCTATCGTGGTCATAAATGTTCCTGCATTGGTGATTCCCCAAAGCATTCTACATATTGAATAGTTTCCAAAGATGGATGCACACCAGAAAAACAAGAGGTTGCTCAACCTCCTTCAGCTGAAGAGGGAAACCTTTCTTTCAGCAAAATCAATAGCATCTTGTGATGATATGCCAGATGATCATACACTATTCAGAAAGACGGCAGTGATATTGACAGCTATATTCATGCCTGGAATACAGGCCACAGTAAATACCAAGTGGTTGCAGATACCAGGTGGGAGCCGTTACAAACAATAAAAATGACAAAGGATTTAATGCCATCCGAGAAGAATTGAGGCCATCATACTTATGACCATCCAGAACAGGTATGTGCTGAACTTGATCACAGCACTGGAAGGCAGCATGTGCGCCAAGATCGGGTCTTCCTGTTGCACTTACCTACCTGCCAATGGTGGAGAAAATGGAACTCTGAAAGAGGAAATAACTATGCTCTCAACCTTACATACAAAGATGGAAGAAGAAGTTGACAAGACAGAGAGAGATGATTGGTTCTCGTCCCTTTTTTCATGGATTCCAACTTGGTTGGCAAATGCCTTCAAATTACATGGAGCGATCCTAGTGTTGGTATTGCTAGAATTCTGTCTTGTAAGAACTATTATAGGACAATGCAAGAAGACAGCAAAGAAAGCTATTGGGATGAAGATAATTATTGATGTGAACAGTGACCATACAGCACAGACTGAAGACACCACACGTGAGAACATAAAGAAGAGTTCACTGGCACAGCCAGGGATGAAGCTTTACTACCCAAAGGATCATAAGAACTATGTAGGACGTTGGGTAGTCTGTCAACTGGCAGCAGAGTGTTGTCACATGACCTGGAATGTGGATGAACATATAAAGAATGCAGGTGAGGGGGGTGACAAAAGTATGGATTGCGAAGAAAAGATGAAAAAGATTGAAGAAGAGGAGATGGTCGAGGACTCGACCAGAGGGGGAAATGTAGAGGAGCAGGTGTACATGTCATCTCTAGTTCCGCCTCCTCATCGCCACCATACTGGAGTAGCAGTAGGAGAGCACTATGTGTGACACCAGATTTTGTCCTAATAACGCATTGAAGATACAAGAGACGTTATGCACTCAGACAGCCATATCGAATGTAGCCTCGCACTGACGTGGTGGAAGGATGTCTGATTACACCATTGGACATCCAAGACCTAAAAGTAAAGTCTGACGAGAGCATAATGACATCATGAAGAGAAGGCACAAAGACCCAGTGAAACGATATGAGAATACTTAAAGAATAAAGTTGCAATTGATGTAACACGAGATACATATAATCAAATACGAAGAAACCATGTGCACCCAAAAAAAAATAAGTGAAAGTAAACAAACAGAATGTACATACGCAGAAACGCAAGGTAGACAGGATGTCTATAAGCTTGCTGCAGAAGGAAATATAATGTGAAGAAAGCAGCCGTGATGAAAAGATTGATGCCGTCTTAGTGTAGTAACCAAACAAGCTACCTCAGAAACAGACCAGAGCTGCAGAGCGGTTCCCTTAACAAATCCCTCCTGTCAATACGTTTTTGAAGTTTTCCAAGTAGGATGAAGTGATAGCTGAAGCATATTGAGGTATCAAGCCTTTGTATAATCAGATTGTTAGTGTGAGTGTGTGGACTACAAACTGTTGTTTGCCAGGTTGCCCTATTTTATTTGTGCTGATAATAAAGTCGTTTTTGAGTCTGTCTAGTTATTTAGGTCTGAGATCGTTATTGGTAATTCCATCTGGCATTTGGAACGCTCCAGGTGCTACTGCACAACTCTTTGTAGTGTGTGGAATGCCAACAGGGGTGCCATGTACAATGGGTAGAAGAGCGAAAGGAGGGAGTGAGAAAGGGAGCAGGAGGTGAAATCTACCCCTGTCTTTGTGTGAGTGCTTTCTCCTTCCTCGTTTTGGCAGCTTCTAAATAAAACCATTCCAACTTGGTAAATGGCTCTGATGCAGTCATTACATTGGTGATGAGTAGGCTGGGCGACATCATGCAATAACAATGAAACCATATTCTACACGCACGCCGCAGCGCATCACAGAGGAAAGGGCCGAGTGGAAGGCAGAATACAGTAGGAGGAGAAAAACAAAGGGCCAAGGCACAGGGTCACATATAAAAAAAATAGGATGAGCATGAGAGAGGTATCATTGGTTGGCAATGAAGCAATGAGGAGCCAGTGCGCCCTATAGTGCAACGCACCTTGTACAGCATTTTTCCCCAGCAACATGGCAATATTGGGCCTGCGCGCCATATTCAGCATCATGCCTAGTGACAGAAAAACACGAACAGGCATGACGCACAGGGGCCGTATCCGGTACAGCAACGAAGCCGGCATGTGCACAGAGAAAGAAAGGCGGGACAGGACAAAGACAAGGTAGCTGGAACAGCACCCAAGTGCCACCAGAATAAGCAGTCATACCTGCCTCCCACGCATCATTACAAAAGAGTAGCTGTTAGTCATTGCTTTAGCTAGTTAATTATTCTATTGTCTTAGCTTATTCTATTATTTATTACTTTGGGTATGTTGCTATAGATTGCTATAGATTGCGTATTACAAGGCCTAAAATACTGTTCACTTGGGTAAAATGTACATTAGCTTATATATTTAATTTATCATGTTGGCTCATTATATGAGCGTATTGCTTTAGTATATTACTTGATTTCATGTTTTTGTCAAGCCATAGAGCGTGCTGTCCGACTGCCACATGTATTTCAACCCACCACAAATCAACTTACCCTGTTTAGGCACCCTGAAAAAAGCTATTTGACACATATATTATAGAAATAGGAGGACACATGTACGATCCAGAATAAAAACAGGCCATCTCACTGAGTTGCCTTGGTGTGAAGGGACAAAGAAATCTCCCATCAATACCCGTACAATAAGGAGTAGGTAATGACCACAACATATATTAAGTGGCTGAGCATGCCCTGGAAGAACAATGTGGGTTCAAAAGGAACATTGTACTCAAGACATCTATTTTTCTCATATGCAGTCAAGGCAGCAATGAAAAAGTTGCATCCTGCATGGCCGCCCTGGCCAGTCTTGGCAAAAACTCTGAGTTTGGCCCCTTGACTGAGAGTTGGAACCGGCATCAGTCAGAAAGTCCAAGAAAGTCTCCTTCTCATTAAATCCCCCACCATATAACAAGCCAGGAACATGGCTTACATGATGGAACAGTCATTTGTATATGCCCAAGCATTGTCTACCAGTGATAAAGGTTTGTCAAGTTGCCCCGATTAAAGTAATGCCCATCATCGAATACCAGAAGGAATGACACCAGTGTATGCAAAGTGTAGGTTGCTATGCGACGGGAAGAGGCACGTAGGCATTCTGTGTTGGGGGGTGCAGGGCAATAAACCCTGAAGTGCTGTGAGGGGGGCACGTGTTACAAATGCAAGAGAAGGGTGTGCCACACTGTCATTGGGTCCATCATGTACCTAGATGATGAAAAGCACCTGCTAAGGGAAGAGATTAGTTATCTACTCATCACCAAAGTCGAAGTGGATGATGTGGGCACCCCGTGGTGTGATATGAATAGTAATGGTGAGAAATTGCAAATGATTGCTAACTCTTGATCCCGATTTACCATAATTAGAGCAGTCCCCTATCTCAGACTCGGCTGCGACCTTAAGGACCTGTTGAGCTCAGATATAAACCTCAAGGCATATGCTGAAGTCACCATATACATCCTTGGATTCTGAATGGTGAACATTGAATTAAAGGGGCAAAGAGTACATGGTAAATTGTGCATTACCAGGTAAGGTGCTCGCCTCTTGAGCTGGAAACATCATAAAGAACTGAGCATCACACTTGACCGAAACACACCTGAACCAGTAATGTAGGTGGCTGTGTTATATGTGACTTGTTCCCCGAAGTGTTTAGTTCTACCTTAGGATACCTTAGGGGGTAGAGCAAAGGACAACATTAAAAAAAAGGGCCACACCCCTCTCACACCACATTAGGGCCATCCCACACATGCTCAGAGTGCAGCCAAAAGATGAACAGGAGCCCTTGTGTGCCAATATTGTCCTCCAAAAGAGTGAGGCATTGGAACGTATATCATCCATAGTAATTGCCCACCAAGACATTGGGACTATATGGATGTTTGTCGATGTGTGCCTGTTCAATAAAAGAAGTTGGGTGGTTTACTAACCCCTTCCTAGGGTAGAGGAAATACTAGCCCTCCTAGAGGGAGCAAAATGCTTTTCCGCCCTCTACCGATCTAATGCCTACCGCCAAAATGAGTTACACAATTACCCAATAGACCTAACATCCATTATCAGCCCATTTGGCCTATATAGATTTAGGCAGATGCCCATCAGCCTTGCATCAGGCTCAGCAGTATTCCAAAGAGACAACCCCAACATAAAGTGCTTCCAAGAGAATATCTTAGTTTTCGCCAGACAAGCCACAAACCAAAGATTTGGCTTACACAGATTTTAAACACCCTAAAGAATGATGGGCTCACAGTGAAACATGGGAAGTGCCAGTTTAGAGTAAAAGAAGTGAAGTATTTGAGCCCTGTCATAAACACCAAAGGTATCAACACACAAGTGAGTGCTGTTAAGTAGTAAAGGAAGCTCCCTGTCTACAAGATAAAGACTCCATGCTTGCATTCCTAGGCCTTGCAGAATATTATTCAAAGTTCATCAAAACATTTTGCGTCCAAATGTATTCCTCTGGTGGAGTTGCTGAAAAAACATGTGAAGTCTAATTGGTCACATGTGCACAAAATAACATTTAACCAAATGAAAAGAAGCATTGCCCAGGACCCCACACTTCGCTTGCTTAATCCCTGCGACCACGCCATGCTCACGACGAATGCCAGCAATGTTCGCCTGGGTGCAACCCTCACGCAGCTTTGTCAAGCGCAAGAGGTGGTAGTGGCTTTCATCTCTCACATCCTCCAAAGTGCGTAAAGAAACTATCCATCTTTCGAGAAGGAGGAAATCCTGTGCCGGTGAGCTGTGGAATACTTCAGGTTTTTCCTCTTCGGCATCCTTTTCTTTATCAAACAGATTGCAGTATTCTTCAATATGAATGATAAGAATGTGGACAACTGTATTGGAACAATGCAGAAGTGCATCTTCCTTTAGAATGTGCATCTTTAGAAAGGAAGAACTAACAGAAGGAAAGCTAACTGTGAAGGAACCAGTGCGTGTACATTAGCGCCTAATAAAATAAGAAGAAAGTCACTTTATTTATTTATTTATTGTGTATTACAGTACAAATCTGTACTTGTAACACAGAACACACATAACAATCCATTGTCATGAATTAAAAAGCATTTAACAGTTCCAAATTACATTCATTATTACTAAAAACGAATCTCCTAATTTCATAATCCACTTGTTTAAAGGTCCACTGCACATGCCTTTAAAAACTTAAAAATATGACTAGATAAGAAAAGTTCATTTGAATTTAATATGCTCCTCCACAGATTCTGTTCTGTCGGCATAAAATTCAAGGATAAAATTGTAACCCTCAGTATCCACAGATTAGGGCAATGCACACACAAATGTTTTAGTGTCTCCGTTTCCTTATGACAATGTCGGCACAGTCTCTGGTCCCTCGGCACTTTCTTTCGTCTGCCTAAAAACTCTTGAGTTAGGACTACATTTAATTAAAATCTTAGAATTTGGGACCTAAAGTGCCTTGACGGGTGCTTTCTTAGATAGGGGGACACAGTATTATAATTCTTAATTACCCAATGAAAATAGTCTCCAAAACATTGATGTTGCATTACATTTTCTGTGAGGCTAACCCACACATATCTGGCAAATGTTTTCTTTACCAAATAAGGTGTTAGTCCCAATTCTTCTGACGTGGCCCCTATTGTTTGTAAAGTCTGTGTAGACGTTTGTAACCCCAATCTACCAAAACCTTACATGAGCCTTTTTTCCATAATACATTTAGACTCTCATAGATAGAGGCAACCGGCGGGGTCAATATGCTTGCAAAAATCTGCAGCTTCCCCTAATCAATCATAGTCTGGATGGGGAGCTGTCCTAATTAATAAAGTATACCCACTAATGGGACTGAATGGGGTAAACGTAGAAGCCCACGCCAAATGAGTCCCTCAAGTTTTGGCCAGTCAATTTGTACATTCCTTTGTCTGGTCAATTTGTTGCTTGTAGAATTTTAGCACTGGAAGGGAAATTTAGCGTCAAAGTGCTGCAGCTTCACTAATGCGCCCAGGAACTGGGCCTTGAAGTCGGGCCCTCCCAAGTTGTTGTAAACGAGGGACCCTAAATATTTAAAAAGTTATTGACCACCTCAATGCTGCCGCTATTTACTTTCCAAGGTACGACTTTGGCTTTTTTATCACCCCCCTTTCGCACCAGTACCTTGGATTTCGTTGTGTTTATCAACAAATCCAAGCTGCCCAAAAATCCTTCCACTGCACTTAAAGCTCTTTGGAGATCATTAGCTGTCAGATCGCAAATCACAATATCGTCAGCATACAATAAATGTTGAATTTTAAACTCTCCCAACCTCGGCAGATTTGTTCTTACTGCACTTAAGTGACCACATATTCGTAATGTATAAAAACAAGAGGAAAGGCGCCAGCACACACCCTTGACATAGGCCTCCATTTATCTCAATCCATGGTGTGCATGCTCCATGGGCATCAAGTCTCACTCTAATCCTTGTGCCCACGTGAATTGCCTCCAAAATCCCCACCAAGGCAAGTAGACAGCCCCTTTCCTGCAGTTTTTTTCCATAGCACAGCCTTATTCACATGGTCGAAGGCCTTGCTAATATCCAAAAACGCCAAAAACACAGGTCTACCTTGAGATTTTGCTTGGTCTGAAAGCAGGTCCATCACAAAGCTGTTTAAAGCTGTGCCCATGCTCTGACAGAACCCCCCCTGAAAGGGGTCCAGGCAGTTGGACTCAAGTGCCCAATTTTGAAGTTCCTTGAGTAACATTTTCACTAACTTTTTATTTGAGGCGTCCAAAAGTGATATAGGTCTATAAAATGGGGGGAAGACCTATCGCCTCCTTTAAAAATAAGGAATATAGTGGCGGCAGACCAGGTTTCGGAGAACGCTTTATTGGTCAAAATACTTGCAAATAGATCCGACAGTATTATAGACCAAGTATTAGGATTTGCTTTAAATGTCAAATTTGAAAGACCGCCAGGGCCGGAGCATTAGATTTCTTGCTCCTTTTTATCAATAAAGCCATGTCCTCCAAATCCCACTTAATAGCCCCCTTCCACATGGCCTGCGACAAGCCACTTAAGTTGTATGCAGAATCATTTCACAGATATCTCTTTCTCACCCAGAATCAGCATGTATGCAATAGCCCTGCAAGAATTCAATTTTAAAATAGTCTATACCTGGCAAAAAACATTGTGGCAGATTGCTTGTTCTTCCTCCCTGTCAAATCAGACAGCACAGACAAAAGTGGTCTGTCATCACACAGATAGCTGTCAGGGCAAACATTTATTGCATCACATAGCAGCAGGAATGTGCCTAGGACCCTGAACTACAGATGGTTTTACCAATAAAACTACAGCATTGTGTTGCCCACAACAGAATAGCCTTGTGGAGAGTTTCAATAGGCACTATCCCACTTGTCAAAGCTTTGAATTTGGATGTGTGGGCCCTAACGAAAGATAGTATTTTGGCCTACCGATCCACTCCCCACTCTGCCACAGGCATCAAGCAATTCACAGCCTTGAATGGACAAAAAAGGTATGTGAGCTTGCCCTGGAGTGGCGGCAGTGTGGGGCCACCTAAGTGTTGACAGTGAGGAGCTTATAAGGCAAACCGAAGTGTGTCAAGTAAGAGTCAAGTACTGGTTTGATGCTCGGAAGCATGTTTGGCCTGAGAGTCTCAAAGCTGGAGGCTGAGTAAGAGTTTGTTTGTTTGTTTGTTTGTTTTATTTATAATGCGACACAAACAAGTCCCATTTTCACTGTGCCAAGTGTAGCAAAATAAAAAATCGGGAGTCCAAGTGATTTGTATGAAAGAACAGCCTTTAAAGTCCAAGGTTTAGTACAAGCAACAGCCTAACACGTGTTTTGAGCCTTCCACGGCTCTTCATCTGAGGCTATTATTAAACATAGGATACAATAACAAAATGGAGTGTGCAACATTCAAAAATATAGTGACACCATACAGTAACATAAGCAGGACAAATAAAGGCATAGCATCCAGGGGAAAAGCAGGGGATGAATGAGCCAAAATTAAATGTATGCAATTTGCAATGGGGTTAATGCAAGACAAAAACGAAAATCGAAAGCATATTTGACAAAAGAAAAAAAAGCCATATCAAAAGTGGTCTGAATCCATTAGGTGGTGGATGTTGAAATATTCAAAATAGAGAGAAAAACAAATTTGTGCTAGGGTTACAATTTATTCGATGGAATGACTGCGGCAACATATTCAAAAACAATAATGCCAAAACAAAAAAAATCTAGTGTAAATGTACACTTTATAAACCAGACACCAATTAATCTGAGGCAGTATTACCTTAATAGGGATAGAGCCTGAAATTTAAGCTGAAGGGACAATGCCCAAAAAGTACTCTGCGGAGGAGAAGGAAACAAACAATCTATGGAGAAATGGCCAAATGGTTACAATATGAGGGATGAAAAAAAAGGGGTAATTAATTAAAGTACCTGAAGGCTTCGCAATTGCGGTTAAAGCTGCAAAATAAAGGAAAGGAAAGGGAAGAAAAGAAACAAACTGTATCAATGGATTGAAATGAAGTTAAGTTAATATTTACCAGGCAGCGAAAAGCAACTGGTTAATGCAACAAAAAGAGCGCAGGCAATCAAAAAGAGGTACCCATTAGTAGCACTAAACTGAGCAGGCTTGAAGAGGTTAAACCTCCGGCTCGAATGAGCATTAACACTGAATTAAAATTCCAAAGTGAACAGGGGGCCATGTAAAACCGTCTTACCTGGTCGGCTGTTTAGACAGACTGAAGAAATCAATGCGCTAGTCTCGAAGCTAGAAAGAGGACTAGATAAATGTATCAGGTGAGAAAAACATGGCAGAAGGAAGGAACCAACAGAGCCGCCATGTTTGAACTGCCTAAAATACAAGGCAATTCAATGGGTAAGTAAGGTATATTAAATGAAACTGAAATTGCCTAAAAAATGTTCAGTGCACACACGAGCGAAAAATGCAAAATAGAAAGCCACTAAAGAATGAAAAGGAAAGTATTATTTTTTTTCTTTAAAAAAAAATGCGAAAATTGTGGGTGGAAAGCGAAAGTGAGGGCAAAATGGGTAATTACTAAATTAATTGCGCGCGTGTAAAAAATCAAGAGTACCATTAAGCGAAATGGAGAATTTTGGATAAATGAGCCGAGAGAACATCATGAATTAAGAGGGACAGGATACTGTCTGTGAGTGCGCTGCTGCAAGAACATGTACAGGTTGCATAAGGAGACCAATTTACAATAATTAAAGTAATGGCCTCATGGGTAAAGAGGTTAATAAAAATGTGTGCCAAAGAATAAGTGGTTAGGCACATAAGAAACAAAAATTCCATAATACAGTGAGAGCAGTTGCACCAAATTGGCAGAGACAAAAATAGGGACAGCCTGCTGTTACAGGAAAGCAGCAAATTCATGGTCCGAATTTAATCCATTAAAGACAGTACGGTATTTACAGATTAGTCTTGCTTCCAATTGTTGTGATTTGAAGGTTAGGTTGCCCCCTCTCGGAGGTAAGGACACTTTGCATAGGCCAACGAAACGTATGTCATCCTTACAGTCTAGTTGATGAGTTTTTTTGCCAGTGGTTGGCTAAAGGATATTTGGACTCTTCACTACCAATTGTAGCCAAGTGCTCGCGGATGCAAATCTTCAAGGGGCTAATAGTGCTCCCAATATATTTCAGACCACAGGTACAGATTATACAATACACAAGACATTTAGAATTACAATTGATGAAAGCATCAATTGTGTGATCATCTCTAGTTCCAAAGGAGACCTGTGATGTTTCCAAAGTAAATTTACACATGTTGCAAAAGCCACATTTATGAAACCCAGTGGCCTGAGCTGAATGTAGCCAAGTCAATTTAGGAGAGGGCATACTCATAAATGAAGGACAAATTTTATTTTTGAGTGATTTGCCTTTGCTAAATGTTATACTAGCAGTCCGATCTAACCAGTTGACGATGCCAGAATCAAGGTGTAACAGGTGCCAGTGTTTCCTCAGCACATTATGGATCTTGTGACTGTCCGAATTGAACCTCGTAATTAACCTAATTTTCTGAGTGACGGGAGACTTGTCATGAATTTTAGGAACAAGAAGGTCCGCTCTCTTTAGCTGGCGTACTGAAGCTAATGCTTTATTGAGACAGCTATGATGGTAGCCTCTCTCAAGGAAGCGTGATTTAATGATGATACTTTCACTGTCAAAAGCCTTAGGATTAGAGCAATTCCTCTTAGCACAGATGAACTCACCTTTCGGAATGTTAGCCTTTACATGATTTTTAAGACAACTTTCTGCATGCAATGTTGAATTGACAGAAGTATATTTATGATAAGTTTTAGTGACTAAACCATTACGGGTTAAATCAATTGATAGATCCAAAAAGTCAATATGTGTTTGGCTCGCAGTGGAAGTAAATTGTATTCCCCAGTTACAATTGTTCAAGAAGACAACGAATTCAGAAAGTAAATCTTGTTTACCAGTCCAAATTAGAATAACATCATCTATGTAATGTTTCCACAAGTGAATGAATGGAAGAAAAACAGGGCAAGCAAATACAATTGTTTGTTAAAAAAAAAATGCATGAAAGCATTGGCAAGCACTGGTGCAAAGCTTGCACCCATAGCCACCCCAATGAGTTGCATGAAGTACTCATTGTTAAATACAAAAACATTATTCTTCAAAGTAAATGTTAGGAGCTCTTTCACCATTTCAATATGATCAAAAAAGGATGCAGAGAATTCACGAAAAAATAAACTTTGTCCTTCATTTATGAGCATGCCCTCTCCTAAATGGACTTGGCTACATTCAGCTCAGGCCACTGGGTTTCATAAATGTGGCTTTTGCAACATGTGGACTCCCGATTTTTATTTTGCTATACTTGGCGCAGTGAAACTGGGACTTGTTTGTGTTGCAATTGTACTTACCTCAGTGGAATCAGACTGGCAGTATATCCACACTACCCAGATAACTGCAGCCTTGACCCTCTTTGTCTAATTTATACTTACAAGTGCTGTGGATCGTGACTTTTTCTGCCAATTTGTTCTTTCCTTATTTATAATGCGCACCAGACGCTGGGGCATCAGTGCGCAGGATATAAGAATACGTTCAGCTTAGTTAAATAGGTACATGAGATACATAGGCATAGATACAATGTAAATTACATGAGCGGCTAAATACAAAGTGATCACGGTACAACACAAAGAAGGTGTGCAATGTGGACTAACACATAATACGCGAATCAATATGCAGAAGGATATACAGTGATGAAGAATATAGATAATCAAGTGAATGTTTATCAGGATAATTATTTGCCATTTTCTTTCAGCCAGTCAGTCAGGTTCTGTCTAAATTTGGAGAAGGATTGGTATTCTCTAAGACCAGGGGGCAGGGAGTTCCATAATTGAGCAGACTTAACTGGAAAGCTATGTCCACCAATAGTGTAGAGTTTGAAGCTTGGTACTTGGAGGCAATTGGAGTTGGCTGTTCTGGTCGGTCTGAAAGAGGTTTTTCTGCTAATCCTATCAGTAAGGTATGGTGGTGCTCTATTATTGAGGCACTTGTATGTGAGGGAGGCAATTTTAAGTTGGATTTTGTCAAAGGTAGATAGCCATTTGTATTTTCTTCTAGTGGAAGAAATATGTTCTGTTAATCTTGACTGCTGCTCTCAAGGCATTAATCTGGAGTACCTGTATTTTTTGGATAATCTGTTTGTTCGCACCAGTGTAGAGTGCGTTGCAGTAATCCAATTTAGAGACTATGAGGGCTCTAGCGAGCATTAGGCAACTGTCAGTGGAGAGGAAATGTTTGCTTGCTCTGATTAGTTTGCACGTATATTCAGTAGCAGAGGCTAGGGAGTTGGCTTGTTTAATGAAGTTCAGGGTGGCGTCTAGGTAGAAGCCTAGGGTCTTCACTTCCTGAGCTACTTTTATGTTATTCCCATCAATGGTGAAGTTGGCATAATCTGGGTTTAGTTTAGATAGGTGGGCCGTGGTGCCTAGGATATAAGCTCAGTTTTGTCATCGTTCAGGCATAACCCATGGGTTGCCATCCATGCCTGAACGATGCCATAAATTCTATTCACCAAAGCCAAATCCACGACGTAATCTCCAGTAAGAGGTAGGAGGATTTGGGTAGCGTCTGCATAGTTTGTGTAGGCAATACCCAAATGGCCCATTTCGTCGAAGAGGGGCTTGTGAATACATTGTAGAGTCTTGGTGACACACAAGATCCCTGGGGTACACCGCAGGTTATAGGGATAGGGTCTGCTAATGCCGACGGTGAAAAGACTCTCATGGTCCTGTTGCTCAAGAATGACTCAATCCATGTTATAGCCTCCTTAGCGAAATGTGCTGCAGAGTCTAGGTGGCTGCATAGGACTTTATGGTCAACCTAGTCGAATGCACCCGAGCGGCCTAGTTGGAGGAGTAGGGCTGATTGGCCCTTATCTCTGAGCTCATCTATTTGGGCCTTGAGATCAATTAGAGCTGTCTCTGTACTATGTTGGGGATGGAATCCGGATTAGCGAGAACCTAGTAGGAGGTTAGATTCCAGGAAGTTCTGTATTTGAAGGTAGGCCACTTTATCTAGAATTTTTAAGCAAAACGGCACTGTCGTGATGGGTCTGAAGTTCGTGGGTACGGTGGGGTCAAGGGTTTGCTTTTTGAGTAGTGGTAGTACCCAAGATTCTTTCAGAATGTTCAGGACAGTACCAGTTGTGAATGAGGAGTTAATAAGTTAAGAAAGGCGCAAGTTCTCTCGCAGCGTCCTTAACGAGTTGTGCCGGGCATTGGTCACCCTTACATTTAGACCTTTTGAGTTTCCAAGATGACCTTCTCCACCTCAATGACAGAGACTTTTGAGAAACTGAAGCGAGTTTCTTGTTTGCGATGCGGCAACGGTACTATACTGGGAGTAGTTCGAGGTGCTAGAGAGGCTTTCTTATGGCCGATTTTGGTTTGTAGGTTGGAGACTTTGTTAGGTAAGGTGTGCTGGATACTGGAGCACCACATTTTATCTTTGGTACAGTTCTCTTGCGGTACGATAGGTGTTTCCAGTTCTTTTAGAATAATGAACAATTATTTGATGCTAGATTTAGATTGTGATATTCTGTTATCATACGTCTCCTGTTTGGCTAGGAGAATGTCTTTCTTATATTGGGTTGAGATATTAGTAAGGTTTCGTTTATTTTCTGCTGAGGGTGAGAGTCTCCAAGCAGTTTCAAGCTTTCTTTTAAGTAGCCTAAGGTTTTTTAAGTGAGGGGTGAAGCAAGTGTTAAGGTGTTTTTTAGCTTTACTCTTCCTTAGTTTGAGAGGTGCAATATTATCAAGGGCCATATTCATGACTTTGTTATACTGTTCAACTAGGGAGTTAGGGTCCAAGTTGTCTGGTAAAGAGTTAAGATTGGGTAACATGTGGGGCAGCAGTTTGTCAACTGTCATATTTTTGTTGTTCCTCATGAGAGTAGGTGGGGCAAATGGGGAGGTCTGGGCTGTGGCTAGATTAATTGCCAATATAAATGCTAGGAGATGATGGATGTGATGTTGACATTACAGTTGTACTCTGCGATCCAGTCGAGAGTTCGACCTTTGTCGTGCGTGGGTAGGTTTACTTTCTGAGTGAAGCCTAGTTCTTTCAAAGTAGTAGCGATGACGGTAGAGTGGGTATCCTTGATATCATTGTAACCTAAGTTAAAATCACCTAGCACTAAGGTTTGGGAGGTGTTTTTAAATTGTTGGACAAGGCCATGGATATGTCTTCTGGGAAGGTTCCAATAGGACATCATGGTCTATAGATAAGAAAGATATTCAACGTTTGGGAGTTGGCAATGGGTACTATGACCGTGAGGCACTCGCAAGATTTCATAGTAGGTTTTGTAACTACTCTCATAGCTAGATTGGTCTTGGCAATAATTGCTATTCCTCCACCTCGAGAGATATGTCTGTCTGCTCGCAGGATGGTATAGTTATCAGGGACTGCCAGAGACAGGGCAGGGGCTGCAGCATTATGTAACCATGATTCTGAAATAGCCAGGAAATCAAGGTTATCTGTTAGGATAATATCAGATATTTCAGTTGCATGTGCGACTAAAGACCTGGCATTTATGAGAGCTCCTTTAAGATTCAGTAGGTGGCTTTCTGATGCATAGGGGGTGATGGCACTAGGACTGTCTATAGTCGTCTGCCTAGGAGGGTTAGGCGTAGGTCTTTTATGATTGGTGGGGCTTGTAATAAGCTCTGAGGCTACTTTGTGAGGTAGGCACTTTTTTAGGTAATTTAGTTGCTCTACTTTTTCAGCTGGTAGTTCATACAGTTTAGATAGGCATGCATGCAATCTTAGATTTCTATCAGCAGTGCTACATGGAGCCTGTGTGATAGAGTGTTCTTGTTGCAGGCTAGTTTTGTATGCAGTTTTGTAGTTTTGTGTGTCTATCATTGTAGGGCAGGTATGAGTATTTTTTTTTCGGTCGTTGTACAAGAGAACATAATAGTGCAAGTGTTGGTGAACAGGCTATTAGTCTGTGATGCTAAGAAGAAGGAGAAGGCAATGTGAAGCGTTAACCATGCTATCTTAGATAAGGCACCTGTTAGGAGTCTATATGGACAATGAAGGTACATAATGACAATGGGTTGTAAGCAGTCCTAGTTAGGCATAAATGGCTGATAATGGGCTGATTCAGAGGTAGGCGCAGTGGAATGCAGAGTAAGCGAGCTAGTACAAGTGTACACAGTTGGCAGACCTGTTTCTAGTCACTATAGGGCACAATTAGGAAAGGTTAACTTTAGTCTAGGCCAGTGCAGCAAGGTACATCAACTAACATAAGGCTAGGCTTATATAATAAGGCACATCAGAGAGTGTAAAGGCAGGCTGATACAGTAGGGTCCAACAGTTCACATAAGGCTAGGCTAGTACAATATGGCACAGCCGATGCTGGTGCAGTAAGTTAGCAACACACAAGGATGCAGGTTAATGCAATAGGGCACAGCGACTAGCATGAGTTAAGGCTATTGCAATAGGGCACATCGATTAGCATGAGGTAGGGTTAAAACAGTGGCAACAATAGTCATGAGGCAGGGCTAATGTAATAGGGCGCAGTGACTAGTATGAGTCGAGCTAATGCAATGGCAGTAACATACATATGGCCGGGCTGTTACAGTAATACGGCGCACTGATTAGCATGAGGCACGGTTAAAACAGTGGCAACAACAGTCATGAGGCAGGTCTAATGCAATAGGGCGCAGCGACTAGCATGAGACAGGGCTAATGCAATGGCAATAACATACATATGGCCGGGCTTTTACAGTGAGGCTCCGCGTCTAACATAGGGCTGAACAGGTACATTATGGCCGTAGTAATCATGGCGGAGGTGGTATGCACATGCAAACAGTACAGATAGGGTTCCATGTAATTCCCATGTTATGGCAAGATAAAATGTGAGCAGTTATGCAGTATTCGAAGTTCAAAAATGGCCGGCGGATGAGTTTACCGAATCCCAGAGTTCATGTTGTGGATGTCAGCAGCAAGCGGTTGTTGCACTGCATGGCTGGCGATCCTATAGGTTAAAGGGGCTGGCGGGTGGGCAGGGATGAGGTGTAGGACTTGTGGCCCTAAGCACAAATGGCACCAGACAGGCACACGACAGGCTTTGTGCCTTTTGCTGATGGGCCGGCATTCGCCTGCCAGCTCCGGATAGGCTCCTAAGAAGGGCAGATTGCCCTATCACGTCCCTTGGCTGAGCAGGGGAGGAAGTTAGGCAGCAGATTGGGGTGTGTGGCATGGAACGGCCATTTTGAAGTAGTAAAACCTCACGGCAAGCAATGGCGGTCCATACATAAACACAGAATAAATTGAGAAATCTTCGTTTTGGGCCAAAGTGGAATCTAGTTAGGGCTGCGAGCGCACATAGGGATAATTGCGAAGTGGAATTGCGAATTGCACAAGAGTGAAAAAACCCAGGATGTGGGGAAATGGACTTCTCTATTTCTCACCAGGTAAAAGGGTGCTTAGAGTACTGGATACAGTAGTGATTTTAGAGGATTAAATCCCTGTTCCAACGAGCAGTGCTGACTCTCTGGCATCACCAATACTGCAAGCCTTTAGGCAATCTGTGACCACCATGCCTGACGATGAAGGCTCTTATGTGGATAGTGAAGTGTTCCTACTCCCTTATGCCGAACAATACCATAAAGCCACCCATTGCCCAGCAAGCATCAAATGAAGAACACAGCAAGAGGTGAAGAAGCCCCAAGAGCAACATCCCAGTGCCCCTTCAGACCTGTTCAAGGCCACCACATCGCCTATGCCAGCTGCCAACCAGATTTAAGTACCTTGTTAGGAGAAGGCTTGCGTAAACGGAGAAGGTCGGTGGTTCACACTCTTCATGACATGGAATCCCAGCTTGGGACTCATGCCCAATGGTTAGAAGGAGCAAAAGGAGAAGGAGTGACTGGGAACATGAGGTTAAGAGCTGCAGCTTCCTTGTATGGGCCCTTTGTCCTTCTTTGTCTTGACAGCTTCCAATAAACCCCCTGCCACCATGATAGACCGCTCAGCTACAATAAATAGAGGTTGTAGGATTAGAACCAATGGTTATATAATTCTTTTGGTGCTTGGTGCTAGGGTATGTGTCTTGGCATTTTAAAGGTTGAAAACTGGGAGTATTGCACACAGATTAGTTCAAACTAAATAATGTAAGAGGGCCATATTGGTATAATGAGTTTAAGGGTGGAGGATTTGTCATTTCGGGATATGACTAACAGTAATGAGCCATACGGTTTCTTTATAGAAATTGTTGTCGGTCATTTTAGACTACTCCCAAAAGAAGGATGGGAACAATCAATTACTAGCATTTCCGTTAAGAAGGAATTCCTCTGTTAAAATAACAATTGTTCTTTAGTATGTATACTATCAAATGGAGGGAAGGTAACTTGTCCCACGCTTGTAATTTTGGTATATGGGACTTAAAAGTTTGTCACTAACTTGCGGGGATATTTTGTACTATGTACATAGAATGATACTAAGAGTAAGATGGGGGCACTATTATATCAGCAGATGTGGGGGAGGTGTTAGACCTTAAGTAACAAATTGAACACCAATTACTAAGATCTAGTTATTAGCTATGCCCACTGTCCGCAGCATTTTAGTTATGGACACTTGGTTTCTTGGTGGAAATGTGGAATCATATGACACATTTTTTCACAAGGCATTTGCCTATCAATTCTAAAATATAGGGGATTGAAAATGGGAACTAATGAAAACCTGTATATCTGTTTCCTTCCCCACTCCATGGAATATACGCTATGAATTGTGCTTGATTCTTGTGTTTTAACTATTGTGGATATAACAAAGCCAATCCCTGTGCCCAGAGGAAGACTCGACATTGAGGATCAAAACACGTGTTGGCAGCAATGTATCAAGACAAACTACTTATTAAAGACTTTTTTGTTATGATAATATTTATTCAAAGACAATTTTTTCAGTGACTCATGAGAAATTACAGAGCGTAGAGTGCATGGCCAGCTCTTCAAATTGATTTAAGTATTCATGATCTAGGGATAAGTGTCAGGTTTGCTGACAGGCACCGCTAGTTTCCCCTGCTTTTAGTACTTTATGAACAGAAGTTTGCTATATTAGGACGTGTATTTTGATAGTTGGTTATTAGCTCGGCAAGGTAACAGCCCATATAGTTTCCAGAGATGTATTTTGTGTTTTTGTTCTGTGCTTCTGTGTTTTTTGGAGCATCCTTGTGGATGCACTTGTGGGTGAGCCACACGATCTTGAAGTAAGGTGAATCTGGTAGTCATAGGAACCCAATGTGTTATTTCTTGTTTTGTTTCCTTTGTGGCTTTTATGTGAGCTTTTACTCTTAAGTCTTTGTTGTTCTATTGAACAACGCTGTGTGTTTGTGATTAGGTTGATGAAGAACTTTGAAACTATGTCAGAATTGTTGCGATTCATTTCTTGGTGTCTCCAAACAAGAGGGGTTTTCAGAATGTAACTTTGTTTATGAAGAGGAAATGGCAGTGTTGAATTTTCTGTTGATGTCAGTATGTATTTGGCAAGGTAAGATGTGATTGGTGCTATTTTGCTGTGTTAACATTTATTATAGAGAGCTAGGGCCACTGAGGAGTTAAAACCATAACTGCAAGTCTGCGTGCTGGGGAAGAACGCAGAGTCATATGGGAACACGTAATCCAATGTGTAGGTAGAAGACCCATTCTATCTTGCTGCGCTCATCCTGTTACCTTCCTCACTCTCTTCGGTCAACACATCTCTACCTCTTAACCTCCCCTAAACATCCCTGTGCCCTCTCTCATTTCCGTTCCTTCTCTCTACTCAACCCCAAATTCTAGAATTCTTTGCCCCTTGATCTTCGCTCTTCTACATTTCTTCATACCCTCGATCCTTGGGAAAAAACATATTCTCTTCCCTATTTTGTCAATCTTAAAATTGCCTAAATCAGTAATTGTTATTATTATCTTTAATAACTTTCTGGGGTGTTGCAGACATGATTCAAGGAGAAAGGAGTACAGTTATCGCGCCAACTGTAGATTATAACAGAGTTCGGCTATTTGGCCGTGGCAAATGAAGAATAGGAGTTGAGTCACTGGCTTTGTGGCTTACTTGTTTAATCGTGTTCTTGATACAATGAATCCTTAAAGGAGAAAGTTAAGGTTTAAATCATTAGTTTCTGAATCCTGTTAGTTTCTGAATCCTCTTAGTTTCTGAATCCTCTACACGCGTTTCACCAACAAAAAGAATGTTGGCTCATCAGGAGGAATTAAACAGATAAGTTTGTATACAGCAATGCAGTTCATTGAAGTTTTTAAAACATTCAATTTCCTTTACATGTATAATGATTCATGGACGTATCCTAAGTGTGCTTGCTAATTAGTTTTAAGTGAGGGGTGATTCCTTAACTTAAGTGAAGAGCGCCATATCTGGGCTCACATCTTTGCATTTTTTTATATTATATTATGTAAATTGTTTGTGCAGCGCTTTGGCGAAGGTGCTATATGAACCCCAATAAAATACAAATTAAATACAAATACATTGCTGATGTGCCACTGCCAACATTGTTTCGGACACCTAGCCCAATCTCTACTTCCTGCATTGATGCTACGCCCGCTAAGCACCCATTCAGTGTGAATGAGGCATTTGAGCACTGACAAAACATGCAACAGTTTGAATGAATTGCTCACTGCTAATTTGGTGGTAATCTTGCCTTGTGACCTCGTGCTGCATTCTTTTGTTGAAAACCCAGGTTACTTATGGTCATGAGTAAAGTCAATTACTTTTTGGAAGTTCTCAGTTAATCCTACTGTTCACAAATGGCTGCGCCAAGAAAATGACAACTTCATCATATTGTTTGCTGTGTACTATGTCTTTTTCAGGAGGTCGATCATATTTGAGGCTGGCACTGTGCCTCACTCAGCGAGGCACTGCCACTTGGGTACCTACTAAAACTTTACCTGCCCAACATTATAGGGGTCCATGATTTGACAGGCAAGGTAGATACAGAGCAGCAGGCATGTGATAAGATATTATCCTTGTGTGTGGATCCACAAATATCCCCATAAAAGAAAACAATACCCTGGAGATACTTTTCTTGACCCACAATCAAGATCATCAAAGTGGCTTTTCAACTGCATGAAAACTCTGAGAACCTAGAAAATGGAGACAGAATTAATAGGTGCAAGGATGTACTGATGGACCTGTTGAACATTAAGCTGTGGGAAGAACAGAAGCTGGAGGAAAATGTAGCAACCCCTATGCTAATGTTGTGAACATTAACTTCATCATCAGGAAATGCATTGCCTTTTCTGCCTATGCCACAGGACCCATCTTCTAATAACACTTCTGACTATATAGATAGTAAATCTATAATCCTCATTGCAGATGGGTCGAAACGAAGATACAGCAGACCTTTACCAGTAGCGACGGTGGATATATATATCGTTAACACTTCTCACACAAGTAAGTATAATGATCTACTAATGTACTCATTCTGTAAATGGCCAATCTGGCCAACACCACTTGAGGTGGTTCCCTTGAATCTGTGATCTGCTCCCCTGCTAGTGGGCAGTCTGAGAGTGTCTTCAGTGGTGCAATTTTGGGATCTGAAGGAGAAGCCTTGTTGAACAATTAGCATTCAAGTAAAATGAACCAACACTAAATTGGGGAAGACTATGGAAACACACATAGCCACACGCAACACACCAGTACCGATGATGAAGACGTGTTGTGTTGCCTCTCCAAAAAGTGGTGCAGGATTGTTTATTGGGGTTTATGAATTACAGATAGCTTTAATGATTGGCTGTTTGGGTGGGTGTGGTCTGGCTGTCATTTCATTACAAGGTGCCATTTGCTCTTGAGCTATTACTCTTCTGTTCTTAAGTCCTGCTCTGAGGTCTTGTTTTTCCTAGCATAATTAGAGGGAAAAGCGAATTTTTAACAAGATCTGACAAATATTACCATTTTTAAGGTTCTATTAGCACTACATGATAGAAACCCAGACATCAATGTGTTCTTAGGTCCTCCCTAGCAGTAATGGGTAAAGTGTAGGACATGGACTAGGGGCATAGGGCAGACCGACAGGGGAACATGAGTTTTCACAGGGAGACATCAGTGGGGATTTGGGAGAAGAGATCAAAGGTGGCACACATGTGCTGAGAAAGTGCTTGAGTCCTTTCGAAATGTAGGGGATATGGGAGTCATAAGAGTACAAGAACAAAGAAACGGTTATATTGGCCTTGTGACAATCCTGGGGTGGGGGTACAGGGATAGGTGGAGGGGAGGGGAGCCCCCACGGGTAGGGGCGGGCACGTGCTGCTCTGGACAAGGTGGCAAGTGCCAGGGGAAAGAGAGGGGTGCTGTTAACAGGGGGACTGGGTTGGTATAGTCCTAGAAAGGGAGCCCGAGAGCAAGTGCTGGCAAAGGATGCTGGGAGGGACTGGTGGGGTGGGGGTGGTCTGGCCCCTGTAAGACTCTGTGTTTGGAGGATCAATATGAATGCAAATGTGTTGAATTTTGTGATGTCAGAAGGTGAGCGGGAAAATGGTGGGGCAGGAGAAAGGAGGAAAGTAGTGTGGAGTGGGAGGATGCACAGCGCGGATGAGGAATTGAGAGATTGGGGAGGGTCCTAGATGGAAGGGGACTGGGGGAGAATGGCAAGAAATAGAAGGAGCAATGTAAGGAGGCAGTACATCTCTCTGAGGGATGTTGGGGAGATGGGTATGCAGGTAATCCTCCAGATCTTGTTGGGATTCAATTTCTTCCGTCTCCCAGGCAGACCCAGGCAGACCCATACTCGGAAAAACAGGCAATGTGTGCCTCTACGTGATAAAAGATGATCATAGTGATGTGGCTTGTGTGCTTTTTCATGCCTTTTTCTGATAAATCTACTTACAGATCTCACAGCTAAAAAAAGGAAATATGGTGGAAGAAACATGTGGAATAATTATATTGTAATTGTAATTGGTTATTTACAACGCACTCACTACCCAGAGGTTTCTGAGCGCTATCCTCCCAGGACAGTATTGCCATTGTAATTGGTTATATATAGCTTAGTTGCAGATGGGAAGTATACTATATGTTGCACCTTTTTATCAGCATTTCAAAATGTTTTCAGGACTTATAAAATTGACAAAGTGCGTGCTTTGTTTGTTGTGAGTGAAAAATCAGTATATGCTGGATGGTTTTCTTATTGCAGAGCTTTCACACAACTGCGCCGGCAAGGGGGAGCACTTCCACATCTCAGTAGGTGTAGAGACTAGAAAGTGTTGGGCCTCAGCACAGGGTCCAGCAGCACTGTCTACCTCCATCAGCCACCTCCTCTCCATCCCTCTCCTCTGACTTCCACTCGCCCTCATGTCCCATACCTGTTTCCTCCTTCTGCTCTGCACTGATCTGCTGCTCCACTTCCCGCTTCCACGATACTCATCAGCCTCTTCCTGTACCTCATCCACCTCCTCCAGCCCCTCATTTGCCTCCTCCTGCTACTCCTTTTCAGGCAACCTCTCCTGCCAACCTGCACATTTTCATTTCCACCACCTACTGCTGCTCCATGTTTGGCTCCTTGAGTTCCATATCTTTCTGCTGACTTTCCTACTGATCCCCTGAAGAGATATTCACTTGTTTCATGACAAAAATGGGAATACAATAATAGAAAGCTGTCCACCACAGTTTCTCGTGGAAACGGTATTCCAGTGGTGTTCTCTTTTTCGATTTTTGGGGTGGTGTAAGGGAATGGGTTTTAAAATAAACAATCACAAAGGGTTTCTCAATGGGAGAGGTCGAGACTTTAAATAACTTCACAAAACAAGCCCAGTGCACAATGAAATGTCACAAACAGGGAATTAATGTCAAAATAATAATGTTCCCACCTCCCCCAGCCCCCATTTGGATCAGCCCTATTCATTCCTCTAACAGCCAATCACAGCCTGCAGAGAACCAGGAAGTGACACAGATCTTATATCAGGCCAGGCAAAGCTCTGGAGGACATTAAATGGTTCTGAGCGGCCTGCCAATGCATGCCCTGCATTTGAAGTCTCTAATGAAATAGAATGCATTTTTGCGGCATGCTGGTACCATGAGATATGGCAGGAGTGCTGAATATCAAAGGCAGTATTTGTCTCACCTCAGTGTGGTGTCTCACCTTCCCCAGTGTGTTGCCACTTTAAGGCAATGTGTACCTCCCCCTGTGTATTGCCCTTTTAACATGGGCCAAGCTAATAAAAGGAGCCTCTGCAGACAGGTGCACCAGAACGGCGGCATACTCCCAGAGGGGAACGACTGAATCCGTGTCTCATTTCTGTAGGCCTGCTTGCCTACACGTGGACGCACAGGCCTGCATGCCCTGATGCTGTGGGACCCTTGTGCCAGTACAGTGGCAGATGTCTGCATGGTCATGGGCTTGGCTCACTGTGCCCCCACTCGCGATGGTGCTGGAGTCCCATAGCACCATGGGGCCTGCTGCATGACCGGAGCAGGCCCCAACCCCCACAGGCACTGGGCCTGTCGAGTGCTGGTGTCCTTAGCACTACGGCGTGCCCGCTGGATGTCCATAGCGTGCCCCCTGTAACACTCTTAAACTCAGAGGGTCGGTAAATGATTGCTGCATTTCATTGTGTGATGTGTTGTTTTAGTGGCTTGAGTAAAAGAGTGGTGTGAATAAAATAGCTTTGATTAAAATTAGTTGATAGCCTGTTTGCAATTTTCCCAATTTCTCCTGATCATGTTCATTACAGGGCGAGTGGCATCATGCAGCCATTAACTCTATAATTTCCAAAAGGGACGGTGGTGCAAATGAGAGATAGTTCTTAGAATAAACATTCAGTGCCTCTAATTGATGCTGGAAAAAACAACAAATGCATTATGGATGGATGGATTTATTATTTATAGTGCATATCAATTTAGAAAGGTTCTGTTTATGAGTGCTGGTCGCATGAAGGGCACCGCAAACCAGACAAGGCATGCAGAAGTGCGCATATTATGTAGTACGAGCTGAGCAAAAATAGAAGCCGCCCTTTGACCACATCCCCTCAAGTTAGATGAAAACAGAGGAGGAGGATGCTTAGCAAATAATGTACTCATCCGGAGTAGTTACCCAAGAGAGAACCCCAACCAGTTTCCATTCTTGCCAGCCACGGCAGGTTGGTGTTTGCTATCTTAAAAATGCCCAAAACATATATTAATTCATTAATGTAATGCAGTGTTTGAAGGGATGCCAACAAACACTGTGTTGCGTATACCTGTCAACTCTGTACCAAGACGAAAAACATCAGTAGATGGAACTGTGAAGATCAGCATCAGAGACAATAGACTCAAGGCAGGCACTGCAAAAATACAACAGCAGAAGACAGCAATCTGCAAACAGCAAAATGGCTGAAACCGGAAATGAAAATGCAACATGCGTTGGAGTGGCACAAGTAGCGCTGCTGCAGGCAATAGAGCTGGAAATGTTGCCTAACACTCGACAAACATTAAAAGGAAACGCGGGGTCCACAAATCTCTGAGTATTCCTGGTGCCATGGAAGCTCGAAGTCAAAACCATATATTGAGAAGGGCCACAGCTGCAGTCAAGGGAGGTATGATTTTTGATGAAAGTGAAACAAAGCTTAGCTTGAATGTGGGCTTTCCTGAGGCACAAGCCTAAAGTGTGTAACCTAGTACCTTTCACCACGAGTATTACCAGACACATGTAACCGCAGGCAGCACCCTTCTTGAAGTACTTTTCTCATTCTGGTAGTTGCACCCAAGTCTCCTTGATTAACGGCAAGTTACAGTGATGTTGTGCAGTGAAACCTCCTATGTGTATCGCCCCTTTAAGGGGTTGGGTCCCTCCACCATGTATTGCCCTTTTAAGATAGGCCATGATGTCGTCATGGCCCAAGTTAAAAAAGGGAGACCTGCAGGCACGTGGAGGAGAACAGCTGCAGACACCATGAATAACTGATCGGTGTGTGTGTCATTTATTGTGGCCTGCAGGCCCGCCCTGAATACACAGGGCCTGCAGGGTACGCTGCCATGGGGCCCACTGCACAGAAGGCAGGACGGGACCGGATGAATTGGCATGGTCAGCCTTGCCACCTACTGAGGCACTGAAGCCTATACAGTGCTGGTGTCCCATAGCACTATACGGGGGGAGGGGGAGGCGGCTGGTGTGATGTCCATGGCCAGCCCCCACCCTTCCAACCTCCTGATGCTGGTGTCCCATAGCATCCGGTGGGGTAGCTGGTACAATGTCCCATGGCCAGCTCCTCCCCATCACATTGGCGACGAGGAAGTCGTCTCTCTCGAAAATGGAGAGAGAGGACTACGAGCACACAAAGTGCCGGTGAGCTCCACAGACCTCCAGTGCAGCACCCGACCCCCACCGCAGCCAGGATGGAACCAATGCACCACCTCATGTAGTACGGTGATAGCCCGGGCCACCCTGCAGTGAAGTGCATCCTGCGATGCCCTGCAAAAAAAATTAAAAAGGAGGAAAGAAGTGGAGCGGCCACAGCCGGAAAGAAATTGGCAATTCCTGGGGATAGGAAGTAATGCTCCCCTCCTCCCCCCCAGCACCCACTGCAAAAGCTAAGGAGAAAGGGCCCCTGGGCCCCACAGCAGGAATGGAGGCAGCATGTGTTTCCCCCCCCTCCCCTCTGAGAACTGGAAAGAGTGCCCCGCGGCCTCCACCGCAACTGTGAAGACGCGGGTCGTCGACCGCGTAGGGTGGGAGTGATACGCCAGCCCCTGAAAAGCAGGTTGCCCGGTGGCCAGTGCTGCACCGGACTCCCCAAGTGGCATGCGTGCCAAGAAGGAGGAGGCCGCCGGATCCGCCACATGGTGTGGGAGGCGAGCTGCCCATTCCCCACTGGCCGTGAAGTGGAGGCGGCGTCGGCCGCAACCAGGAAAATCCCAGAAGAGGCATTGCTCTCCAGGAGAGAGGTGAGCTGCCCGCCCCTCCCCACCTCTGAGCGGATGAAGCCTGGCCTGCGGCCGCGGCCACAACGAAGAGGAGCTGCCCCTCCCCCACCCGCATGCCGCACAACACGAAGTGGCTACACACACGGCATCCGCCGCATGGAGAAGTGAGCCGCCTCTCCCCCGCATGCCTGCCACCACCACGGGCCAGGACAGAGGGAAAGAAGCATGAGCCAAGTTATAGAAAGCCACAGCTGCGCTGCGGCCACTCCGCCCACGGCGGGGAAAGTAAATGCTCCAGAGCGGAGCGAAGAAGGAAGTAAGGTGCTGCTCCCTGGCCCTCCTCAGACCCGGGCCGGCGGTGGTGAGTGCTACACTGCTCCGGCAGGAGCTGTAAATGAAATCAAAACCAAATGTGCGCTCTATGCCGGCGCTGCCCGCATGTCCCCAGGACAGTCAACTTGCACCTCGGTGACTGGGGGCCTGCACCCACAAGGCCATGGCAACATGTACAAGCCCAAGGACGCATCAGCCCGCATATCCTGGGCCCATGTTGCGCACACTGTCAGTGGACTCTTCCAGCACAACCAGACCAATGGCGATGATAGAAAAGGAGAAGAATGGAAAGGGAGGGTTGCAGCTCTCACGAGTGCTTGTGCGCCTCCCTAGGCATGTATCTCCGACACCCTGCCATGGAAGCCACCCGGACTGCCTGCTCTACAAGTGGCCCCAACACCATGCGAGACACTACAGTCGCCCTGTCTGCCCCACAGATGGGTGAGACACCGAACCACCAAGGTTCTTGAACTGCCTGCCACTGGTGCCGCCATGCATGCCAGGCAGGCACAAGACTGAACCAACACCAAGAAGCAGCAGAACCAAACGGCAATGGGTTGCAGCTCATGGCGAGTGCTTGTGTGCCTTCCGGTGCCATGGAAGAAAAGAAACACTCCTGGCTGGGGAACATCGCCGGAAAAGGGGGTGAGTGAGGTCCGTCAACCCACACCCTGTCGGCAGCACGTGGAACAGCCGGGATGCCCAGAGATAACCAGGGATATGGGGATCACTGCCCTGCCCACAACAGAAAAGGACTATGCCAATGTGGCCCCTGTACCTGCCAGGTGTGGCTTTGCCGGCTGTGAACTGTTCCATCATGGGACCTGGGCCCGGGAAGTCACTTCGAAACTGTGGCTCATGAATGACAAACTGGTCTCCTGCAAGTCCTGCCTTAGCGTTAAGACGGCGTAGTACACTTGTGTTGTGATGCTGTGAACCTGCATATTATGCACATGCTTAAAGTGGTTTCAGTAAAGGACAATAACGTGAAGCTGTGCTCCGGCACTTGGTAGGGGCGCTCCAGGTGGTACCAGTGATTACCCATGAGCGTCATGCAATGATGGCAGGTCCGCACCCCAGGTTAATAAAGGGTTGATAGCTTGCGGTCCATTTGCCAACCGTCCACCGGGGGGGCGTTTCCCCCCCCTGTGCCCGTCACCGATTAGTAGACAATAAGGTGAAACCAGGTGTTCTAATAGCACATCCTGTTAAAGATGGTACGCCACCTCTGAAGTAATGTTGTTCTGCATTGAGAAAGGAGGGTGTGGAAAAATTAGTTATGTTTTATGACAAGTTGTATTGTTCCTTATGAAAAAGGAGGGATGTTGTGTAGTGAAACCTCCTATGCGTATCGCCCCTTTAAGGGGTTGGGTCCCTGCCCCATGTATTGCCCTTTTAAGATGGGCCATGATGTCGTCATGGCCCAAGTTAATAAAAGGGAGCCCTGCAGGCACGTGGAGGAGAACGGCTGCGGACATCATAACTAACTGACCTGTGTGTGTGTCATTTATTGTGGCCTGCAGGCCCGCCCTGAATACACAGGGCCTGCAGGCCATGCTGCCATGGGGCCCACTGCACAGCAGGCAGGACGGGACCAGATGAATTGGCACGGTCAGCCTTACCACCTACTGAGGCACTGAAGCCTACACAGTGCTGGTGTCCCATAGCACTATACGGGGGGATGCTGGTGCGATGTCCATGGCCAGCCCCCACCCTTCCAACCTCCTGATGCTCGTGTCCCATAGCATCCGACGGGGGAGCTGGTACGATGTCCCATGGCCAGCTGCTCCCCATCACAAGTGACAGTACGGTCTGGAAGGCAGTTTAAAATGGAGCAATGTTGGGTTGGTAACAGGATGAATGAGTGGAACGTGTTTGCCTTGTGGAGCTGGTCTAGTTTCCCTCCATCTCTCACTTTATGTTTTCCACCAGAGGGAACATCCCTCCCTCAACCAATACTTGACGAAGGCAGGTGCACATCATTAGAACAAGTCTCTCATTCCTCATGTCCACATGACATGTCCACATCTTATCAGCAGAGGGCTCTTCACCATCTGGCCACTACCTAACCAAATGACAAAGGTTGGAACAACGTACATTTCAATGTGGACACTTATATGGGTTTGCTATAACACATTAGTTGTATTTTATGGAAGCTAATCTTCTTGGGGGTATAGTTGGGACACATCCAGCTCGTCTGGTCAGGTGCTTTGTTGCTGAATTGACATACAGTAGCCCGCTGGAGCATTTGTGTATTACAGGAAAGATTAGAAACATGAATACAGAACATGAAATTGTTCTTAAGTCTCTCTTTTGTATCCCCTGCAATAGGAAATAAAGGGTTGGATAGAGCCAAACTGCAGCATCCTTCCGATGATAATTGCATGAATTCTAAATCTTTGTCCTACTGCTTTGAACATTTAATGTACAGCCATGCATTTGTTTATACTTAAGTGTTCCATTTCTGGATGAACATAGGTACCCAAGAGTTACTAACTGTATACATGTGTAATGTATGGATGATTAATTATAAAACATCATGCGTCTGCCAAGTTGCATAATATCATTCATCGAGCTAAACAACAACTTGCACAATGCACAAAATGAAAAGCAAACAAGTTAGACACACAAAACCCACCTCATTAAATTGTGCAAACGAGTGCAATCCTGAAAAAACAGCAGTTTCACGAACACATAAACATTCTGTCTCTCTGCAAAGCAATGGGCAAGACTGCACATTGGCCATATTCTGTAATCTTTGCATACTATCTGCCCCATGGAATAGAATGGTGGTGTTGGAATAGTTTTAATGTGGTCTTCGTTCCTTACAGATGTTATGTTTTTTCTCGCTGGGAAGCAACGAACTGCTAAACAAAGGTGATGCACCCAGGGGTTACAATTAGGATTCATGGGTAGCAGAGGTGGTGGAATGGGTAGAGGGAGCAATGGAGAGGGGGACTTAGGGAGAGAAAGAGTTGAGTGGAGCAATCAGTGATTGAATAGATGAATCGTAGGATGGAGGGGGGCATTCATATCTGCACTGGTAACTTGTTCGAGAGATATATCAGGAAAAGTCCTGTTTCCTGTGTTTTCCCTCTTGACGTTCTTTCTTTCTTTTTATTTTTATTTATTTAATATTTGTACATTGTGCCAACCCCGTAGGCATCAGGGCCCTGGTTACATGAATAAGCCACAGATAGATACAAACAGAGTCATGCAGCAGCAAGAACAGACAGTTAAATGATGGCAAGGACCAGAGTCGAGGGGGTATGATTGTTTTGGCTGATGGTTCTCTCGGGTAGGGTGTCCTGGGTGAACAGCAGAGTTTTGAGGTGTTTGCAGAAGACCCCATGGGAAGGTTCAGCTCTAGGTTTGGGTGGGGGAGCATTCCAGGGTTCCGTAGCAATGGCAGGGAAGCTTGCGCCCCCAGCTCGTTTCAGTCTGTATGTTGGGCTGATCAGGTGGATGGTGTAGAGTGATCGGCTGGGTCTGGAGGATTGAGCTTTTAGTATTTTTTGAGAGAGGTATTTTGGTGCAGTGTTGGTTATGCATTTATGCATGATAGCCAGTGTTTCGAATAGGATGCACTGGGCCTCATTACGACCCTGGCGCTAAGTGGTTAACGGCACCGTAAAAGGCTGCGGCGCCGTTAACCACTTAGTGCCTTACTACGAGGTCCCTTTGCGGGACCCGACCTTAACAGCTGGTCTGGGCCAGCCGTTACAGTAGGGACCCGCAAAGGGACCTCGCAGGCAATTATGGTACTGCAATTTGCGGTACCGTAATTGCCGCCTTCCCCATTCCCATTGAGCCCTATTGGGCAAAAATGGGAATGGGGAAGGGCCATGGGGAAATGGGGAAATACTGCCCCGCCCCGCCAACCTTGGAATGGGGCGGTATTTCCCCATTTCACCATGGCGGATAATAGCGCCATGGTTTAGCGCCGGTGTTGTAATGAGGGCCACTGTCTGATAGGTAGCCAGTGAGCCTTTTTTCAGACCGCTGAGATGTGGTCGCGCCTCGGAATAGTCAGAGCGGCTCTGAGGGCATTATTTTGAATTGTCTGGAGTTTGTTGAGGTTCAATGGAAAAAAAAATGACAAGGATTTTGGGGCAAATAGATCAGGGAGCCACTGTTCTAGAAAAAGCTCCATGCTTGCCCACTCCGTTTTTTCCGGCAGTCCGAAGATACGGGTGTTGTTTCTTCTCGTTCAATCTTCTCCCTCTTCCACCCGCTCTTCCAGTGCTTTGATGCGTTCCATTGCACTGTTCATTTGTTGACTCATGCCTCGTAACTCATCTTCTGCCACTGATCAGCGAGTCTCAGCCTCTCCCGTTCGGGACGATAGTTTCTGGAGGTCATGACGCAGCAGGGACACTTCAGTGCTAATGCTGTCCATTTTCACCTCCATAGATGGTCGCGAGCTGGAGATGGCATTCATCACATCCTTAAGAGAAATGTTTTCTACGGGTTCTTGCGGGCCATCACATTTATTTTGGTCCGCTGGGGGGGTCACGGCTGGTGTTGTGTATTGCTCCATTGTGCTCTGGGTCCCTGCTTTCTTGGCTTTCTCCTTGCCCATCTCGGAGACTATTTTTCGGACACTTTATTCCTCTTATGCTTGGCAGTTGGTAGAGTGGATTTGGCTTCACAGTTGGATCACACCTTGTCCTATAGTGCACACAGCCCGGGTGGTAGCTTCATGGTTTCTTTGTGCCTTATGTCCGTACTGTAGCGTGGTCATCTATTTCGGGTGGTTTGGCCACTTCCGCTGCCTATATATGCTGTATATATGCAGGGTATCTGTTATTCAGTTATCCTGCAGGTTTAATGTCACTTCGCCGGCACCCAGCGCTGTTCACTCACTACTGTATGGACGTCCTGGGGCACGGGTTGTGGTTTTATTGTTATGCTTGACACAGCAGCTCTAATTGTTCATCGGGGATAGTCTATGTCTATTTTCACATGGAAATGTTGCAAGTATGTGCCCTCTTTCTTCCCCTCTCCATTGTTTCGGCTCATTGGGAGCACTACACGGGGCACAAGGGCTCCCCTCGGATAGCCTCATGTGCTGCAGTTGGTGGCGTGCTTCGCAGCACCGAGATGAGCTGGAGAAGGGCGTAGGTCGTGTCTCTCGGGAGGGGGGGTCCCAGACCGGTGAAGTCTGATCTTCAGGGATCCCGCCTGCCACCCAGGTTTCTCCCACTATGGGCTGTGCTGATATGCTGGCTATTTCCTGCCTCCCCCTCTCCTTACCGCCATTATGGATCCTGGATAAGTAGTGGAAGGCTGCGGATCACCCGCCAACACGGTGGTGTACAGTGGGTGCTCTACGTAGCACGGAGCGCCCACGACCACCACACAGTCCACCTTTAACGGATTGGAGCTCCGGGTGGCACAACGCCAGCTTCGTTAGGGCAGGCCTCCTTCTGGGAGATGTCGTCCTTCACCTCATTCAATACGTGGCAGCGGGGGATGCTGGAGGGCGTCTCTTTCAGTGCCTCAGGCTTAAGTCAATTATTGCCCTCCTCTCCCCAGTTGTGTGCCGTTAGATTGCTTCTGTACTTTAAAAGGGGGGCTCAGTGGCTCAGCACCAGTCCAGAGCAGGCTCTCATCCGGCAGCCGCACCACCTCTCCTGCACCGCCCCAGCCCCTGCGGCTCGGATGGAAGATGCTGCGTGTGCCACGGTTCAGGCCCTGTGGAGGGGGCCTAGTTTGGGCTGCAGCTGCTGGTGTTCCCGTGGCAGGGGGGATATCGGGCCAGTGGGGTGGGCAGCTGACTCACCGGTGATGTCCTGGTGGACCCCCGCCTCGCCACGGTGCTCCGTCGTCTCCTTCGCGGCTTGTCTTTAGCTGCCACAGCCGGGTCGCAGAGATCAGCAGGGGATCGACTCCTCAACGACCAGGCCATCACGGGTTGGGTCCTCGCACCGGTAGTCTTCTCCTCAGTGCCCGGTTGCAGCAGTCGGCCACCAGTCGGCTCCCGCAGGAACAGTGTCAGCAATTTGTATCTCCCCACAGCACAATGTCCAAAGGCGGCGTCTAAACCGCTCCACTCTCCACTCCAGTCTCCATAGCATTCACAGTGCGTCGTCGCCACTCGTCCAGGCGGGCAGGTTCCACTGTGTTGTTGCAGCCAGTGCTCTGGCTGTGGACCGTGGCTTGCCGCACCAAGGACTCGGGGCAGCAAACGCCTTAGCCAGGTCCCTCTCACTTCGTGACGCTCTGTATCAGACGAGCCGTCCCCGCACCACATTCAGGTCCGGCGGCCATTTTTTATCACATCCACGCATTTGATGGGCCCGCCACTTCGTGGCATATATCTAAGGTTCGGTTCCGCGTTTGCGGATGAAACTACAGCTGCAGGTGCCGCTTGTTGTCACAATCAGGTAGGTTGCTTTAAAAGATCAATTTGTTGCTCTTTTCAGGATATTTCGACAGGATTATTCTGGCGGCCCTGGGAGCTCCACAGGACTACGTCTTCATCGCTCACTCAGTGGCCATTGAGGTTTCAAATAGGGCGTCACAGTAGTCCAGCCTTGAACCTATGAGCGCCCTCGCAATCGTCAGACAGCTGTCCGAAGACATGAATGGCCTGCAGGCATGAATATGTTTTGTGGTATACGCCGCTGAGGAGGCAATGGCGCTGACCTGCCTATTTAGAGACAAGGTGCCGTCTAGGTAAATGCCTAGGGCCTCATTACGACCCTGGTGGTACGGGGTAAACGGCGCTGTAAAAGGTGCCGGCGCCGTTTACCCCGTATCGCCTCATTACGAGGTCCCCTCGCGGGACCTAGGAAGCAACGCCTGGTCAAACCAGGCATGCTTACCGGGTCCCGCGAGGGGAAGAGGGAGCAAACAACGGGCCAACTCGTAATGGCCCGTTGTTTGCTCCCTCTCCCATTCTCATTCAGCCCTATTGGGGCTGAAATGGGAATGGGGAAGGACCGGGTCCTTGGAGGGAGGAATTACCAGGCCTTCCGAACTCGGAATGGCCCGGTAATTCCTCATTCTGAGGACCCGGATGCGATTTCGGCGGCAGCCATGCCCCCGATAGCGGCATGGCTACCGCCGAGGTCGTAATGAGGCCCCTAATGTTTTAGCAGCGTTGGATACTGGTATTGTAATTCCGTCGATGGTGAAGGTTTTGTAGTTGAGGTCAAGTTTTTTGAGGGTGGTCTCGAAGCCTGTCAGGAGGATTTTGTTTTTTTCATTATTGAAGCATAACATGATGGTTGCCATCCAGGCTTGGATCGTGTGATGAACAGATTCAGGGCAATGGTGTCTGTGGCATAGTTGACTGAGATGGGCATAAGTATTTGTGTCCAGCCCGGCAATGTTGTGGCTTCTGGTGCTGTGCTGGTCTCAGAAGATAAGCTTCTCCATAAAGTAGAGTGGTGGTTTTGTTGTGACTGCTTTGTAGGTGATTCAGGCAGTCTTTAATATGATATGTGCTTAAAGGGGTAGCCAGTGCAGTTACTTGACGATAGGGGTGATGTGCTGGAATTTTCTTATTCGTGTTTTGTCGAGTGTTGCAGCATGCCGTCAGTTATCAGAGGAGCCAAGGTGGCATTTGGGACTCCTGAAAGAAGGGTGTTGCTACCTTGCAGGTGGGATATGGTCATGGCTTGGACAACTGTTCTGAAACTCAGGAAAGGAATAAAAGGATTGACTTTGCAGAGGAGCAAATGCTGGTAAGATGCTACTTGGGTCTTCTTGGCAGTGTGTGTTTTAAAGGAAAGGTCACAGTCGATAGCTTTTGAACTGAGGGGGGCTAAGTTGTAAATCTATCCAGCTTCATGTAATTCAGACAATTCTTGTCTTGGGCTTGCTCTGTGGGTTTTCCTTGGTGCGTGAAGTCTTTGGCAGGTTGTGCTTCCGGTAGGTGCTTGACGTCTAGGCTTGGATGAGGGAAAGACAGTGCTTAAATCCATGGATGTCATTGATGCAATTGATCATTAGGTAAAGCTGTGTCATCTGCATATTGGCATATCTTGATGTTGGTGTTGTGAGGAGTACTCCCAGAAATTCCATGTAGAGGTTGTAGATGACAGGGAACAGGATGGAGCCTCGTCAAACTCAGCATGTTATTGGGTGGTGCTGGAATCTGTTATTTCCTTTTTCCCCTGTATGCATGTGCGAATGAGGTCACTGATAGAATGCTGAGTGAGTGGTTGTAATGTTTAGAACAGCTGGTTCCACTCCAGGAAGTTGGAGAATGTAAGCCCGGGTGGTGGGTGCCAGTGGGTCCCCTCAGTGGCCCTGCCCCTAGCTGAGCTCTGACGTTGCTACATCTTAATAAAAGGAGTTTGCATCAACGTACCAGATGGCTGGAAGATTCACCTTTGCAACAATGGCTACTAGCTCTTCAGAAACTGGATTCAAGGATTGCTGGAGCTGTTTCCCCCTGCTAGGGGTACAGGGAAAGGTTTGGCGACCCACTGCCCCCACTGCTGAAAACCCACCACCCAGGGCTAAGAAGAGCTGTCTTCCAGGGAGCACTCATACAGGCTGCAGTGGCTCCCTCCCAAAGCTGTTGGAAAAGAGGACTGGCTGCATGTGCCCGAGACCTCTCAGGTCAAAGAAACAGCCAACCAGGGGACTGCTGACGAACCCCCTGCTCTAGTCACCCAGGTACATAAGGGTGCAGTAAGGCAGGGGAAAGTCCCTGGCTCCCAGAAGACACCAAGAGCGGGTAGCAGTTACTGTCTTAGTACGAGTGCCATAGTGTGCCAGTGGAAATGTTTGCCTGAAAAGGACCCTGGGCACATATTGAGTAGAGGAAGAAGCAAAACAGTGTTTGTGCTCTTCTTGACCGTTGCCATGATTGCTGATCATTGCTAGGGAGGTTTGATGGTAAACGGAGAAGGGAAAGGTGAATGGGTGAACGGAGCGGGGCGCTTGGCTCCCACTCGGATCGGTGTTGATGAGCTGGAATACTGTGTATGTGGACATTGTAGTATTACTAGCCACGTTGTGAAAAGGAACCGTTGGGGAGATTAGAAGAAAGGACCTCTTAACGTGTCCTGGCATGGTGTTCTGATGGTGGCCCAGCAAGGATTTCTGATATGCCGGGCGGGGACTAAAAGGGATCCGTGATGAGGACCTTGTGACACAGTGATGTCAGTAGGTGTTGGAGCCACCAGGCAATGTATCGCTGTGCGATGACCAACACAAGACGCTCAACTGAAGATCCATACACTGCGAGCAAATGGTGAGGTCTGCGAGTTAGAATTAGTAGAAGAGATGTTGTGCTGTGATGTACACAGTGACAGGACTCGGTTTGTTGTGAGGAGCATGCAGTGGTATAGATTAGACCCCAGTGACATGAGCCCTGTCAGTCAGTCCAGGCGGTGACAGGGTCATGGTTTGTATGTTAACAAAATCATTTTGACGGTTTCAGTGTTGCAGTGTTTTCAACACTTGCAAGAGTAATATGTCTTGCAGTTGAATATTGTTTAATAGTGCCTTTGATTAAAGTACTAACAAAGTGTGAGTCATATTAGAACGTTTTAATACTTGTGATTTAACTTGTTTTAAGGTAATTTAGAATTAGAGCTTCCAAGAAAGAATGCAGTATAAACTTTTAGGAACTGGACTCTAGAAAAAGACTATTTGGTTTTTAGTGCATCGTTGTTTTAAAAGAAACAATCTTTCAACTTAGGTAGGTCACTAAAAATGTTTATTTAAAAAACTAGTTTAACATTTTGAGAGAATGTTTGCATGGTAGTCTTCCCATTGTGAGCAAGAGTTAACGAGAATACATTTCTATGGGTTTTTCCACCCAACGAGTGTGACTGCCCAGTTTAACATCATTTGTATAACTGTATGATTTATGCAACAGGTCTGCATTTTCAAATTATATTGTTATAGTCTAATGCTTTGAGGATTTTTAGGTATTAAGTCAAACACTCTAGGGCTCTAGTTTATTAGAGGAACGTTATTGTGTACTAATAAAGATTATAAAAGTTGTGTTTATCGCTTAACTATATTTTTATTTTTAAATTTGTTTATTGGCATTTTTAGTAATATCACTTACAAGTTTTGCAAATGCGTCTTGTGCATACTCTTTTACAGTGCTTTTCGGTTTAGCCTTAACAATATAACAAACAACAAATAATGAGTAATAGTAACTGTCTCCTTGCCATGTCCATATGTTTCAGCATCTCTTGTTTCGGGAAGGAGGGGATATAGGGAAGTTGGATAGCATACTCAGGGAGGGTACAGGGGTGATACCTTCCCAGGACCATCCTCGTTTCCAGTCATACATCCGGGGTTGCCCTTTCTTGTCTTGTAGGTGAGTTTGTTTCGGGTCATGGGCTCATGGGGGCTTGTCATCCGAGGGGAGGAACATATGCCTAGTGAGTTCTTTCCATGCCTCGAGAGCTCTGCTGGACTCATCCGTAGATCTAGTGACACTTTCTTCCCAGGCCTTGGTCTCAGCCGACACCCATCGCTCTGCTTCACTATGCCATGCTTTGTATTGCGGTCCTGCGGGTCTTTTCCAGGACATGGCTATGGTTCTTTTGGCCAGGATGCACGCTATGTCCATGAGTGTGACTATGTGTTTCAGTTTGGCTAGCCTAGGGTAGGTTCCGAGTAGGCATTCCTCAGGTGCCCATTTGTAGTTGGTCATGCCTGTTTTCTCACATGTCTGTTTTACCCTATCCCACAGTGTCCTGGACTTGGGGCATTCCCACATCATGGGGACTAGATCCGCTTCCTCCCTCATACACCAGGTGCAGTGTGACTGCGATTGTTTGTTAAACTTAGCTATTCGTTTCGGGGTTAGGTAGGTTCGGTGCAACACATTCATCTGTATTTGTCGAAATCTATGATTCCTGGACACCTCTTTGGGGAATGCAAGTGCCCTATTCCACTCCCCCTCTGTCATTTCTCTGCCTACGTCTGTTTCCCATTTACCATTCATTTCCGCGCTCCGGGGGTTGGGTATGTCGCTCAGGTGTCTATATATTTGAGGTATTGGTCTACTGCCCTCCCCCATATTGTATAACAGCGTGAGTAGTGGTTCCGGGTCCGGTTCCTCAGGCCAGGCTTCCTATTTACTTCGTGCTGTGGAGCGGACCTTCTGGTACCAGAGGAACTGGCCCATGTGGATGCCCTCTCTGTCCTGTAGTGTGGCAAATTCTTTAAAGATGCCCTCTTCATAGAGATCTCCCCAGATGTAAACCCCTCCGCTTTCCCATAATCTGAGTTGTTTTAGATCAGTGACCGTTGTGTACAGGTCTGCGAGCAGGGGTATTTCCGGTGCATAAGCGTTCTGCGTGCGGGTGAGTGTCCTTGTTCTACGCCAGATCTCCCTCCCCAAGGTGACTATGAGGGGTGTCGCTCCTAGCGGTTTCGTAGGTACCCAGACCAGTTCCTTCAGAGTGAATGGGAGGCTCATGGTCTGTAGCAGGGGTGTTTCATCTGTGGGCTCATCGGATAACCATTTAATTACAAAGCTAAGCTGAGCTGCTAGGTAGTACTTTTCTAGATTTGGGAGTTGGATGCCGCCTTGTGTGTATGGCAGGGTCAGTGTCGACAGCGCTATCTTATGTCGGTTTTCCCCCCAAATGAACTCTCTTATTAGCGTCTCGAGCATCCAGAAGAAGGGTTTATTAATATAGTAATGTACATTCTGGAACCCATATAGGAATCGCGGTAAAACGATCATTTTAATTAATGCCCTTCCCATCATAGATAAGGGGAGTCTCGACCAAAAGTTCATGGATCTGCGCAGAGCCGGGAGCGCTGCTTTTGTGTTATGTTCATGCATCAGTGCTGGGGTGTGCATTATTTGGATTCCTAGGTATCGGAATGTGGTGGTCTGCCATCTTATCCCAACCTCCGGGAGTGTTTCTACATCCTCATTTTTTAGGGCCGCTAGTGGGAACAAGCAGGATTTTGCCTTGCTGAATTGGATCCCAGAGACTCTGGAGTAGTTGTCCAGAACTTCTAGTATAGTTGGCACGTTGATGTGTGGGTCCCTGACATATATAAGAACGTCATCTGCATAGAGCGAAATGATGTGGTCCACCCCTCCTAGTCTTATGCCGGCGTCAAAAAACTGTTTCCGGAAATAAATAGCTATGGGTTCCAGCCCCAATACGTACAACATCGGGGATAGTGGGCAGCCTTGTCTAGTCCCTCTTTGTATGCTCCAAGCGTCTGACACATGCTTCCCTGACTTTACTCTTGCGCTTGGCTTGGCGTATAGTATCTCAACCCATCTGATAAATCCGGGTCCGAAGCCAAATTCCTTGAGCACCGCCACAAGCCACTCCCAGTAGATGGAGTCGAAAGCTTTGATGGCATCGGGGGATAGTAGAGCACTGGGACTCTCATCTTCACTAGTTTGCGCTGTAATGTGTTGCAGCTTGCGCAGGTTCATTGACGTGTTGCGCCCTGGTATAAAGCCGTTCTGATCAGGATGTATTATATCGCCTATTATTTTAGACAGGCGCTTGGCCAGTATGGTGGTTAAAATTTTCACATCCCGCTTAACTATATTAGCATTCATGCATGTTACGTGCATGTCTGTTTAGTGTGCGGAGCAGAGTGTCGGGTGTTTGGCTAGATGATTGAGTGAATGTTTTGCCGGCTTGAGTGGTAAGGTTTATTTCCCTTACAATTGATTTCTGACTAGTCTGTATTTATAATTGAGATCCTTTTCTTTAGTGTTGTTTTGTGTGAGTTGGAATGCCTCCCGCACCCAAAGCTATTTCGTTTTGTCCATTTACAGCATGCTTTCTTTATTTTCAGTTAGAAATTGCAGAATATTTGTCTGCATTTTATGCCGGTAGTGCAGGAAAGATGTTTGTACTGTGTGCAGGATCGCCTCTGATTTTCATAAACTGACCTGTGGTAGAGAAGAGAGGGCTCAGTTTAGTTTTTGTAAAATCATGGTTGGGTCAGCAGGTCTGTGTGGTTCATTATACACGTTGACCATTGTATAGAGCCCTACTTGGAAAGATTCTTCTTTGATTTTGATTATTCCCAACCTTCTTACTTCTTGTGACACTGTGTTAAAGGCCTGTTCGTGGGGGTATCATTGAAAGTTGCCTAATTGTGCCTCTGTGGATAGCTAGAGTGGGTTCCTCTCCTGTGGAAGGAATATTTGAAAGTTTTGTGCCGAAGTAGTGTGGTTGGAGAGAGAGAATTTACATATGGGGTGCCCAGTTGATGAATTGGTTTGTTGGGTTGTTGTTTTTTGCGTGTAGTGTGACTTTGTTGGAGCCTAGTTTAAATGGTCAGTAGTTTGGGATGGAGTTTTGGAAGTTGGTGTTTCCCCCCAGAACATTCAGTGTGATTCTTTGGTGGAGTGGTACATCTCACCTGCATGACTGAGCTTTACTCGGTTTTCCCCCTCAGTATTTGTTTTCCTTCTGGTGCAATAGGGGGAGGTGTGTGTGCTGTTGCTTGTGGTATGCATGTTGGTGAAAGGTTTTCTCTCAGAATATGTTGTAATTGAGTGGTTTATTTATTTATTTATTCATTTGTATAGCACGCACAAGCCCTCAGGCATCAGGGCGCTAGGGTGAACTGGTTACAAAAGGTCCTTATGCACAAAAGGTAGTATACTTAGTTACAGTGTTACAGTCATAGACGTACATGCGTTACAGTCATAGGAGTGCATGCCTGAGGCGACAGAGTCAGGATGTGGTTGGATGCATGAATCAGGGAGGGTTGCTTGAAGAGACATGTTTTGAGGGCGTTGCGGAAAGTCCAGTAGGAGTCCTCTAATCTGAGTTTATTTGGGAGGGAGTTCCTTGTTTCGCTGCTATAACTGGGAACCTTGAGCCACCTTCTTTAGCACGCTTGAATTTTGGTTGAACTAGTTGTGTGTATTGTGATCTAAGGGGCCTGGTTGAGTGTAATTTGAAGAATCTTTGGGAATGGTAGGGCGTGCCGACTTGGAAATGCATATGTGGGTGATGGTAAGGGTCTTGAAAAGTATTCTTTCCCGGATGGGGAGCCAGTGTACCGCCATACAGGCAGCTGATATGTGTTCAGATCTGGGGAAGTTGAGGACAGCTCGTGGGGTGTTATTTTGGATGGTTTGCAGTTTTTTTTAGATTATGGGCTTAAGTGCCGGCAAATAGAGCATTACAGTAATCTAACCTTGCGCCCACCATGGCTCGAGAGATCGTCAGACAGCTGTCTGAAGATAGGAAGGGTCTTGAGGCATTTGGTGGAGTATGCTGCTGAGGAAGCAATGGCCTTGACTTGTCTGGTTAGTGTTAATGACGCATCCAGATAGACTCCAAGGGTTTTGACAGTAAGCAAGACTGGAATTGAGATACCGTCAATGACGAAGGTCGAGTATTCAGGATTTAGTTTATTTAGTGCTGTTGTGTGTCCAATCATACGCAGCTGCGTTTTGTCATCTTTCAGGCATAGGCCATGGGTGGCCATCCATGCTTCAATCATGGAGAAGGTAGAGTTAGCGTGGCGCCATCTTCTGAATATGTGCCAGAGAGTGGGAGGAGAATTTGTGTGTCGTCTGCATAGTTTGTGTATGCGATATCGAGGGAGTCTAGTAGGTCAAAGTGGGGCTTCATAAAGATGTTATAGATGGCTGGGGGGACGCAGGAGCCTTGGGAGACTCTGCAGTTGATTGGTGAGGGTGTCACACTTGCGTTCTCTGAGAAGACTTTTATTCTTCTACCTTCTAGGAAGGAGGCGATCCATGAGGTTGCTTCTGGTGAGATGGATGCAGCTTGGGTGAGGTATCGGCAGAGTATGCTGTGGTCGACTAAGTCGAATGATTCTGACAGATCTAGTAGCAGCAGGAGGGTGAGTTTACCCACATCCCTGATGTCATCCATCTGATTTTTTAAGTCAAGGAGAGCAGATTCGGTTCCATGCCCTGAGCAGAATCCAGATTGGCGGATTCCGAGTATCTGGTTTGCTTTGACGTGCCGCTGTATTTGGACATAGGCAGCTCTTTTGAGTATTTTTAGCAAGAAGGGGATGGGCGTGATGGGGTGAAAGTAGGTGGGCGACATTGGGTCAAGGTTCATTTTTTTAGGAGCGGTGAGACCCATGCTTCTTTGAGGCTGGCAGGTACCATGCTTGCATTGAAGGAGGAGTTTATGAATTCTGTGATAAATGGGGCCAGTGCTTAAGTGCAGTCTTTGGTCAAGGGGGCGGGACATATATCCGCTTTGCATTTTGAGGGCTTTAGGCTTTGAGGATGTGCAGGGTTTCTTGCGCGGAGATTGTGTTGAAACTAAATAATGGTGGGGTGTTTCACTAGGTGGAGTGGATGTTCTCGGAGTCCGTGACAGTATCACTCAGGGTGGTTTGTTTGTTAATGAATTCTTTTTGGAGTATGCTGATTTTATTCAGCATGGCACTCTGGATACTGTCGCAACAGGTGCGGTCTTTAGTCAGCGGACATGGTGGGGTTACCGGAACTTCAAGTTCCCTCAGGATGGAGAATAATTCTCTGGTATTAGAGGTCGCGTTGGCGATTCTGGAATTGAATGTATTGGCTTTAGCTTGGAATGGTTGTATTTGTGTATTGTTTGGACAGGTTTAGAAACTCTTGTTTTAGTGTGTCGGAAGGCAGGTTTCTCCAGGGGTTTTTAGAGTGGTTTTTTTCTCCAGGATTTCTTGGTTTCCATCCTTTGCCGCTGTCAAGTTGGTCTGTTATCCATTACTGTCACTCCAGTAGGGCTCATGATCGGGGTATTTATGCCTGATGTGTGGTTATGTGCTCCAAATTGATAGGGTTGAGACCTGAGGTGGCAGACCAGGTAAAAGGTGTTCTATGCAGTATGCAAGGTTTGTGTGGGTTGTGTTTGTAGCCCCATGTTGAGGCGTGTAGTGCTTCGCCATGGCAGGCTTAAAGTCTGGAAGTGGCATGACAGGAGGTGCTTTGATCCCTGAGTTGGTTTAGGAAGCTGGTTTGTTATGCGGGCATGATGGTGTGGTGTGATCTTAGGTCATGAGATCTTCTTAGGTGCTTACTTCAGGAAGTTTGTTGTTTGTTGAAAAGAGGGAGATGTCTTATATCCTTTTTCCATGCATGCATGTGTGAATGAGGTCACTGATAAAATGTTGAGTGAGTGTTTGGAATGTGTATTTAAAACAGCTGGTTCCACTCCAGGCAGTTGGAGAATGTACACCTGGGTGATGGGTCCAAGTGTGTCCCCTCTTTGGCTAATTGAGGTCCTACCTTGTTACGTCTTAATAAAAGGTACTTGTACCAACCTAGCTGATATCTGGAAGAGTAATCTTTGCAACACTATTTTGGCCAATCTGGATTAATTGGTCTCTGTTGGAGAAGTATGAGAAAAACTACTGCGGGACTGTTGCATCAAAGCACATCCCCCTGGTGAGGATGTTTAGGAGAGCTTCATAGTCTTCAGTTACTGATCTGGATAGTATTATTGTGGGATGCTTCTCATCCGAGGAAGTGATTTCCAAACTCCATCATCAGACTTTCTCTTGACACGGACACATCAATTGTGCAATCCACACCACATGCTTGCACCACACCTAAGTGTTCAGTACCTGATAATGTTGGTGGATGTTGCGTGGGATGCACAAGCACGCAGGAGCCCTTGGGGTGGTTTGGTAGCGATGAATTATTTTGGAGCTAGGTGTCCTGCTGGTGTGCTATTTAGCAATCTTTTCCTACGTCTCTTGTTTTGTCTCGGAGTGAACCTTTGTTGTTTTGTTCCTTGCAGGTGCCTTCATTAATTGTTTTGAGGAGTTGATTTAAGTTCTGGTGTTTGACAAAACTATTTATACTACGCATTAATTCTGAGCAGGCTCAGAGAAATTGAGGATTCTCGTAAGAAGCATTCTGCGGTCCCAGGGTTGGCTCAACAGTCTTTAGCTCCTATTTGGCTAGAAATAGCTGTTATATAGGCTTGAGGCCTTGGGACCAGCTCTGTATAACTGAAATCATTCCTTGGGAATTCAGAATGTTGTTGCATGTGGTTGGTCAAGTTCCTGGCTCTTTGGTTGCTGATAATTTAGAGAGATTCAGACAACCTTATCCCATGCATCTTCTTGATAAACATGATTTGCACCTGGCAGACAAACCAATTTGCAGACAGAAAACCTATGTGGTGCTATGTCAGCATGTTCTTTGCATTTAAACTTGCTGGGCAGGTGCCTGTGGTCTCCTATGTTACTTGCCTGCATATTGGTGATTGTGGGAATGCCATGTAGAAAAGATCGGATTCCTTCAGGATGTGGAAAAAGATGCTTTATTTATTTAATAACACTGAGCTCAGATTTGGCATTGGATCAGCGAGCTCTGAACATGGCTGATTCTGGAGATACAAGCTTGAATTCTGAGCTGACTGGTGTCTCTCTCTGTTGCTTACTCATCTACCCACCTCCCACACTGTCCGTCTACACTCCAGTATTGATTTGTAACACGTTTGAGCTCCTTGCATGAAACTACTCACCAAAGAGAAATGTAATTGCACCTGGGTGCTAATGAAAATGATGGCCACTGCAACGGATAGTGCCGGCCAGTAAAATTGGCACCAGCCTGCTAAAATAGCCCTTCTCTGGCCTTGTAACTTTATCTGGTGGGCCATTACCGCCCAGTGTGGCCCACTGTGGTAACCATTATCACCTCAACAAGAAACTCATGGGCATAGCAGTATTGCAGTTCTCTGTCTTTATTTCTGCATGGCTGATCCATAGCCAGACCTTCTGCTTCAGTGTTTGTCATATGAAGTAATGATCAATGAAAGCGGACAATCAGTTGCATTTGGACTTGTTTCTGTGTATTGAGCCTATCAGTGTCTTCAGGGCAGGGCGATGATTTAACTTTTATTCATATCTGGCTATTTGATTTGTGATCCACTTCTATTCCCTTTGCTGTCATTTACCGCGCATTTGAATCTATGGTACCTACAATGGCAAACGCGGCTCTTTTGTTAAGTGACGGAGTTGGGAGTGGATCATAATTTACTGAATAGGTACGGTTTTCAGGTATTTCATACAGGAAGTTGGCTGGCACAGTCCAGAGAAGACTTCTGCCTGCCCCCTCGGCTCCTAACTTAAATATGCATGAATATCCGCCTGAGTTGAATGTTCATTTGAGCGGAGATGCAGGCATCTGTGTGGATTTCGTCTGCGTTTAGCACCTTAATAGACCAGACGTAATCCATGAGGATTAATGAAAATGCTGCCTGCCGTGAACTGGCATGGCAGGAGGCGTTTACAAGTGTTTTCGGGATTGGTTGTAAACACTGCTATAAATGGGCGTCTCTATCCAGCCCTCAGTACCTGCACTTCTTATTTTGAGCTGTAATGAGGGTCAGGACTTCTCCAAACTCATTGCCCAGACCCTTATTTGCTTGTCCCAGATGACGTTCACTCTTTCTCAAACTGCAGGAAAGCACAGCTGGCCTTTCTGAGGTTCACTCTGTGTCAACAAAGGATTGCAATAAGAGCAATTAGAGGCTGATAGCCCAGTCACAGGGGTGCCTGAAGGAGGACTATTGTCCATTAATAGGTGTCATTGGGGAGGAGGGGGATAATAAATGGGAGGGAAGCATAACATTACAGGCATAGACTTTAACAGGTGACATTACCTTGTGTTGCATTTTCTTTAACTGTGAATACAATTTAAAAATATATTTTCTTTCTCTGTGAAAGCAGTTTTAAAAACGTACACACCTTTGTACGCTTTTAGTGTAATCTCTACAGTCAGGATGGGTAAAATAAGGCTATAATCCTATTTTTTGCTCCACATGTTTTTTAAACGATGTATTTAATGTCAAGTTTGTATTGCATGCAAATCGTCTACTTTAAAATGCATTGCTATTAAAATATTTAATCTTTTTAAACCCAAACCTTAACACATACTTATATTAACTACAGATGGAAGATATGCAGCGAAGAGCTTAAATCGCAGACTGAGCTCAAATCCTGGTTTTAGCGCTTAAGCAAAGTGTGTGACCCTGGGCCAATCATTTAGTCACTGAGATTTTTTTCAAAAATGTAAAGTCCGAAGGGAAAAAAAAGTCCCTAACGATTTCATTTATTCAGCCACCCTGTGGCCCTCCGCAGGTTTCAGTGGGGATTGTGAGACTTTATCAGTGTCTTTTCTCTTTAAGGATCCTAGATTAGCTATAGATCATGATTGCTCAATGGTACTGTTGTCTTTCTGACCCTCCTTTCCTTCAAAGCCTGCCAACTTTTATACATGACATTATTTGGCCCAAAACAGGGGAACATTAGTTTGTGATTGATGGACGTCTTTGAGAGGGGACTGCATTAGGCTGACGGAATCAAATTTCAAGCGAATAACTTAAAAGTACACCATTATACTGAGATTTTGGTTGGTATCACTTATTGTAATGTTTCAGTGTGTCAGGGTCCCAGGGCCCAAGATTGGAACAAAGTCTTACACGGAGAGAGAAAGAGGGTGAAAATATGATTGGTGCCGGGATAAGTGGCGAGAGAGACAAATAGAAAGTGAGATTGGGAGACACAAAAAGCAAAACACACATATAAAGTGAGACACATCGAGAGCTATGTGACTGGGCGGAATGGAAAATGTGAGGGCGGAGAGACGCACAAGCAATTTTTGGACCTTTAAGTGTCTGAGCCCCAGCCCATTTCAAGCCTACATTGGTGAGTACCTGCACTTCTATTTTTCCATTTAAAGCACTGGTTGTAAAACAGCACATAAAACGCGGATTTCCATGCTAGTTTAACACCCATGCACATAAAAATCAAAATAGCATGGGGAGGTCCGCTTCACATGCTAGTGCCATTTACGACCTATTTAAAATTAACCCCATTATGTTGATTAAATCTTTCCAAACTCTGCCTGTACTCACATAATACTTAGCATAGTGCTTCTTCCCTCGCAGGATTTATGCTTTCATTCATTTTCTGCTACTATCGACATCCATTTTTTGCTGATTAAGATAACTTTCTTTAAATTCACTTAATTCCTGAAGTCGTATCTTATTTGCATTAGGCTTTTTTGACTTACTGCACAAAAACCCAGACTCATTTAAAAGTGGAAAAGGTTGCTTTAATGTGACAGGCCAAAATTTACAATTAAACGCTTACCTGGCTCCATGGCCTTACAAACTAAAGAAATATTTAAACAACCAATTAACTAATTAAACATTTTTATTTTCCCCCAACAATTAAATAATTAAATAAAGCCATTTCCTCCCTAACTGTCCCTTGGACCCTACCGTCTCCTTACTCCTTTTCCAGGCGTCCCGCTTTCTCCCCGGGTCCATGCCCCTCCAGGCTCAATACCTGTTCCCCCGGGGTGGCCCGCTTTTGCAAACAGCACCACCCCATCCTTTCCTGTGTCATTCCTCCATTGTGCTTCCCTCCACCCACATCAAAAGGGGCCATGCCCCTGGCACCAGAAAAACCCTCCCCCGAGGTGTTCTTTCTGCCCCACCCCACCACCTTTCTTTACCTCCAACTCTTTAACCAATCTCCCAGCCAAGAGCCCAGGTCCGCCAGATAATGATTATTCCCATAAATCGACAAGTGTACACTATCCTCTCTAAAGATCATGAAACCTTCATACACTATTTCCTTATGTTCCATAACCTGTACTGCCACCGAGGCACAAAACTTAACCATCTCTCTGTTGATCCCTTTCCTATCCCGCTCTATCGCTCCCTTACTTCTCGCTCCCCTCCACACTCTCCGCGGCAACAACTTAGTCCACACTACAGCTGCTTGAGGCCCCATTTCACGCACCCAGACTAAATCCCTTTTCATTTTCCTTAGCAGAGCCACCCCCTTATCCCTTACCAGGTCATTCTCTCCAGCATGAATAATCAACACCTCTGGAGTCCCATAGCGTTCCCTCAACCCAGCCACCATAGGAAGCAACTGGTCCCAGCGCAGACCCCCTAACCCGTGCCATTTTACCACCACATCCTTATAGCTACACCCCAGTTGCCTACCAAGAACCCTTTTCTCTGCTTCTTTCCCAGCCCACTTAACAATTGAATGGGCGACAATCCACACTTGCGCCAACTCCCCCTCCTTTTGCACAGCATCTGAAAAAGAAATTACAAAAAATTACTACAAATCAATACATTCTACCAAACGCTGTTGTCAACCAGGTCCTCTGCCACCTTCCTTCAAAATTCCCCTTCATCAAACTCCCTGACATACCCCTTGTATCTCCCAGACCTCCAACCCCCCAAACTTTTAACCTTATCCTCTGAAAAACCCAGCCTATTACCCTCAGATGCTGCGCCCATCCTAAATGAATGTGTACCAAAATCCCATGCCTTTTCTCCTACAGCTACCAGAGCACAACGCAATACCCCCAAGACTTGTGCCGCTGAAACCGGCGTCCCATCCTCATGCTTAAACACTAAGCCTGTCGTACCCCCACAACACTCCTTCCACAACCTGCCTGTCTGAACTGGGCATAAGTCCTTGCTCCCCTGACCCAACAAAACCCAAGAACCCTTTCCCTTTTGGTCCGTCTTAAACCTATTAATCTTGATGTCCAAACCCAATTCTGTAATTTGCATATCCTCCCACTGCAGTCCCCCAAACCCCCCTTTTCCCCCCACCAACTCCGAAACCCGAAAAGCCCAAAGAATAACCAAGTAAAACAAGTCGCAAACAGCTCCCCTTCCCATACCGACCAGCAAACTCCCCCTACTGCCTTAATCAACCTCTGCAGCAATTACGCCGATATCGGCCTCCTCTTATCCTTGTCCCTCTTACTCTCCCTTGCCCATCCTTCCAACATCCTACTCGCCATTTCCCCCCCACTCGTCTGAAAACCCCAAAACCATTTCCCGTAGAAAGCAATCCCGGCTAACTTCCCTGCTGTAGTTGCTCTTGACCAGCCCCTGTCCATGCACCTCAGTAGGAAGTTCATGACATCGTCCCTCCTCCGCTCTTCCGCATCCCATCTACCCATCCAACTACAAGCTCCCCCTCTAATAAAATCCTCCCAGGCCCTCCTGTATGACTCCTTAGATGCCCCGGCCAATGAACCCTCCACCAAAGCAAGCGCTCTCAGCTTCCTATCTTCCACAGCTCCTCCGGAATCTGCTGCCCCTCCTGATCCGCATCTGGAGCCAATCCACGGAATCTCTGCCATTGAAAACGAGATAATGCATCAGCAATGCCATTATCCTTCCCCGGCACATGTGTTGCCTTAAACACCACATTCCATTCCATGCAGCGCAGAACAAACTCTCTCATCAGTCTTGCCACCCTCTGATCCCTTGCCGACTGCCTGTTCACTACAAGGACGACGCATTAATTGTCAAAATTGAAATTCACTTTCGTATTCCACAAATCCTTCCCCCACAACTCCAATGCCACCAGCAAGGGGAAAAATTCAAGGAATGCTATACTCCTTCCCTCTTTCAACCACAGAGCTGGCCACTTCTCCGCACACCACTTTCCCCCCCAAAAAACTCTGAAACCTCCTGATCCTGCTGCATCAGAAAATATCTGTACTTCCCATGTCACCGGGTCTCCCTGCAACCACATTGACACCCCGTTGAAACTCTCCAAAAAGCGCAGCCAAATTCTGCAATCCTCCCTCACTGCCCCCGATACTCTTATCCGATGATGTGGGCACTTTGCTCCCGCCATAGCCCTCGCCATGTTCCTACAAAACGTCTGCCCTGGGGCCACCACCTTGCATGCAAAATTCAAATGCCCTACCAATCTCTGCATTTCAACCAGTATCATTTTCTTGGCCACTACCGCTTTCTCCAGCAGTACCACCAGTTTGCTCACCTTGTCGTGCGGCAAGCGTGAGGTCATGGCCACTGAATCCAGTTCAATTCCTAGAAATGTCAACACCACTGCCGGCCCCTTCTGTTTTGTCTTCCGCTAAAGGCACACCCAACTCCTCCATCAGCTCCTGAAACAACTTTAGCATTTCCTTGCACTCCCCCTCTCTTTCTGAACCGCTAATGAACAGAAAATCATCCAGATAGTGCAGCACACTCTCCCAACCCGAGTTAAATGAAAAAACCCACTGCAAGAAAGAGCTGAACCGTTCAAACAAAGCGCAGGAAATTGCGCACTCCATTGGCAAGGCTTTGTCTATGTATATGCGGTCCTCGAACTGCAAACCTAACAACCAAAAATCCTCCGGGTGCACCGGCAATAACCTGAAACACTTGGCCATGAAGGCCCCTCGCCCTTCTTTCCTCACCAGCTCCACCGCCTGGTCCACACTTGCATACACAACCCCACATTCTTACGGGGCAATGAAATCATCCGGCCATGACAAATGGTGTATCAATCTGAACTCCCCCGGAGCTTTCTTGGGCACCACCCCCAGTGGGGATATAACTAAGTCACCCGGCAGGTCATCAAATGGCCCTACTATCCTTCCCGCCACTATTTCTTTGCTCAAATTTTGTCTTACCACCTCAACATTTTCTTTGGCTGACTTCAAATTTTCAGCCCACCGACGCACCCTTGGGCCCTGGTACCCCAATCTGAAACCCTGACAAAACCCCTCACTCAAGATCTTAGCCCCTTCCCTGTCCGGATAGAATTGCAACCATTTTTGCAGCACCCCCACTTTAATTGGAGTAAAAGCTTTTCCCCACAACCCCTCTACCTGAACCTCTCCCCCTCCCCCTGTCTCCCTGTTGGAAACACTAAGTGAGAGGGTGTTTTCCTCCACACTTGCTACACTCGTGCCTGAACCTACACAGGGTCCTTGTGCAGCCGTCCTTATTAAACGCCCAGCATGCTGCTGAGGACTGCCCTCGGCCTCCTCCCCCCACCCCCTCATGGGCGGTGCGACCAAGAAAGGGCCGGAAAGGCACAGGCAGCCCACTTGCTGTGTGCAATGTCGGGGCAGGCCTCGTTGGAGCCATCCATTGCAGCCAAAGATCCATGTCTATCTCCCTCCAGACCGCCTGACTGTCCTCCGCCATTCTCGCTCTGAATTCCTCATCATACCTTACCCAGGCAAAGCCCCCAAAACTTGTGAAAGCCTTCCTAATTACGTCCATATATTTAAGCAGGGCCACGCAACGCTCCGGGAACTTTTCACAATAAACACTGGCATAAATGATAAATGCTGACGTCCAATTCTCAATAGTCACCGGGACCCTTGAGCGCGAAGCCAGTTCCCTCTCTTCTTCTTTAGACCCCTCCTTTGCTCTCACTTCCCTATGGAACAATTTAAAAACATCTACAAATTCCCCCGCCTGAATCTTCTCCCTGGTCGCTGCCATCAAGTGCGCCCCCAACGGTTTTGTTATTCCCATGTATGGCAGTTTTTTCTCCTTGCCTTTCACTTCAACCTCCTTTTCTTTTACAGCTTGCACCTCGAGCACCAATGGCTCTACCACCTTGTCCGTTTGGCCCTCCGCTGAGCAAATGCTCTTCTGAACCCCCAAGACTCCAATGGCCTGTACACCAACTTCTTTCCTTACCCCTTGCAGTCCAGACCCTTCATTTCCTGTCCCCCTTTTCATGACCCCTCTATGCCATGCAGATGACCATTCCCTTTCCCGCTCACCTCTTTCCATGCAGGGCGTCTGCGGTCTGGCGACCACACCGATTCTCCTCATCTCTTTTCTTAGAGGGCTCCTACTGCGGGGACAAAACATGTCAGCAGATTCCCCCAGCCAATGGTTCCCCCGACCTCTTGCCCCCCGACCACCCTGCACCTGCCTTTCCAGATCCCAACTCGAAATCCTTCTCTCCTCCCCCTTTCCCTTACCGCCCTATAACCTTCAACCTCCCATTGCCCCCCATAATCCTCTAAACCAACTTCATCGCCCCTTAAATACCATTGAGGATGCAAGCTCATGCCCGCGTTGAGTTGATCTTCCTCTTGCGAGCCCGGGTCGTCCGCCCCGCCACTCCTTTGACGTCTTCTCGGTGGGGCCGCGGAAACTCCTGCCTGGTCCTCTTCTCTCAGGCGAGGCGTTCCGTCCTCCACCCTGGAATCCTCATCGCTAGGGGCCGTGCTGCACCCTCTAGGCTCTCCTTGCGCTGACCGAGGAGGGGCTGTTCTAAAACCCTCTACCTCCACTTGACCAGCGGGGGCACGCAGCGCCCTCCGCCCTCACTCCTCCTACCCAGGGGGGCCATTCCGCACCCCACTCTAACCTCCTCCATTGATGGGGACCGCACCCTCATTCTCCCACCTGCACTCTTCTGCAGGTATTTACCCCCTCTTCCCCTCTGCCCTATCACCCCCTTCTGCGCCCCCTCACTGGCCCCACTGTGGTTCCCTTGAGCCAACTCCATTTGAGCACTCCCAGCTTCTTTAGGGCTATCATTCCCTCCCTCCCTCACTGGCTGCCCACCCGAAATCATTTCTCCCCCGGATGCCCTCCTATCTATCTCCCTCCTCATCTTCCTGCCCCTGGATTCCCAAACCTCCCCTCTCCCCACCGCAGGGGTGCAAGCCACCACTGCCGCGAGAGTCCCATCCGCCGCCGCTCTCCGATGCGGCCTGCCCCCACCTACCTCTCCCTCTCCCGTTACTTCCCCTACCGCCCCTTCCAATTGGGCCTTAGATGCCCTGCTAATTATTTCCAGGGCCTCCCTCAGAGCCCTAGCATCGACCAGACCCCTCTTGCTGGCTCCCTGTCCCACCATAGTGCACCAAATGTCTGGATGTGCGCTAAAATATGCCCCCTGAATATTAAACTAGCTGCCCTAAGCTCCCGAGCCAAAATCTACCCGTGGTCCTATACCCCACACAACAAGCTACCAGCTTTGCACCAATTTAACCGAGCACTTGCTATCACCAAAAGGTAATATAAACTACCAAAACTGTTCCCAAATTTATTCTTATTATTTATTTATTTATTTATTTATTACCCCCCTAATTCCTGCCCTATCCCTTAAAACCCCTTACCCTGGCAAATAAACAGCCACGGGAAAAGGAAAGCCCCAAAAACCAGCAGCCCAACCAGAAATGGGGCAGAGGAGTGACCGTGTCACACTGCCCCCTGATGGATCGCGAGATGCACCGCACTATAAGTAACCAGAAAAATAGAACTGTCCCTTTAAGGAACCACACTGCCCCCTCTGGCGCTAGCCTGCTACCGTGTATCCAGCAGCGTAGACTCCAATACACAGTCTACCAATTAACGGGTGGCCGCCCACACTCTCGGAGGACCCAGGAAGACGGCACTGTCGCTGTGTTCACCGACCAGCACACTGCTTCTACCCAAAAACACCCCGCCTGCAAGCGCACGTCGGAAGGCTGTGCCCTACTTCCCACAGCACTCCAGAGCCCTCGATCCCCCCAACTACTTGGATTTCCCACCAATCCGCATCCACAAACACGGGACCCACCGGTAAGAACCCAAGGGGTGTGTTATCTACGGCACTCCTTCTACCCGTCACACAAAATTATGAATTTTTTTTTATTTTTTTATTTTTTAAACTAAACAAACTACCTACCCGCCCACTCTAGCAACACTCCCCTGCCTCACCTGACTGACTCGCACACCTCTAGGCCCAACTAATACCAGGGAAGGCTCGGGAGCAGGCAACAGGACTTGACAATCGCCAAGTCCAACCGTCGCCTGCCTCCCGAACCTTCCCTGGACCCTTAAATATCCCGGGGAGGCGCTCTGCCCCCCACGGCCACTCGCTGGCCATGTGCAGTGCCAAAAGCCTCCCCGGGGGAAATGCTTCGCGTTCCCCCTGGGACCCCCCTTATTCTACAAATACTGTTGCTCAGAGGACCAGTACTTCAGGATTGAGATTGAACAGGTACCTGGCATGCCGCATCTGCAGCATACGCAGCATCAGTGACCGCAGAAGGACACTTGACCACAGTGCCTCCTTAAGAACAGCCCAATGGTTTCCTCATTGGAGGCAGACTGAAAGACGGTCCTGTTAAGGTAGACAATATCTCATAATTGTTTTCAATAAAATTCTTCATAATATAGTCTCAAATTCCATCTGGCTTTAAAGCGAAGTGAGGACTTTATGTGAAGGTTCTGGTGCTCCACAGGACTGTAATATTATTAAGCTGTTAAAATAACAGATGCTCGTTTTTTTCAGAGCAAAACATGTCGAGGCGTTGACCTCAACCCAGAACGCAAAAATGTTTCCCTTTGGTAGAATAAATTCTGCTGACATTGTCGCCACGGAAACAGAAAGGGATTAACTTCAAAATTGCAAAGGTCCCATTTCCACTTCAATGTCGATGTCAGTGCTGCCAGAAAAAAAGGCTGTGGAGATAACATAGCTGCCAGAAAATGAGAAGACATGGGGGAGAGGTAAGTTTACAGAAGAAAACAAGCTTTGTCAAAGTCAATAATGTGGGCTTTCATGTAGGCATACAGTGGGTACTTGCCAGCCACTGCCATTGTGGTACTAAGTGGTCATGAGATGGCAGCAGCTGAAATATGATAGGAGAGCCTAGCAAATGCCTACCTTATACCAATACACAAGCTAAAACTGTTTGCTTTGTCAATGCATGTTTTTAACAGGACTTCAGTGCAGGAACAGATTTAAATTAAGTGGCTAAAGGCACACTTCGTTAAGACATTTTATTACACAGCAGCTACAATTAAGCAATTAACTCTCATAGACCGCTTAGAAATAACACTAGCGGGCCAAAGTTTGATGTTACTACTTAATCAAGCTAGCTAAATGACTCCCAGGAGAATATGATTTGGGCGGGGATGGGTAGGAAAGGGGTGGTAATCACAATAGGATTAACATAGCCCTGGGCAGTCAATGTGGATAGAAACCAAAATAACTACAAGCTGTGTGCCCTTCTTCACATGTGATCACTCTCCTAGCGGCAAATAAATGCAAATATTTTGGCTTTTAGGTGGTACATTCACACCACCTAATAGCCCAAATAAAAAAGAGGTGTTGCAAGCCTTTCATTGTGCATAGAACTTAAAAGAAAACTAGTGTAATTGCCTGTGTTCCAAGCCGCCCGACAGGTTGGCCTGAACCTCCTGGCGATAATCTACAAACCATGTCTTATAATTGCTCATTTGAAATGTGCCTTTTCTTAAACGTGAATTAACAAAAGTTTGGCTACAACTATATAATGAAAATCAAAGGCAAATTTAGAAAACAGTTAAAGCTATTAGCTGGAAAAGCACGAGCAGGCAACTCTTTAATGGGCAATATTTTTTGCACACAAGCAGGCCGGTGCAAGCACTAGGCAAACTAGGTGACAGCCTAGGGTGGTGGCCAGCAGGGGGCATCAAAGAACAGGTTTTTCTCCCTGTTTAAAAATTTACAAAAGAGATGTAAACCAATTTGGGTTAAAGTAGATGCATTATATCCTTATGCAATTAGAATGTGCCCTGCTGCAAATCACAGTGCTCACATTTTGAAAGTGAAAGCTGGCCTATTGCCTATTGGCACATGTTTATGAGAAGCCCAATACATGATCTGGATCAAATAAAGGTACAAAGGCCTGGCAGGAAGAAATGTTGATAAAACAATGTGGTCAGACCGAGAGCACTCATGCCAGCTAAATCAAGAGTCCCATTGGAACCCTCCAGGAATTTCTAGTGGCAGAACATGGGCCAGGTGAAGTACACCTGACACGTAGGAGCAGGAGGGGATTGAGGGGTGTAAGGGCCTCACCCAAGTTCAGCAACAGAGAGATAAAGGGCCTTATCCACATCATCTCTGAATAGGTCAAAGTGTGCAGTGCTTGCAGAAAATTCACTCTGAAACTTTTTCATTAGCATGTACAACCTGATAGGTATAACATTTTAAGCAACGCTGGAAAGGCTGACTCTAGGCACTGACCTTACAATTGATGTGTTGCAGTGTTTTCTCTCGAGTGGAAGTAATGCATATTATTTCATTCAATAGTAAATCTACTTCATGAATTAACAGACAATATTTTGGTACTGTGGCTTGGAAGAAGGGGGCAGACACTTGAAGGACATTATTAATAATTTTAATTGAAATGATAATAATAATAAAGCCTCTATTTCCCTATTGCTATACAAATAACTCAAGGTGTCCATCAGTTGTCAGGAAGACCGAAAATTAATCTGTGCTCAGTCCAAAATTAATTTTACCCAACCCTACCATTATCTTGACTAACTGAAATTACACTAAAATAATGGCTCCGCTCTTCTGGCTTTCCCCTGTGGCAATGTCTCTACTTAGTTCACAGTTCTCTTCAGTACAATATCTTCAATAGTCTCTTGCAACCTTCCGACAAGGTCCCGTAGCTCTTTGATAGCGTACTTAGGTTTGCTCTCCCCTCTTTTTTACAGTTATTCCACAAGGCTTTGTATTAATCTTGCTTGTACTTTGATCCAGGCGCATGTGTCTATCTGACTCTTGTACCTCCAATATACTTAAGTTGTTTATCCTTTTTAGTAACTTGTCCTTCCCTTTTTCCAGGGATTTCTCAGTTGGACTACTTCTCCCTTCATCTATTTCACTTGTCTTCACTTTTCATTCAAATTTGGAAATTTGGAAACTTCTCTCGCAGGCTCATTTGTTACTCTCCAGATCACGTTAACACAGTTCCCTTTTAATCGCTTTCTATCTAATGTCTCGTCAATTTCATGGGAACGAATTTCTCTTAGTGCATATTCCAAAATGCCTTCTCTTTCGGGTCTATTTGTTACTCTTGTGATTACATTAATACAGTTCTGCTTTAAAGACCTTATCTTCAGTATCTCCTCAATTGTACTGGGATGAATTTCACATTGTGTCCTTTTCTTAATACCTTCTCCTTCGGGTTTATCTCGTCAATTGTGCTGGGAAGGGTTCCCGTTGCTTTAGAGTGATGCCCAGTATGTCTTCCGATATTCCGGTATTTCCACTCTACCCATTACCTCTGTATCTGCAGGGGAACTGTTTCAGGTTTCGCACATGCTTGGGTCCTCTTCTTCTCCGAATCTCGTGCTTCTCCTTCTTGTCTGCATCTCACACTGGGTCGTCTTCCTCTGTACTACCGCGTCTGACTGTGGTTTGCAGGCAACTCTTGCACACTGCCCACCACAAAGTCATCATGGTCATGCCACCACCAGGTTAACACTTCTCTTTTCCTTCGGTTCTCTCTTCTTGGAAATGCTGGGATTCCAACATTTCCCTTTGCCTCTCAGGACTCCTACGAAAGCTGCAGGCTCTGCAGCTCTCCTTGGCTCCGCTTCCTCCAAGCATCACCTCATCAGCGAGCTTCCCCTGCTTATGTTACTCTCTCTCTGGTCGATCTTCATCCCTCCTCTGCATGCTCTCGCTTGTTCAAGGTGTTCATTCTCCTCTTCCAGTCTACTTGTCTTAGTTAAATGTACATCTCTCCTTAAAGAGACAGGTCCTCTTTCTTGTGCAGAATGGGATATTTAGCCATGTCTTCAGCCAGGTCCTTGGAGATAACAAAGATCTTCATATCTGATAGTCCCATATATGCCATTATGGTGTTCCTAAGAGGAAGGGGAGTCCTCGTGCCATAAGGGGTAGTCCCTCCCAGTGAGGTTCCACTTGCCCAGACCCCTATGGAGGGTCTGTGGAGCGGGTTCACCTCCCTAGCCTCAAAGGGCGAGGCTACCCAATGGAGAGAAGGGATGAATACCCTTGATTGGTCACAGTACGCACACTATTTGAAAGTTGAAATTCTTTGTATCTGGGTGAATTCCCAGCTGCAAGCATTATCTAACATGTCTTGGAAAGTTAACAAAGGTGCCCAATTAATTAGCAATATTCTTTGCTAACTTTCAAAGCAATACTGAACCGTACTGGTCAAGCCTTTGCTCTTTTTGACAGTAAATTTATATTGCATGCAGATTATTTATCCAAGATAATCATGCTGGCATTGTGTGCATGTTGAGTGTAAATGCATAACAAGCAACCTGTCAAATATAATGTGGGTCTTCCGATGATAAACTGCTGGTTAAACATTCAATTTACAGTGAAAATTATTTAACAAATTGAACATTTTGGATGGTCATATTAGCAATTTGATAATGGGAAAAAAGTCTGACCTTCCAAATTGATGTCACTTAAATGTAGAGCCGGAGCAACTAATGATCCAGTGGCGGTGCTATTGAACATAGGACACTGGTGGCACTTTGCCTGCACTGCACTTGTTTTCCAGAGTGCCACATATGCTCCAGCCAACCTGCACTGCCTTTGATGTCTTCAGACTTTTTCTCTGGCTGTCTCCTCCCACCTACTTTGACAGCCTGAGATTGGCTAGTAAGCATACTAGGCACAATTTGGAGTGGAGACCTTCTGAAATGGCCAATGGTTCTGTGTGTGTGTGTGTGTGTGTGTGTGTGTGTGTGTAGGCCAGCAGCAGCAACACTTACCACCTCAACTTCTTCACTTGGCCCTTCGATCCCAACACAAATAAGTATGGTAATGAGCTATTGATGAGAGAGAGTTCAGAAAGCAATCGAGTTTGCACAGTGCACCCCCATTGACCAGCCAGCAGATGGTCACTGGTAAGAGCTGTTGATTGGAGTAGAATGGGAGCTAGCAGGATGCATTGATCGAGAGCTCACGCCGTGCTCATTCATTGCAAGTCTAACTTGCAATGTCACTTTCTCTGCTGAGAAAGTTTTCTGTGGAGGGAGCTTGCCCAGGCTCAGAGCATGCTGCACCTGTACAAGTAAAGGAGGACAACCGGCTTGGCCTTGCACATGCTGTACCTGTACCAGTAAATGAGGGAAGCTTGCACTGATCCTGCTTGTGTCATGAATGTACCAATTTGAGTAAAGCTTGCACAAAACCTTGCAATCAGTTGCTCAGCCAGTACTAGACTTGTGCATAGTGTTTGTGGAAAGCATCCACTAGCCCTACCTATGTAGTTCCTGATGGATTTTGTGGAAAGCTCACAATAGCCAGATCTATGTTGTACCTGTTTGAGGAAAACATGTGCTAGTCCTTCCTCTGTTGTTCCTGTAGCTGTTCTGTTTGTGAGGGAAGCCTGAGTTGGTCCTATGTATATAGTAACTATATGTGCTGTATTTATGAGGAAAGCGTGTACTTTTGGAAACTTTATAGCACTGCTGTCTAGTCTGTGAAGTATGGTTGGATGTGAGGGAATTTGGACCCACTACTTCCTATGCTGTACCGCCTTTGTATATGATAGTAGCTTGTAGTGTTGCTTACCATGATGTATCTGGTGATGGAAGCTTTCAGTGTTGCTTCCTATGTGGCTCCTCTTCTTTGTGTGAGGGTCACTTGCGTGTGTTGTCTTGTCTTTGCTGTGTGTGAATAACATTTGCACTGTTTTTGCCAGTACTGTACCGTTTTAGTAAGCTAATCAAGTGGTCTGGCACACATTCATGAAACACAATTAGTGGGTTTACATAGCAAACTGTCTAGTACCAGGAGTACCTTTTTTGGGCAGTTTGTTAGGAAAATAAATTTAAAGAACAATGGGCCAGTAGAACTGGTCAAAGCTCCAAGCTGCACAATGCACTAAAGCCGCTATTTAGAAAACCTTGTAGACATAGAGCGTTCAAAATAACTCCCAGCTGGGAGACGGAGCTACTAACTCATTTTCATAACTGGCCCTAATAACAGCCCATTGGCAGTAATCAGCCTGGTCAAAGAATTTAAACCTAATGGATTCCTTAAAACACCAGTAGTGGGTAGTGTACCACCTGCTTGAGGATGATGGGGGCTTGCTCACTCCTTTTCTCCTCTCCATCTCTGAGACACTAAAGGAATTCCCTCCACTAACCTGTGAATGCAGTCGGGCAAAGGGTATTTCGCTGCTGTTTCCTGACACCTGGAAAACAGGGTGTTAGGGGGCTACCACCAACCAGCTAGAGCTGGTGGTAGCAAAGCTACTGATAGCCACTATCATGGTCTCACTTTTCAGCAGTTTCTGCGACTCTTTCAAGTAGAGGCCTAATGGATGCAGGTGGTGGCAGGGCAGAGGCAGAGATATGGCAAGCATAGCCAGTGGTAGTTGGACCTCCAAATCGGGGGTGCTCGCAGAGAGCAAGTAGGATTGGTGGAAGGAAGGGATAGCATCCTTCCAACAACCTTTACATTTACACCTACTGTATGTAATTAAAGTGACTCACAATAGCCCAGTAAACTGCCTCACAGATTAAAGGTAGCCTAATTTACAGGAATACCCCTCAATCATACGAGTACCCCCAATCATGCTCACACCAGATTAAAGTTCACCCCTCTAGGGAATTAAGGCCAAGAGTATTTATCTTGCACGATTAACAAGTTTAATCTTTACAGAAAATGAGGGTGACAGGGAAAATAATTCTGCTCCCTGAATGGCATTCGGTCCCTCACCGTTCCCAGCTCCTGCAGACTAGTACCAAGCAGGAGCCTTATATACTGTTTAAATAGGTTACTGGATACTGGCATGGCTCATCCAAAACGGTCCTTCTTCCCTTACAAGGGATGCTGTAGTCTTCCTTCTTGCAGGGCTGGGTTTCGGTTTAGGGAAAACTATTTAGCATGCTGCTAGCCTATGCAGAAATACATTGTAGCTCCTGTTTATCATCATTTTGTTATATTATAAACATTTATATGCAAACACATTTTCATACTCTCCATACTTCACTCAATATACTCATATTTGATCTGGTCCAGTAATTCCCCTTAAAACCTTAAATTCCCATACTTTTACATTGTGTACATGAGCCCCAGCCTGCCTGGGTTTTTTGATGGACAAGAAACAGCTGCTAAATTACGTGCTAAGTTACGTGCTAGCCTGCCAGCACTAGCAGAGCACCACGGCAATGCTTGTAGTCTATTTTGAACACAGGCTCATTCTTTCCCGGAAGGGAGGGGGAGTATTTTTGACTCATACTGTTCTAAGAGCTGCATATGTTTTAACATTTACAAATTCATTCAGAAGTCTTGCCTAATTGTAAAGAGCTTGGATGGTGCAGAAGGGTGCTAGCTCCCCCCCACCACAGAGGCACACATATGTGTGTGGGGGGTGTGGGGGTGACAAGGGGGTGCCTGAGGGTCATTATTTTCATTCTGCTTGTTTCATAGATTTTCCGTGATTCTGACTATTTGTATTGCTAATCTTCCCTGATCTGGCCTCATTACAAGTTTACGGTGCTAAAAAAAGTGCTGGTAATTCTGTTACTGCCACTTTTCCTGTACAGCCAAATTATACCTTTTAACAGATTTACCGCTGGCAAATTACCTCATAGTAAATATGCCAAGTTGTGGAGGGAAAGTGGGGGGTTCACCTCCAGCGTGTTGCTGCAGGTAAATCCTTCACTTTACCTCCAAAAATCAGTGTATTTACTGTACAGTAATTTCCCCAGCAGCAAAATCTGCCATAAATCCCAGTGAGTACTATGGAATCCAAAAATGGGGAATTATCAACATTTGCAATTCTGTGTTCACTACATGGGACAAGGTATTGGAAACCGTAACTGAATTTGTCAGTATTTCAGCAATTTTACCGCCGCATTACCGCCAAACTCATAATGAGGCCCATAGTTTCTAATCCAGCCTGTATATTATATATTGTATATTTTGGGTCCAATTCATGGAATAATGTGCGCTGAAAATCGGTGTGATGCTGGAAATGCATCAGAGGGACAGGGCCTCTGAATCCTTGTCCTTTACTGTTTTTTATCGTGTGTTCTGTCGTGTTTTCTGCCCAGGAGTCCATGTGGGACTCCTGGCAGTGCAGCTCTCTCTTTTGGTTTGGTGAACAGACCCATTGGATACCCTTATGGCACCCATGGGTAGGGGTACAACCCTGTGCCCCTAGTGTATGTTTTTGGGCACCTGTGGGTGGCCCACAGAGCAGGGTATGGGCTGGTGGCAGCTCCATGCTGAATTTGACAGGTGCTCTGGGTGTCCTCCATTTTGGGATACCCAGGCCCTGCCATTGGGATCAGTTGATTCCTGATAGGAAACAAGATGGCCCCTGTGGCCTCTTGCTTTCTATTGCCTGTTACCTTGTTTTCCCAAAGTCCTGGGAAGCCCTGACTCTATCCCTTCCCCCTGACTGGCTGTTGGGTGGAAGTTCCATATATGGTGTTGTTGTGAAGGCCCAGCTAGACTGACTGGAGCCTTCCCAGTGACTGTATGTTGTGGGTACCTCCTGTGGGTGGGACCTGGGTGAATGGAGTGTGTGACCAATATACACTCCTTGTTGTGGTTGTCTGGTTTCTGGCATGAGAGACAAATACTGAGACAGCCCTGCCCGAAACTGGCCTGAATGCAGTGTGTAGTGTTGAATGGCTGGGTACTTGTCCCAATCCACATTCCTTGTTGTGAGTGTCTGAAAGGGAGGAGTGTGGCCTGAATGCACTGTGTGCCTGATTGGCTGACTGACTGCATGAATGCCCTTCTGTATGATTGGCTGCTGAGTGTGTGCCAGCAGTGTGGATGAGAGACAGAATAGTATATCTGGGGACCTCTCACCACTGGTAATTGTTCAGAAGCTTTCAGGAGCTGAGTCTCCACTCTAAGAGTAACTGGAACTGCTGATCCTCGACGCTCAGCTGGAAGAAGAAGACTTGCTGTTGCACTTGCTTCGACCGATCTGAAAGCTGCCGAATTCGTCGAGGACTGACCCGAGAGAGGACCTGGTAAGGCGCCCTCTTCCCGTGCTCCGAGGGATCATCGAGCACCGCTACATCTTTGCCGAAGCGCCCTGGAAGTCAGACCCTTGAAAGGCTGCTGACCCGAGACGGGACCGCCGAGGAGATCGAAGTGAAGCACCCGGACATCGCCGCCGTCGAAGTCCATTGCTGTCGACCAGGGTTCGCAGGTCTGTGTAACCGCTGGAGGCCCGTCGAAGTTGTGTTGCCCAGCCGTGGGAACCACTTGACGCCGTGCCGCTGACGACCGGAGCCGTCCGCTCCTTGCCTAAGAACATTTGAATCGAAGGACTCCCTCGTCCGCACCGTCGACCACTTTATCCTGCTGGAGAAAGTTGAGGATGACCAACGCGCCGACGAGAAACCTGCCGGTGGGTTTCCCGCCACCTGAAGACCACAAAGATTCGAACGACTCGACGCCCTTGCTGGGCCCCCGTCTTCACAATCTTTGCAGTCCAGAACAATTGTCATCGAGGTGCCCCGCACGCCTCTGCCTTGCAGGACACCAACGCTCCGTCGTCGACGAGCACCGCTTGGATCGAAGCTGCCGCCTCATCGACGCCGTTCTACCCTGTTTGTTGTCGGACGTTCGACGCCCCGTGTCTCCCGCTTGAAAGGGAAGGCATTCAAGAAGGGCCGTCGATTCCCGACGCCGAACGCCGAGTTCCTCGACGGACGTTCGACGCCCAGTGTCTCCCGCTTGAAAGGGAAGGCATTCAAGAAGGGCCATCGATTCCCCGCCGCCGAACGCCGAGTTCCTCGACGCTTCTCGACGCCTCTCGACGATCCGTGACTCCCGCTTGAAAGGGGGTCGCTCAAGAAGGATCTGTCGACGCCTCTTCGAAGAACTCGACTCCACCAGGTACATTGGGGGGGTAAAAACATTATAAGAGGGAATAAGACTTGCAGAACAATATATGGACTGGGCTTGTGCTATATCTTTATATTACAGGTTGCCCAGGTGGAGGGATCTCCACGCAGAACTGTGTCTAGTGGTAGAGGCCAGTATTCTGCCTATTGCTCAACCATCTTATTTTCTCTCCTCTCTCTATTGCTGGTTTCACTCTATTGATCTGTGTGACATTGTTACAGTATTGTTGATGCACTTTAATGAGATCTAATACAAAGGGTGGTACCACTTTATAATTGTATATATTTGCCATTGTTGATTTTCCTAAGTACAAAGTGAGTTATTATGATAAGTATACAAAACCTTGAATATTGATTATATAAAGACTGTGTTCTAACCAATACAGTGTGTGGACATTCCTTTGTGGGGGCTTGGGGACTACACTATACTTAAGAACCAGCCTGCATCACCTCCTGAGAAGCTAGGCCTTGATTGCACTTGCCACTAGCTGGCCCTTTTTTATTTATTACTTGCGCCACTTACCTTTACTGCACTTCCCCCCCTCCCCTTCCACTTGCACTTTTCCCCCCTCCCCCACCCCTGCACTTGCGCGATCTGAATGACACCTGGCCTAGTAGGATCGTTTGTTTTGTCTCCCCTTGTTCCTCCCCTCCCTGCCTCGTCGCGCCTTGAAACACCTGTGTATAGGCGCGTTACAAATACCATATCATATATCATATATCATATATCATATATCATATCATATTGCTCGACCATAGCTACCGAATAGAGAATCTAGGCTGGGGTCCTCTGTGCCTCCCCTCTACCATATAGAGAGCAGAAGTACAGACCACCCCCTACCAGTCTTTACACTGGTAGCAGCGGTGGGATGCTTATGGTTTTAAGAATCTGTGTATAACCGTGCCACTTACAAAATATCTGCACTTTATTAAATTAAGGTTTAGTTGTGTACAAGATAACTGCATTACAAACAATCGAGTCTATTGCAAATGGCAAATTGACTCGGATGAGCTTGGAGGCTCTCCAGAGTGCTTGTGAAGCCAGGGAGTTAGACTTTGTGGATAAGTCTAGGGCTGAGCTGATAGCTGCGCTGGTGGACTACCAGACTGATGGTGAAACTCTTGATGAGGGGGGGAATGCAACCAATGAGGACTCTGCCCCTGGAGTTTCTGCTGAATCTGTTTCTGGGAATGCCGCCATTCCTGCTGCCTCTGTTCCAAACCCCAGCAATTCCTTGGAGCTTGAGTTATTAAGGATGAAATTGGCCTTTGAATACTGCAAGTTGGAAATAGATGCTGAACTTAAGAAAGAGGAGTTGGCTCAACAAGTGGAGCTCAAGAATAGGGATCTTGAACTCAGAAATAAGGACCTTGAACTCAAGAGCCAGGACACTGAATGTCAGAGAATCCAGCTAGAGAAAGCTAGAGTGGAGACTTCAGCTAAAACCAGTGAGAGTGTCAGGTCCCCAGCCACCAAGTTTATGAAAGATTTGGTTGGTGTATTTGTGGAGGGTTCAGATATCCTCCAATGGATTGAAGCGTTTGAAATGGCTTGTGCGATTCATGATGTTGATAAAAGAGATTGGGCTAAGTGTTTGTTAAGCAGAGTGCCTCAAACTGGATATGACTGTATTCTGAAGCTGAGTGTGGAAGAAAGGGGTCAGTATGAGTGTATGAAGTCTGCTTTGATTGCCAAGTTTGGAAAGACACCTACCCAATACCTTAAAAGGTTCAGGGATTTTAGGAAAAGAGAGAATGTGTCTTGGGTTGACTGGGTGAGTGCTGCGCACATGAACATGATGGGGTGGATTGATGGATACAAGGTTAAGACTTTTGTTGAATTGTCCCACCTCTTGTTTTTTGAGCATTTTTCTGAAGCCTGTTCACCAGAGCTGCGTCAGTATGTGGCTGACCAGAACATTTTGGACCCCTTTAAGCTGGCTAGGTTGGCTGACACGTGGGTCTCCCACCGGGTGTCCCCTAAGGACTCCAGTGGGAAGGACAAGGACAAAGAAAAGGGGGCCTCTCAGAAAGCTGAGGAGTCCCACAAGCAGTCACAGTCGGGTAAACCTAAACCTTCCTCTCCCAAGACCCAAAAATCTAGTAGGGATAAGTCATCTGTGGGTGGGAATAAGAGTAGTGGTCCACCTGCTGCAAAGCAGGCTCCCAGTGGTTCCAGTACCGTACCCCGCACTCCTGGCACTTGTTGGGACTGTGGGGCTCTGGATCACAGAAGGGGTGACTCCAAGTGTAAAGGTAAGGCACTTGGAGTACAGGCTGTCAGCCTGACCTACCCTTACCCCGTGTCTGAGGTGGAGGCCACTGTCCTCCCCTCCTCTACCGGGATCACATTTGGTGCTCCGGTAGAGATTTCCTTAGTGTCCCTTGGGGCCTGGGACCAGTATGCAGAAGTACTGGCGACTATCCCACAGAACACCTGTAGGTTTTTGAGAAGTGTCCTCTTGAATGGCCAGCCTTCTACTGGTTTGAGAGACACTGGGGCAAGCATGACAGTGGTGGACAGGACCCTGCTCAAGCCAGAGGACTATGTAGGTGCTCCTCTGAGAACCACCAGGTTAGCTGGTGGGCCTCCCAAATTATCGCCTGTAGCCTTAGTCACACTCATGATTGGAGACAAGACAGCAAAGCTTCCTGTCCTGGTTCAGGACAATGTCCCTTCCTAACATTCTGTTAGGAAATGATCTAGTAGAGTTGGGGTTGATCTTGGATGGTCTTCCCATGACTGCTGCTGCAGTCACTAGGTCACAGGTGACACCGGGTCTGGCTGTGAGTCAGGTACCGGAGCCAAAGGCGAGGCCTAAGGCAAGAAGAAGGAAGACCAAGAAGGCCACCTCTGTGGAGGGAACACCTTCTCTTCCTGCTGTTCCGACAGCACCCATTGGGATCCATGCTCCGGACGGGCTGGGTCAAGTGGAAAACCCAAACTCAACTCCCTTGGGAGAAGAGACAGAAGACTCTCCCGTGGGAGAGGTTCTCAACCCGGAGGATCATCCCGACCTTCAATGCTTGTTAGCTGAAGGGGGACCCTCCCGGGCAGACTTCTGTAAGGGACAGAGAGAGTGCCACTCTCTCGAGGGACTGAGGAAACAGGCCCTGTCCCAGGCACAAGGAGAAGTGCCTAGGACATTCCGGATTTATTGGGAGGGTGAGCTCCTGGTTAGTGAGCCCACTAAGCCTGAACCTGGTGCCCTCAAGAGGTTGGTGGTACCCCAGGTTTACAGGCCCTTCCTACTGCAATTGGCGCACGAGGTGCCCTTGGCTGGTCATCGTGGGACCAAGAAGACTAAGCAGAGGCTCTCTGCCCATTTCTACTGGCCACGGATGGGAGTAGAGGTGGAGTCCCTCTGCAGGACCTGCCCAACTTGTCAGTTGTCTGGCAAGACTGGAGGCAGTGTCATTGCCCCACTGCAGCCATTGCCAGTGGTTGGCACACCATTTGAGAGGGTGGGCATCGACATTGTCGGTCCCCTTGACCCTCCCACTTCAGGTGGACATCGGTTCATCCTGGTCTTGGTAGATCATGCCACCAGGTACCCTGAGGCAATACCCCTTCGGACTGTTACTGCCAAGGTGGTTGCCAGGGCTCTCCTGGGCATGTTCACCCGTGTTGGATTCCCCAAGGAGGTTGTCTCTGACAGAGGATCCAACTTCATGTCTAGTTACATGAAAACCATGTGGAAAGAGTGCAGGGTAACCTACAAGTTGTCCACCTCTTACCACCCCCAGACCAATGGTCTGGTTGAGAGATTTAATAAAACTCTCAAGGGCATGCTAGGGGCTTTGGAAGAACCCCTAAGGAGGAAATGGGATCTCCTCCTGCCATGCCTGCTGTTTGCTTACAGAGAGGTACCTCAAGAGGGTGTTGGTTTCAGCCCCTTTTAGTTACTCTTTGTACATCCCGTGAGGTGGCCCCTCGCCTTGATCAGAGAAGGCTTGGAAGCCACCCCTCCAGGTCCCGCCAAGCAAGTGGGGGACTATGTGTTAGGCCTCAGACGGAGGATGACACAGATGATGAGTCAGGCAACAGCAAATCTCAAGGCCAGCCATTAATTGAATAAGTACTGGCATGACCTCAAAGCCTCGCAAGTGGATTGGACTCCGGGACAGGAAATCCTTGTGATGGAGCCTACCAAGCCTAGAGCTTTGGCAGACAAGTGGACTGGACCCTTCAGGATCATCTCCAAGATGGGCGAAGTCAATTATCTGGTTGACATGGGAGCCTCTGGGGTAGCCCCTCAGGTATTCCATGTCAACCGGCTCAAGCCTTCCCACCGGCGAGCAGAAGTCTCATGTCTCTTGCTAGCTTCAGGGCAAGAAGAGGATGAGAGTGAGGCTCTTCCTGATTTGCTGCATAGCAACCCTCAGGATGGCTCAGTGGAGGGAGTACATCTCTCTCCGGATTTGACAACAGAGCAACAGAGGGCCTGCAGGGCTTTGCTCCAACAGTATGCCTCTCTGTTTTCACTGACGCCAGGCCTTACACCGTGGTGTAGGCATGAAATTGACACTGGTGACAGTGTGCCTGTCAAAAGCAGGTGCTACCATATGTCAGATACCGTCAAGAACCACATCCAGGCTGAGGTCGCCAAGATGTTGGATCTGGGTGTTATTGAACCCTCAAGCAGTCCCTGGTCCAGTCCAGTGGTCCTTATCCCCAAGGCAAGTTCCCAGGCGGGAACCAAGGATTGGAGGTTCTGTGTGGACTACCGAGGAGTCAATGCCGTCACCAAAACTGACGTGCACCCATTGCCCAGGGCTGATGAGCTCGTGGACACCATAGGTGCTGCCAAATTTGTGAGCACCTTTGACCTTACCTCAGGCTATTGTCAAATAGCTCTGACGACCATGCCAAGGAAAAGACGGCCTTCTCAACACCTGAGGGACTCTACCAGTTTAGGGTCATGCCTTTTGGGTTGAAGAATGCCCCTGCCACCTTCCAGAGATTGGTCAACCATGCGCTCAGTGGGCTGGAAGCCTTTTGTGTGGCTTACTTAGACGACATTGCCGTCTACAGTTCCACCTGGGAAGAGCATTTGACACATCTGGATAAGGTGTTGCAGGCCTTGAAAAGGGCTAACCTCACTATCAAGGCCACCAAGTGCCAGATAGCTCAGGGGAAAGTTACCTATCTTGGTCATGAGGTAGGAGGGGGTCAAATCCAACCTCTCTCTAGTAAAGTACTGGATGTACAGAACTGGGGGACTCCCACTACTCAAACCCAGGTGAGAGCCTTTTTGGGCCTCACTGGGTACTATCGCAATTTCATGGCAGACTATGGAACCATAGCTGCACCCCTGACAGCTCTAACTTCACCCAAACAGCCTAGGAAGGTTAATTGGACCAAAGACTGTCAGAGGGCCTTTGATGGCTTGAAAGAAAGTCTGTGTAGGGCACCTGTGTTGTGTGCGCCTGACTACAGCCGACCCTTTAACGTCCAGACGGATGCCTGCGACACCGGAATTGGAGCTGTCTTGTCCCAGTTAGATGACAAAGGGAGAGAACATCCTATCATATTCATCAGTAGACAACTCAAGGGTAGAGAACTTAGGTGGGCTACTGTTGAAAAGGAGTGTTTTAGCATAGTTTGGAGCCTTAGGCGTTTTAGGCCCTACCTTATGGGGTCTACCTTCAAGGTCCAAACAGATCATAAGCCCCTGAAGTGGCTTATGCAAATGAAGGGTGAGAAGCTGAAATTGCTCAGGTGGTCCATTAGCCTGCAAGGGCTAGACTTCACCATAGAGCACAGACCAGGGAAGAGTCACGATAATGCAGATGGCCTTTCCAGAAGGTATGTTGACCGTCTGGATGAGGGTGTCTATCCCGTGGGAGATTAGACACCCTCCACCTCAGTCTGGGGGGGGCGACTGTGATGCTGGAAATGCATCAGAGGGACAGGGCCTCTTGAATCCTTGTCCTTTACTGTTTTTTATTGTGTGTTCTGTCGTGTTTTCTGCCCAGGAGTCCATGTGGGACTCCTGGCAGTGCAACTCTCTCTTTTGGTTTGGTGAACAGACCCATGGGATACCCTTATGGCACCCATGGGTAGGGGTACAACCCTGTGCCCCTAGTGTATGTTTTTGGGCACCTGTGGGTGGCCCACAGAGCAGGGTATGGGCTGGTGGCAGCTCCATGCTGAATTTGACAGGTGCTCTGGGTGTCCTCCATTTTGGGATACCCAGGCCCTGCCATTGGGATCAGTTGATTCCTGATAGGAAACAAGATGGCCCCTGTGGCCTCTTGCTTTCTATTGCCTGTTACCTTGTTTTCCCTTGTTTGGGAAGCCCTGACTCTATCCCTTCCCCCTGACTGGCTGTTGGGTGGAAGCTCCATATATGGTGTTGTTGTGAAGGCCCAGCTAGACTGACTGGAGCCTTCCCAGTGACTGTATGTTGTGGGTACCTCCTGTGGGTGGGACCTGGGTGAATGGAGTGTGTGACCAATGTACACTCCTTGTTGTGGTTGTCTGGTTTCTGGCATGAGAGACAAAGACTGAGACAGCCCTGCCCGAAACTGGCCTGAATGCAGTGTGTAGTGTTGAATGGCTGGGAACTTGTCCCAATCCACATTCCTTGTTGTGAGTGTCTGAAAGGGAGGAGTGTGGCCTGAATGTACTGTGTGCCTGATTGGCTGACTGACTGCATGAATGCCCTTCTGTATGATTGGCTGCTGAGTGTGTGCCAGCAGTGTGGATGAGAGACAGAATAGTATATCTGGGGACCTCTCACCACTGGTAATTGTTCAGAAGCGTTCAGGAGCTGAGTCTCCACTCTAAGAGTAACTGGAACTGCTGATCCTCGACGCCCAGCTGGAAGAAGAAGACTTGCTGTTGCACTTGCTTCGACCGATCTGAAAGCTGCCGAATTCGTCGAGGACTGACCCGAGAGAGGACCTGGTAAGGCGCCCTCTTCCCGTGCTCCGAGGGATCATCGAGCACTGCTACATCTTCGCCGAAGCGCCCTGGAAGTCAGACCCTCGAAAGGCTGCCGACCCGAGACGGGACCGCCGAGGAGATCGAAGTGAATCACCCGGACATCGCCGCCGTCGAAGTCCATTGCCGTCGACCAGGGTTCGCAGGTCTGTGTAACCGCTGGAGGCCCGTCGAAGTTGTATTGCCCAGCCGTGGGAACCACTTGACGCTGTGCCGCCGACGACCGGAGCCGTCCACTCCTTGCCTAAGAACATTTGAATTGAAGGACTCCCTCGTCCGCACCGTCGACCGCTTTATCCTGCTGGAGAAAGTCGAGGACGACCAACGCGCCGACGAGAAACCTGCCGGTGGGTTTCCCGCCACCCGAAGACCACAAAGACTCGAACGACTCGACGCCCTTGCTGGGCCCCCGTCTTCACAATCTTTGCAGTCCAGAACAATTGTCATCGAGGTGCCCCGCACGCCTCTGCCTTGCAGGACGCCAAAGCTCCGTCGTCGACGAGCAACGCTTGGATCGAAGCTGCCGCCTCATCGACGCCGTTCTACCCTGTTTGTTGTCGGACGTTCGATGCCCCGTGTCTCCCGCTTGAAAGGGAAGGCATTCAAGAAGGGCCTGTCGATTCCCCGACGCCGAACGCTGAGTTCCTCGACGGACGTTCGACGCCCCGTGTCTCCCGCTTGAAAGGGAAGGCATTCAAGAAGGGCTGTCGATTCCCCGCCGCCGAACGCCGAGTTCCTCAACGCTTCTCGACGCCTCTCGACGATCCGTGACTCCCGCTTGAAAGGGGGTCGCTCAAGAAGGATCGCCTCTTCGAAGAACTCGACTCCACCAGGTACATTGGGGGGGGTAAAAACATTATAGGAGGGAATAAGACTTGCAGAACAATATATGGACTGGGCTTGTGCTATATCTTTATTTTACAGGTTGCTCAGGTGGGGGGATCTCCACACAGAACTGTGTCTACTGGTAGGGGCCAGTATTCTGCCTATTGCTCAACCATCTTATTTTCTCTCCTCTCTCTATTGCTGGTTTCACTCTATTGATCTGTGTGACATTGTTACAGTATTGTTGATGCACTTTAATGAGATCTAATACAAAGGGTGGTACCACTTTAGAATTGTATATATTTGCCATTGTTGATTTTCCTAAGTACAAAGTGAGTTATTATGATAAGTGTACATAACCTTGAATATTGATTATATAAAGACTGTGTTCTAACCAATACAGTGTGTGGACATTCCTTTGTGGGGGCTTGGGGACTACACTGCCTGCATCACCTCCTGAGAAGCTAGGCCTTGATTGCTCGACCATAGCTACCAAATAGAGAATCTAGGCTGGGGTCCTCTGTGCCTCCCCTCTACCATATAGAGAGCAGAAATACAGACAACCCCCTACCAGTCTTTACAATCGGGTACTTGTGAGTGAAATCGCATGCAAGTTCCCATTCGTCGATACATCGAACACAATGCACAGGGCTTACCCGGGACATGCAAGGAATCAGCGCTGGTCCACCACGTCACTGCAATCCGACAAACGGCTTGCTCAAGACTCCAAGAGGAGGGCCGGATGGGCCTGCGCAGTCACCTAAAAAGGGGGCGGAAAACTTGGAATGAGGAAGAACAAGCGAAAATGTGGGCATTACGAGGTACATATCACCATCAAACAAATGCACCGCCCATACTCACGCAAAACAAACTTATTCATGGAATTGAACAGGGAACACAGGCACACGAAAAAAACAAAAAATGAATCCTGAAACACCTATGACACGCAATAGCAGGCATAAACCTCAACGCACACACTAACAAATGCATAATAAGCACCTACTATCAACAAATGCACGGATACATGCACGATGAATACAGTAATCATCCAGGGACACCGCAGGAGGAGGATGGCCAGTGCCCAGATCTTCCAAACTATGACCAGCCTTTTTGGGATGCCTGATGACCAGGTCTATCGCAGGTATAGATTCCCCCTCCATACCATCCTAGACCTAGTGACGGAGTGGGAAGATGACCTCACATCACCCATCATGTGCTCGCTAGCGCCGAGCCCCTTGCAAAAGGTACTCACTGCTCTGCTTTTTTGGCCACTGGCTCATTCCAGCAGACCAGCGCCATAGTAGCTGACATCTCCAGGCCACACAGTCTCGCTGCTTACACCAGGTGTTCGCAATCATAACTGCACATCTTTCTGTCTACCGGCACATCAATATGCCCAGAACACCAACAGAAAGGCAAGCAGTGATACAGGATTTTTATGGTGTGGCAAACTTCTCAAAGGTGCTAGGTGCCATTGATTGCACCCATGTTGCTCTACGTCCACCTCGAGCAACAGAGGACATCTACTGCAACCGGAAACATTGGAACTCCATCAATGTTCAGGTTGCGTGTGATGCCAAGGGCATCATAACTGAAGTGTATGCCAACTATCCCTGTAGCACACATGATAGTTACATCTCCAAGATGTCCCCCCTACACCAGGCCCTGGAAGCTGGGAATCATGGCAACACATGGCTCATTGTTGAGTATGAATGGCCATGTACATGCATGCATGTTGCACACAGACCAATAGAAACTGCCAACAAATGACAATGATAACCATTCTCACCTCTACAGGGGACAGTGCTTACCCTCTGAGCACATACATGTTGACGTCCATATGCAACCCCAACACACCTGCCGAGGTAAGGTACAGCACTTCCCATATTGGAACTCCGGCATAGTGGAGCGCACATTCGGACTGCTCAAGTAACGTTTCTGCTCCCTTGACCACTCTAGTGGTGTGCTGCTATATGCACCCCCAGTGGTCTGCAGGATCATTGTGGCAGCATGTGTCCTGCACAATGTTGCAACACGGCGTGTTGTCCCGGTGGACATGGTGGTGGCACACCGCCCACCCCCACAGGCACACCTCTTGAGTATGGCTGGGCAAAGGGCACATGGGCGGGCTGCACGTACCCAGCACCTGCAATCTTTTTTCACTTAAAATTCTTCCCCTGTGGAGGGCACATGATCCTGCCAAATAGCAGGTCCCATTCAATGATGACAATGGACTAAACCACTGTTCCCACAAAATCACCCTGAGAAAGAGCCCTTGGAAGTGTAAAATTGTGTGCATCCCGTAGAACTAAAAAGACATTTAATGTTGTGTTTCCCAAAGAAACACATTGAAGAGGGAGTATATACTACCACCACAGCAACCATTAAATTAAATCACCCTTTGGTACCAAAAACATCCCATATGACTAACTAACATACCAGTCAAATGTGTACACAGCGATAAATCCTGAGAAATGCCTGAGATGCACAATGGCATATAGCTGCACACATGTCCTAGAATGTGTCTGATGCGCACATACATGTCCCTAGTGTGGGGTGTAGAAAAGCAGTGCAGATACACATGTTACTCAAAGTGGCAACATGACCACAATAAACCCCATACCAAAAGTAACTATTAACAAGAGGCAATAGGCAATTGTGACAAAGAGAGCAACACACCAGAATTGCTACATCTAGACATGCAGCAACTAAAGTAGCCATTCCATAACGATCAAGATAAATGGACTTCTTACCTGTCCCCTTGGCATGCAGTCGACAGTCAAATTTCATCCCATGAAATACCCATCATTCCCTGACGGAAGGATCTACAGACAATGAGCAAAATGAAACAGAGTGCAGCGAACACATCCATGCACCCAAACACTCAAGACCCACTGGCCCCCCTCAGTGACATACAACACCATGCAAACAACAATTTACAAGACAACCATCAACATGTGCCCCAGCACAGATGCAGCAACACCTGCACACTGCATGCAAATCAAACACACAAAACACACACACTGACAAACGACAACAAACCCCACACTGCCTGTCCCCCTTAATAACATGGAGCAAATGTGCATGTCACATATTCCCATTCACAAGATGATGGCACATACACAACGCACACATCAGTCAAGATGCTGCATGAAAATGGGAAGACATCTCATATGCAGATAATAGAGCCCCCAAAAAAGCAGGGACACCCTGGAAGACTACCAATGACATGACGAGGCATGCCATTACCTGCATAGTATTGGGACAGTGGACTGAACACAGTCGTGGCATCCCATAATACAAAGTACAAGAATGCAAATACACAAATACTCACCTCTTGCACTCCAGGCAGGAACATGCTTGACTCAGCAATTCACAGAGGCTGATGTCAGACAGGAAAGATGGCCATGAGGCAACTGCCATGGAAGACATAAACATACAAGACAAAGCAATGTAATACTGGAAGCAGGATAAATGCATGCTAAATGTAGGATGCAAAGTAAAAGTACAAGGTCAATGCAGACTTCATTGTGACAGCATACAATTAGTACAATTGTGCATTCAATCCAATGCAGCAGTACCATGCACCCAGCTGCAGTAAACTTGAAGCTGCACACACCATGTTGCAGCATGCATGGGACATGCATGTGAAAACAGGAACACAGCAAAACCTAATGTGCTAGTACACAACATAGCATCCCAAAAAGGGCATCAGTGGTTCCATGGTTGAGGCTTGTTACTGGGGCTGCACACCATAATTGGGTACCCTAAGCAAGAGAGGCCAAATGTGCCAACAAACCATTACCCCACACACATTGTTAGGGATGTGAAGTGTCACTCACTACACATGGTCAAAGTGAAATGAGACACACACCACCACAACCATCAACACCTGTCACAGGCCATAAACAGCAGGCCCTACCACCAACTCCCAACCACCCAAGAATGGCCCACAAAGTTGGAACTCCCACAATGTTGAATATGAAACCAGTGGCCCAATCCATAGAAACAACTCCATGCCCAGACCTCTCACCAGAGCCACACCCTGTGAAACATGCACCCACGAAGTAGTACTGGTGCCCCACAAGACAAGTCAATTTAAAGTGATCACACACAGTGCAAGACTCCCAGCCAAAGACCACACAATTGTCTGCAAATGCCCTTCACTTACCTGCACAGGGTACCCACCTGCCTTGTGTATGATGCAACCCATTGGGAGATTCAACCCCTAACTGCAATAGAATGCATAGTAACAATACAAAGAACATACACATCCATGACAACACATGAATGGATCCAGAAAATATGCAGAGAGCACTCACTGCAGAAGCACCACAGGGTGCAAGGGGGTGACAGGACATAGATTGTGATCTGGCCATGAATGCAGTGTACCACAACAAAGAGAGGGAGAGAGAGTGACATTGAGAGGGAAGGCCAAGTGAAACACACATACAGGAGTACACTGCTTGGATTGGAGATAGCCAATGACATGCACTAGATGAGTTGACCACGGGAGGTAACACAGTGACATGAGTACCACTTAAATAACCATCCTGGCATGGTAGCATGCAACGCACATATAAGTTAAGTTACACATGCAGCAAACATGGTGACCAATGACGCATTCTCAACATGCAAGACAATGCTCATGCTTTCCGCTGACTGTGCTGGCATGGTGTGAATCCCGCATCACCTACACCGGGAACTGTGTCTCCAAATTTGGAACAGGAGGGCCAGTGCCTGGTGGAGGGCATGGGGAGCATGGATGTCAAAGGGTACAGGGTGTCTCCCCCGGGGCAGCAGTCACCACCACATCACGGATTACTGAAACAACATGGAAGAAGATATTACAAAAGGCATAGTAAAGTACCATTCACACAGCACACATGTGCGAAGAAACACTGAACCCATAGTTACTTGCACATTCCATCCTGTGCACCACAATGCAAACATGCAAGTTGACCTCACTATTTATGCCTATATGGACACCACTGCAAACGTCATGGCCTTGAGAGCTTAATTGCACAATTCAAGGAAAAAACGAAAAAATAAGAAAAATAAAACCTGGAAAGGGCAACTCAAAAATAAAAGGCCAACCTCCAGGCCTGGGGTTAACAAAAGAATCAAAAAATTAACAACAAAATCAAAAATGTCCATCATGGACTGGGAGTGGGGGGGTGTGTGGTTCCACCCAGGAGAGGGGAGGTGCAGGTTGAATGTCAATGAAAAATAAAATAAAAAAATAACCCTCCATGGGCTCACGGACTGCATGGCTATGGTGGACCGGGAGGCATGTCTTTGCTGGCACCAGCATCCTACATTGACTCAGAAGGTGGAAGTGGTGCTGGATGCTCACCACGCAGTGCCCTGGCCTGGTCCTTAGCGGCAGCCGCTATGCGTGACACTGATGAATGCACCAGCAGGCTGATGGCTTGGAGATCACTATGCACAACCTCATGGGTTGCACAGAGTTCCTCTGTGATTGTGTAGCTCAATGATAACATCTCCCAGAGGAACAGTCTTCTGCTGGCTGCCTCTTCCTCTTGGATTGCAGCTCTGTGGACCAACAACTCACACCTCAGGGCTTCCTGTGTGCCCACCCGTGTGCAAGCATGGATGCCTACAGACACTGCAGATCTGCCCGTCGGCCCCTGATGTTGGCCTCCATGTGCAGCCTCTGGGAGCGGCATGTGGACCGCATGACCTGCATCTGTTGCTCCACCTGTGTTGCTGGGGAGATCATGGAAGTGGCCACCCTATCCATGCCCTCAGCCAAACTCTCAAAGCCAGCACCATGTCGGTGTGCAGAACGCAACATCTGCTACTCCCACTCGGTATGCCCAGCATGCACACGCCCCCCATGTGTGCGGGGCCCACACATGCCTGATCCAAGCGAGCATGAGCCTTGCTGTGATGCCCCTGTCCCAGGTCCAGAAACCAATACATGGGAGCATGGCCTTGCAGCCATAACCACCACAGACAGATGTGTCACCACTGACTGGCCTTGTGAAGGCTCCTGACCACCTGCAGAATCACTGACCCCAACTGCTCCACCCATTGGTGCACTCACCTCCACCAGCATTGAGGACTGCACATCCGTTTCAGCATCACAACTACTGGAGGCCAAAGAGTCAGAAGTGTCAGCAGCATGTCTCAGGATGGTCTGTAGCACCAGTGGTTTTACACGGCCTGCCACACCACATCCTCCACTGGTGGTCTGAAGCACCACATACTGTTCTTCCTCCTCTTCCTCCTCCTCTGCATATGGTGCCTCCTCACCTAAATATGGACATAAAAAGACACGTGGAGTCATGTGCAACGTGTCTACAGTAAACATGTGTATCACATTGCTGTCATGCAACCAAATGCATGGCATGTCACCATAAGAAATACAGCATCCACACACTATTGACAACAAGCTATCTGAGCTTGGCATATGCAGACTGGCAACACAATTCCCTGCTCAGGGCCATGCTGCCAGTGGACATATTGCCAACCAGCATGGTCGTTAAAAATAAAACATTATGGCCCATGGCACCGCAAACTGTTGACTTATACCAGTGAAATGTGGTTTTGTAACGTGCAATTACATTACATGGCAACAAGCAGACACACATATCCACATCCTGGTACAGGCACTGTACACAATGGGAACATGGCGTATGTCTGGGAAAAAGGAAACAGTCCCAGTTGATGTGTGGCTGTAAGAGTACCAGCTAGGCAAGATCTGTGAAGTGGAGAGAGTAAGTCAATGGAGTTGTAGATAGGAACAAGGTACAATGACCCACAAGTGGGAGAGGCGCAGGGATCCATGGAGTGTGGGCTGAGTGTGGGAGGGTAACAGGGATCAGGCGCTACAATTATTTGGCTCAGGAGTCATTGGCATTGGGGCAGCGGGGATATGCACAGTCTAGACATATGCACACTCACTCAGGGCATGCCATAAGGCGTGCTGGTCGTCATCTTGGATGTTCGATGTAGCATGGAGGAACCTACGTACCAGTGTGAAAAGAGATTCTATACCCTGCAGGGCATGAAGTGTAACTCCTATTTCAGACACAAGCACATGTCTAGCAGAGCAGAGTCACTGACACCAAGGATGCAGCTAACAGGAGTGCACGTTGTGGTATCATGTTGCAGATGTTGTGGGGGTATGGTAGTGGGGCATGAGTACTGTCACACAGATATGTTCAACTGATGTACAAGAAATGGTTTGTATCCACTCTGGAGTCAGTACACTACCTGACATGGTCCAGCCCAGGCAGTCATTCAAATGCAGCCAGATATACACCACAATTATACATCTTGGTGATGCTTCACTTCACGTACTCAGCATGCACAATGTTGGTCACTCACCGGACATGTCCTCGTAATTTTCCGGGCCTCCCATGCCTTACACCTGCTCCAGTAGAATGAATTGTCTCAAAGCCTCTTCATGCTGGGTCAGCTCCTCCTCCTCTTGGGACCCCCTACAATTGCCAGACCAGAGGTGAGGTTGGCACCCAGCTTGGACTTGGTGTGACGGGTGAGATCATTCCAGCACTTCAGTAACTGTGCAGCAGTGCGCTTCTAAACCTAAGTTGTTGATTTTATCCATGACATGCTGCCAATGCACCATTCGCAGAGCAGGTGTATGTGTGCTCCCCTGTTGCTGGCACATGTCACAGTGGTGACTGGCCACATAGTCCATGAGGATCTAGAGTTTTTCATCATTGAAGTTCTTCTTTGTTAGCGTGCCAGTGTCCTGTGCTGTGTCATGGGGATGAGCCTGTTCCTGCTGTGCAGGCTTTGCCTTCTTGCCATGAGGCTTTGTTGCCACCCCTTGGTGCTGGGACCACTCTGGGGTCCAGATGCCGGATCACAAGTGGCCTGGAGCATGGCATTATCCCCTGTGGCTGGTGCAGATGCTGATGCAGCACGTCGCTTACCCTTTCGGGCTGGGGCAGCTGCTACCGCAGCACGTCCCTGAACCCTTGGGACTTGGGCAGCTGCGTCTGCAGCACATTCCTGAACCCTTGGGGCTTGGGCAGCTGCTTCCACAGGATGTCCCGGACCCCGGCCACGTCTGCCCCCTTACTCCCTTTGGTTTTTTTTGTCTCATGCTCCAGTTGCAAGGGAAAAAGTATAAGGCACACCAAGCAATTATCCTGGGCAATTTGAGTAAGGTGGCAGTCTACATTCTGTGCAAGCAAGGCTCAAATGTACCCCAGCTGTGAAACATTCAGTATGCATAATGCAGAGGCACCCCAAAAAGAAATAGATGCATATGCGAGACCAGGATAGCTTCGGAAAAAAGAAAAAAGCGGTACGCGATTTGCAGTGGCACCCAGAAACACAAAAAATGCATATGCGAACCCCAGAAAGTTACCAGAAAGGTAAGAATACTGGTATGTGAGACACAGGAGTACCCAGAGTTGCGAAAAGTGCTTACACGACTCACAGTTAGCCTTGCAAAAATCAAAAGAAGATGCATGTATGCGAGAAGGCAAATCCCCCACCAAAATAAGAAGTTCATACAGTCCCTGAAGTGAACAGATTGCATGGCACCGCAAAAATATGCAGTACTCCACTTGTCCTTCTCATCCCCTTCGCATGCACATCTGGAGTTGCTTCTACACGTACAAATGTATCCCTGAATATGCCATGCTGAACGCCTGCATGCAGTGTGTGTCACGTAAGTTACGCGCTGATGGCCTGTCCTCGGATTTCACGTGTCCACGCTTTTCCCATTTTTATCGCGCAAAGTCCCTTCACTCTGTTTCCAGATGGCTACATTGCGAGACACGGCAGGCCCACACTCCTGCCTCTGTGCCATTTACCTGCCTCCTACTACCCTTTGCCACCTACAATTTGGCCATCTGCTGCTGCCTGTACAGTGTGTGTGCCTGCTGCCCACCTGCACTGCGTTTGGAGTGCCTGCTATACAGCCATTGCCTATGCTCCTGTCGCTGGCCCTGTGACTGCCTCAGCTGCTTTATTGGACTCCCACCATGCCATTCCACCACCCTGCTCCACAGCCCAGCTCCAGGACCACCTTGCTCACCCTCACCTGCCTCAGGGGTTGCCATGTCAGCACCATCATCCTCTGACCAGAGTGAAAACCCTGTGGCAGCGAGGCAGAGGGCTATCAACTTCACCAGCAGGGAAGTTGACATCCTGTTGGAGAAGGTCCTGGAGCATTATGATGCCCTCTTCAACTCTGTGATGCAACGCAGCAAGGAAGGATGTCAGCACATCTGGGACAGGATAATGGATGCCATCAATACAGAGTGGGTGGCACCCTGCACCTTCAAGACCATGCACAAGTGCTGGGAGGGCCTGAAATCCAGGACCCAAAGCAAGGCCCTGCACTATGTTCAGGCTGGTGCCACCGCAGAAGGTGAACCATGTGCGCAGGTGCCGGATGCCGGATAACAACATGTGGTTCCTTAAGAAGTTCTACCAAGCACTGCACACCCAGGTCTGTGCGGTACGTGAACGTCTGGTGTCGACTGGTGAGTAGCCATGTGGTGCAATGCTCTACGGTGCATGTGCTCTGTGCATGTACCACCATGTTGGTAGTGACCCCCTTAGGCTTCCAGCAAGTATGTTTCTAAGAAGGATGCCTGTGTGCATGCCCCAGACACTGCTCTCCATGTATGCAGTCAGACCTATATGTATTTTAAATGTGCTATCACTTGCATTGTGTGTTGTAGTTCTGGCTTTCAGACCGTGCACATGCAATGTCACTTGTGTCTGAGACGTGCCAGGATGACAAGTGTGACAGTTGAGGTAATTTTGCCCACATCATGTGCATGCATGATGTTCACGTGTATGTGCCGAAAATGGGAATATGTGACTGGGCGTCACTCACGTCTGGATGCAACACATGCATTTGGATGTCTGACTAAGTCACGTAGAGTCATTGCAGTTCACGGGACTCTAATGTGATTGGCCATCGCACTGCTTGGGGCCTCTCAGTTGATGTGTGTGAATGACATGTGTATGTGCTTGTTGCTGTGGCATGATCACATGTGCATGTGCAAATGATGCATGTGTGTATAGCATACGCAATTGATTGGTTGTGACAGTGGCAAGAAGCTTGATGTGATTGTGTGGAGTGATGGCCAGGCAGGTGACTGCATGGATGTGGATTGCATGTCCATGAGTGGGGGTGTGGAGGTTGATGGTTGTTCCCCTAACAAGTCATGTTCATGTGAATTTTGCTGATGCCACGCCCGATTTGCTGCATTACACTGATGTTTTTTGTTCTGTGTCTCCTTTTCCACAGTTGCATCTGGTGAAGAGGGCAGTGCCAGTGCTGTGGAGCATGGCTGCAGGGATGCCTCCACCAGGCAGAGGTGCAGGCCCCACCCATGCCCCTGTGACAGCTCATCTTCAGGGAGAAATGTGGCTGTGGCAGCGCCAGTGACATTGGGCATGGCTGCTAGGGGTGAGTCCAAGAAAGTGAAGGTTGGAAGGGACTCCTCAGCAGTGGTGGGGTCCGGTGATGCCACACAGGGGCCATCCATGGCAGAAGAAACCCCAGAGTCACCCAGGTTGAAGGAGGGGGAGGGGCAGGAGGTGGCAATTGCATCCCAGCCCATGGGGTGAGGTGGGTGTGTTGGGGTGGGCATGTCTACTGCAGTCCTGTCCCAGGGGCATGAGGCTGTGCAGGGCACAGTCGAGGTGCCTGTGCAAAATCTAGTCTTTGGGACATCAGATGCAGCCGTATGCATCTGCCGGGATGCCTCCATCCAGACCCACCACCCGGAGTTGGCTGATGTGTCCACCCAGCCTGACACCCCCTTACCATCTGGTGTTGCCATCTGGGATTATGCGCTACCACTGCTGGCCAGGTTGGCGAGGCGGCCAGGTGTCATTCATGATGATGTGCAGGCTACTCGTAGTCTGCTTGCACATCATCACAGTGAGCTATCCCGCCTCACCGGCTGGCTTGTAACATGCCTGTTCCGTGGTGTCCTCCATGGGATGCTCACTTCTGCAACCATCTCCTTGCCTTGCTCCTCTGTGCATCATTCGCCTTCCGGGGTGCCTTCCAGCCCAGATACCACCAAGGACCCCTGTGCACTAGTCCCAACCACAATGCCCCATCTGATGGAGACCACATCCCTGCACAAGTTGGGAGTCCAATGCAAATCAACTGAGGTGGTCACTGTGCCTACCCATGCACTGACATGGGCATCGGCAATGGAGGGACAGCAGGCAACCATGTGTAGTGCAGGTGCTGTATGCCCCGGGTATAGACATCAGCTCGGAGGGCGTACCCATATGGCAGGCACTGGGCACTGTGGCAACAGGTGCCAATGAGGAGAAGGCTATTTGTTTCAGGGCAGACCACCGAAAGGAGGCAGGTGCAAAGTGTGAGGCAGGAGGCACACATGGACCTGAGGGACAGAATGTCTTCCATGTTCCGAGGATATGAAGAGCAGATCGGGGCAAAGAGGCAGTGGGCTCTTGGAGCGAGGGTAGTGAAAGCCAGGGCTGAAATTGCGCAGCATCGGGTAAAGAGGCGGGCTGTCATCCTGGAGGCCACTTGCAGGGACACCCGAGTGATAGAGACACAAATGCTGCAAGCCCTCCAGGCAACAATGGAGGCCAGCATGATGGTTGAGGACGTGGCGCTGGACTCAGCCCTGGTGGAAAGGCTCAGTGAGATTGGAGACAAGAAGGACTAGCCCGCTGCCTTTGTGCAGAGTTATTTAGGTGTATGTTTCCTTTTTTAATTTATTATTTTCCTCAGACTTTGAAGACTTGCCTTCCCAGTTCTTATTGTATATAGTTTAGGCATAGGATATTTGTGTTTTTTTTCATATTTCCCCTCGACTTCATTGAGCTTGATTCCCCGATTATTTTTGAACATATTTATATCCAATGCATCGTTTTATTTGTTACATATCATGCTTCATGCAGTTCATTTGTTTGTCGGCATCTCTGAAAGTTCTATTTTTAGCCAGTGCATCTCTCCATTGGAAGTCATGTGTCTTGTGGCATGCATGATTGTGTGTTGTTGCTGGGATGGTTGCAGATGGTAGGATGCACATGTGCCTTACATGTGTGGGTGGGTTCATCAGACGACTGGGTCTGCACTGTATGTTTTCATTAGCATTTACCTCTGCAGCATCAATGTGTGTTTGGCAGCAGTGTGGTTGGGGTGGAAGAAGGTGTGTTCACTATGGAGGAGTTTGTTGGTCACGTTAATAGCACATTTCCTGTGCAGTGCAGTGCTGTGTAAAACCCATGTCGTGCAGACACACCCACCATCATATGCAGTCACACTGCCTTCTCTCATGTGTCGCTCGACCTCTACCACTGCAATCCAGTAGTGTGCCATGTTTGTTCTTGCGGAGTGGCAGCACAATTCTCTTGTCTCTGTGAGTCATGCTCTCTCTGACTGCCTTACTATCACCCATGCATGGCCCTATCATTTGATTGTTCCCTGACAGGAATTTTGCCACCCATTCCACCCAGGTCACTGATGCTCAGGCTGTGGCATGCCTGGCCATTGTTTGTGTATGTTGCAACATCTTTTGGTAGGTTTGCTTCTGTCGTGGGCACACATTCAGTTACTGTGCTTTGATGCCTTGGCAATGTGCCATGGACAACAGTCACATGGATTTGCATTCATTTGTCACATGTGTATGGAGCTGACTGATTAAGGCCTGGAAGTGTGTGTGAGCAGAAGCTCCACTCACGGTTGGACCTCTTCTGCTTCCAGTTGGTCATATTTGCAGTGTACATGTTGGTGTTGCACTTCATGGTGCTGTCAGACCATGGAAGTTCAGGTGAGCTGCAGACATGCATTGCACTGATATTGTGGGAGACTGTCAGGGAGGCTGCCTCAGGGGTGTTCCAGACTGGATGGGGGCTGCCTGTGGGCGGTGTCCAATCTGGAGAGGGCTGCCTGTGGTCGGTGTCCAGTCTGGACGGAAGGGCTGCCTGTGGGGGTATCCAGTGTGGAGTGGGCTGCCTGTGTGGGGTGCCCAGTCTGAAAAGGGGCTGCCTGTGGTGGGTGTCCAGTCTGAAGTGGGCTGCCTGGGGGGTGCCACAGGTGAGAGTGGCTGGGGGATGGTGCCCAGTCTGGACGGGGGCTGCCTGTGTGGGGTGCCCAGTCTGAAAAGGGGCTGCCTGTGGGGGGTGTCACCTCTGGAGTGCACTGCCTGGGGGGTGTCACAGGTGAGGGGGGATGGGGTGGTCCCCAGACTGGACAGGGGCTGCCGGCGGAGGGTTTCCAGTATGGACTAGGCTGGCTGTGGGGGGTGTCCAGTCTGGAGTGGGCTGTCTGGAGGGGGTGTCACAGGTGAAGGGGGCTAGGGGGTGGTGCCCAATCTGGAGGGGCCTGCCTGGGGGGGGGGGGTGTCACAGATGAGGGAGACAGGTGCCCAGTCTGGACAGGGGTTGCCTGTGGTGGTGTCCATCTGGATTGGGCTGCCTGTGGGTGGTGCCCAGTCTGGACAGGGGCTGCCTGTGGGGGGGTGTCCAGTCTGGAGTGGGCTGCCTGTGGGGGTGCCCAGTCTGGACAGATGCTGCCTGTGGGGGGTATCCAGTCTGGAGTGGGCTGCCTCAGGGGGTGGGGGGGTTACAGGTGAGGGGACTGGGGGAACATTCCCAGTCTGGAGGGGCCTGCCTGTGGGGGCTGTCCAGTCTGGAGTGCACTACCTGGGGGGGGGGGGGGTGTCACAGGTAATGGGGGATGGGGGGTGCCCAGTCTGGAGGGGCCTGCCTGTCGGTGTGGCCAGTCTGGAGTGGGCTGCCTGGGGGGATGTCACAGGTGAGGGGACTGGTGCCCAGTCTGAACAGGGGTTGCCTGTGGGTGGGTGTCCAGTCTGGAGTGGGCTGCCTGTGGGGGTGCCCAGTCTGGGCAGGGGCTGCCTGGGGGGGGGGGGGTGTCCAGTCCGGAGTTCGCTGCCTGGGGGGGTTTACAGGTGAGAGGGGCTGTGGGGACATTTCCAGTCTGGAGGGGCCTGCCTGTGGGGGGAATCCAGTCTGGAGTGGGCTGCCTGTGGGGGGTATCCAGTGTGGAGTGGGCTGCTTGTGGGGGGTGTCACAGGTGAGGGGGGCTAGGGGTGGTGCCCAGTCTGGACAGGGGCTGCCTGTGGGGGTGTCCAGTCTGGAGTGGGCTGTCTGGGGTGGTATCATAGGTGAGGGGGGTGGGAGGTGGTACCCAGTCTGGAGGGGCGTGCCTTTGGGGGGTGTCTTATCTGGAGTGGGCTGCCTGTGGGGGTGTCCAGTCTGGACTGGGCTGCCTGGGGGGGTGGGTCACAGGGAAGGGGGGCTGGGGTATGGTGCCTAGTCTGGACAGGGGGTGCCTGTGAGGGGATTCCAGTCTGGAGTGGGCTGCCTGGTGGGCTGCCAGAGGGAAGAGGGGATGGGGGTTGGTGCCCAGTCTGGAAAGGGACTGCCTTTGGGGGTGTCCTGTCTGGAGTGAGCTGCCTGTGGAGGGTGCTCCATCTGGACAGAGACTGCCTGTGAGGGGTGTCCAGTCTGAAGTGGGCTGCCTGGGGCGGTGTCACAGGGAAGGGGAGCTGGGGGTGGTGCCCAGTCTGGACAGGGGCTGCCTGTGAGGGGTGTCCAGTCTGGAGGGGCCTGCCTGTGGGGGTGTCCTGTCTGGAATGGGCTGACTGGACGGGTGCCCAGTCTAGATTGGGCTGCCTGGGGGGTGGGTCACAGGTGAGGGGGTCTGGTGGGTGGTGCCCAGTCTGGAGGGGCCTGCCTTTGGGGGGTGTCTTGCCTGGAGTGGGCTGTCTGGTGGGGTGTCCAGTCTAGAGTTGGCTGCCTGGGGGGCAGGGGGTTGTCACATGGAAGGGGCCTGAGGACAGTGCCCAGTCTGGACAGGGTGGAGTATCCAGTCTGGAGTGAACTGCCTGGGGGGTGTCACAGGGCGGTTGGGGGGTGGTGTGGTGGCCAGTCTGGCGGGGCCTGTCTGTGGGGGGTGCCCAGTCTGGAGTGGGCTGCCTGGGGGTCTCACAGGGGAGGGGTGCTGGGGGGGGGGGGGTGGCACCTGGTCAGGGGCTGCCTGTGGTGGGTGTCCAGTCTGAAGTGGGCTGCCTGGGGGGTGCCACAGGTGAGAGTGGCTGGGGGATGGTGCCTAGTCTGGACGGGGGCTGCCTGTGTGGGGTGCCCAGTCTGAAAAGGGGCTGCCTGTGGGGGTTGTCCACTCTGGAGTGCACTGCCTGGGGGGTGTCACAGGTGAGGGGGGATGGGTTGGTCCCCAGACTGGACAGGGGCTGGGCTGGCTGTGGGGGGTTTCCAGTCTGGAGTGGTCTGTCTGGAGGGGGTGTCACAGGTGAGAGGGCTGGGGGGTAGTGCCCAATCTGGAGGGGCCTGCCTGTGGGGGGTGTCCAGTCTGGAGTGGGCTGCCTGAGGGGGGGTGTCACTGATGAGGGAGACAGGTGCCCAGTCTGGACAGGGGTTGCCTGTGGGGGTGTCCAGTCTGGAGTGGGCTGCCTGTGGGTGTTGCCCCATCTGGACAGCAGCTGCCTGTGGTGGGTGTCCAGTCTGGAGTGGGCTGCCTGTGGGGGTGCCCAGTCTGGACAGAGACTGCCTGTGGGGGGTGTCCAGTCTGGACTGGGCTGCCTCAGGGGGGGGTTACAGGTAAGGGGACTGGGGGGGACATTCCCAGTCTGGAGGGGCCTGCCTGTGGGGGTGTCACAAGTGAGGGGGGCGATCCCCAGACTGGACAGGGGCTGCTGATGGGGGGTCCAGTCTGGAGTGGGCTAGCTGTGGGGGGTGTCCAGTCTGGAGTGGACTGTCTGGAGGGGGTGTCACAGGTGAGGGGGCAGGGGGTGGTGCCCAGTCTGGAGGGGCCTGCCTGTCGGGGTGGCCAGTCTGGAGTGGGCTGCCTGTGGAAGGTGTCCAGTCTGGAGTGGGCTGCCTGGGGGGGGTGTTACAGGTGAGGGGGGCTGTGGGGACATTTCCAGTCTGGAGGGGCATGCCTAGGGGGGTGCCCAGTCTGGAAAGGGGCTGCCTGTGGGTGGGTGTCCAGTCTGGAGTGGGCTGCCTGTGGGGGTGCCCAGTCTGGACAGGGGCTGCCTGTGGGGGGTGTCCAGTCTGGAGTGGGCTGCCTGGGGGGGTGTTACAGGTGAGGGGGCTGTGGGGACATTTCCAGTCTGGAGGGGCCTGCCTGTGGGGGGAGTCCAGTATGGAGTGGGCTGCCTGTGGGGGGTGTCCAGTCTGGAGGGGGCTGCCTGTGGGGGGTGTCACATGTGAGGGGGGCTGGGGGTGGTGCCCAGTCTGGACAGGGGCTTCCTGTGGGGGTGTCCAGTCTGGAGTGGGCTGCCTGGGGGGATGTTACAGGTGAGGGGGGCTGTGGGGACATTTCCAGTCTGGAGGGGCCTGCCTGTGGGGGGAGTCCAGTCTGGAGTGGGCTGCCTGTGCGGGGTGCCCAGTCTGGAGTGGGCAGCCTGTGGGGGTGTCACAGGTGAGGGGGCTTGGGGTTGGTACCCAGTCTGGAGGGGCGTGCCTTTGGGGGGTGACCTACCTGGAGTGGGCTGCCTGTGGAGGATGTCCAGTCTGGACTGGGCTGCCTGGGGGGGTCACAGGGAAGCGGGCTAGTGTGTGGTGCCCAGTCTGGACAGGGGGTGCCTGCAGGGGGTGTCCTGTCTGGGGTGGGCTGCCTGTGGGAGGTGCTCTGTCTGGACAGGGGCTGCTTGTGAGGGGTGTCCAGTCTGGTGTGGGCTGCTTGGTGGGGTGTCACAGGGAAGGGGGCTGGGGAGGTGGTGCCCAGTCTGGACAGGGGCTGCCTGTGAGGGTGTCCGGTCTGGAATGGGCTGCCTGGGGGGTCACAGGTGAGGGGGGATGGGGGGTGTTGCCCAGACTGGACATGGGCTGCCCATGGGGGACGCCCAATCTGGACAGGGGCTGGCTGTGGGGGTGTCCAGTCTGGAGTGAGCTGCCCTGGGGGGGTCACAGGTGAGGGGGGCTGGTGGTGGTGCCCTCACTGGACAGGGGCTGTCTGTGGGGGGTGTCCAGTCTGGAGGGGCCTACCTGTGGGGGTGTCCTTTCTGGAGTGGGCTGCCTGGAGGGGTGTCTAGTCTAGAGTGGGGTGCCTGGGTTGTTAAACAGGAAATCATATTGTGCCTCCTTTCTTGTATATATTGGCCTAAGCCCAGTCGCTCTGCGAAGAAAACCGCGTTGCAAAGTTCTGATTTTAGATCGACTTCGCCGCCATTTTAGGTCTATCTGCCATTAAAATTTCCATTCCAATGTAACTCTGTATTCTAAAATGGTGGACAGTGTTTCCCGCCTGTAACTGAGCCTTCCTGAACCTTGTACTATAGTTAATGTTTAGACTGTCCGTTGGCCGAATGTTTGGGTTGAGTAAAGAGACCTTGTCCCATGTCTGACTTGCAGTCTAAGGATTGTCTGCGCCAATAAGTCTGATCCACAGACATATATCGACCACAATGTTAAGCAAATATCGAACGTGGACACTGGCTGAACTGCATTGTAAAGGACATGTGCTAAGGCTTACAGTCCAAGAATACACTGTTGCCATTGTAACCTATTTTATGTAAACCGAGGAAAACCCATTTGCATACTGTCATATCAGCCATAAGTGAACTCAGCACAAACTCTAGACCATGGATTATTAACTTGCAGAGGGGCTGGACATTATTACCAAAAATGGATAAAATGCACAACTGGTTAGACGTCCGGTACCTCTCACTTCTCACACTGAATGGCTGGTATTCGCTGTGATGTACTGAGGGCCAGATAGCTATCTTTATATGTTTGTTTCTTTGTAACTGCGCAGTAGTAGAATAAAGATCTGTCAATTATTATAAGCCCGTGTTTGGTGTATTTCCTTTTGTGGTACTCAGCCTCGATATTTTGTTGCTTTTACAGATGGTGCCCGAATAGGGACCCTCAAGATTGATGCCATCTCGTTGATGGTTGAATCGGCTATCTGACTGGGATCGGACAGTGAAAAAGGGGGCCCCTTTCTTGGATGAGACGCGATACCTCAGCAGTACTGCACGACCCGATCCCTGGACGGTGAGCCCGCGGTCCAAGACGGCATCTTGACGAGGGTCCACATATCGAGGCAGGCAGATTTGCCGAAATCACCAACCACGTGGGTCCTTTGAGTTCTTAGAAATCCGATCGGACCTCCTTAGAATTTTGATCAGGTGAGTCGTGACCCGATTCTTAAGTATCCTGATAATTTGTTTTGGCACATTGCACTCGAGAGTGCAATTATTGACCAGGTAACACCAGTAATCTGATATGCCTGAAAAATTGTCTGCCTGCTTCAGGGCATTATTCCGCAAGGACAGACAATCTTTGGAATTTGGCCGACCGGCGCCAATGGAGGGGTCGCCGGTCTGTACTATGTACTGTAAGCATGGCATTGGTAGTATAGTTTTTAATGATATTTGGCACAGACAAACAAGACATGCTTCCGAACTTCAGTGGCCAATCAATGGTAGTTGTGAAATTCCTCGCATAGAATACTTAGAATCTATATTATTAAAGAAAAAGGCTAGAACTGCAGCATTTGATGTATTACAGAATAGGAAGAAAGAAGCTATGCAGCAACTTAAAAGTAGGGAAAAACATGCATGCCGTCATATGACCAAGGCCGAAAAAGCATTGTTGTATGATCAAAATAAACAGTCTGAGTCAGTTAGGAGTATGGATAGGGCTTTTTCACTTGATATTCAGAAAATGTATCTGTCTAAAGACTTTAATGTGTCTGATGAGCTAATTGATAAACTTCTAAATGAACGAAGGCCTGGTGCCACTGCGCCACCTCCGTATGTACCTATTCGTGCTGTTTTTCCTCTTCCCGTTGTCGTTCCTCCTCCCGTAGTTGTTCCTGCTCCTCTTATTGCTCCTCTTGCTGTTTCTCTTCCTCCGGTTGTTGTTCCTCCTCCTATTGTTGCTCCTCTACTTGCATCTCCACCTTTGCCTACTGTTACGGGTTTGGTAGATTTGACTTCTGCACCAGTATTAGCACCTTTGTTACCGAATGTCTACTCTTTCTATTCCACGTGGTTCTGTACCGCTTGTAGTCGATAAGGGAGCGGAATCAAGGATTGTAACTCGTAATTCTGTACCGAAAGAGAGAAAGCACAATTTGACTGCATGGGCTAGACAATGCATGGAGAAGGGTGAACAAGCTGATGTTTTTGCCACACTCTCTAATCTAGGCAGTTTTCCTGAGAAAAACGTTTTTATTGAAGGGTTGGGAATTCATGTATGTATAATGTGGAAGAGATTAGATGATATAGATCCCCCACAAGGGTTGAGGGACCTGAATGTTTTAGCATATTCAAGAGATACTGCGGAGAAAGTACATGAGCACGTCGTGAGGGTTTTTGAGTATAGAAGGGAGTTGGAAAGGTTACGGAATGAAGATATTGATGGTTACAGTTTGGACGCTATGTTTTTACAGAAACGGTTCCTTCTTTGTCGTAAGTCGATAAATGAGGAAACGTGAATTTGCACAAAAGATACGATTATGTGGATTTCAGACATGTCGATATCTCCTGCAGGAGTATATGACACGTATAGTGAGTATACGCCAGAAATGCAGAGGAAAGTGATACAGGTAATGGTAGAATACCTGCAGGATGAATGTATAAAAAGAAAGATTTGTTGTCCTGCAGAATTATTGAATATTTACAAGAGAGCTTTTTCATTTGACACTCCTTCAGCTGCTTTAGCGCTCGATTTAGCTCTGCTGCTCAGTAAGCGTTCGGAGTTTCCTATCTCTCAGTTGCCTATGAGAGAGATTCCACCAACATTTGTCCCAAAGGTTGAGATTCCAGCTAATGTTGCAGCAGGTACTGCTGCTCAAGAAATTCCTGCACATTATGTGTCACAGTTTATTCATGTCCCGTTCTCGAGACAGGAAGTGAACACCATTAAACAATCCATTCCCGATATTAGGAAGAATCCGACGGGGTCTACAAAGAGATAGAGTCTCTCTTGCAGTCATCAGTATTTACCTTGAGCGATATTGATTTGTTATTTCCCACACTCCTACCTGTTGATTTGTGGAAACAGATTAGGACTGTAGACGATGTACCAGTGTTAGGGGATACATGGGATAATATGGTTAGACTAGATAGAGAAAGGCCAGCTGGCAAGAGACCGCCGCTGGTAATACTGACTTTGCCTGATAGGATAGTCCCGAAATTGAAAGCTATAATTCCTGAAAGAAGGATCATTTAGGACAAACTTACTGCTTGTGTCCAAGGGAAATCTGAGGGTGCTACCAAATTCTTTAATCGGTTCGAACAAGTGTTTTCAGATTTCAGTGGATAAGATTTGAGCACAGAGTCTGGGAAACGACTATTTGTGGACAAATATGTGCGTGGATTGCTGCCTGACATCCAGTCGCAAATCATGTCCTCGGAGAGCGCTTGGCAAGCTAAGTCTCAGTCAGAAGTATTGCATATGGCTCAGTACTATGAGAATCCTGTCAACACCAAAAAATAAAGAATTGAAAAGAGAAAGGTAGACCTGAAAACAAAAGTTCTATTACAACAAATTGTTAGAGGCCCTAGAAGGGGTACTTCACAATTTAGGGGTCAGTATGCTCCACAGGGAAATGCGCCATTGGGTCCTGTAAATGTGAACCAGTGTGCTTATTGCAGACAAGAGGGTCATTGGCATGCACAATGCCCAATCCTCCAGCAGAGGTCGAATAACGCATTTGATGCTATGGGTAGACAATCCAGAGGCCGCCCTGGGCAAGGGGGTCCTGGTAGAAGTCAGTTTTCACAAAATTCGCAACCTTTTTTGCAGGATAATCAGCACCGAGTGTGGATAATAGAAACATTTTTGATCATCCTTCTGCTGCTTACCTCTCTGAAGAACTTCCTTTTGATGATATTCTGTTTCGGTAGGATTGCCCGAAGCAGGGTTTGGAACCGATGCCTATTCCCATTGATCAGAAAGGTCCCTACGTTGAGATGATAGTGGTAAATAGGAAACATCTATTCTTGATAGATACAGGAGCACAAAAGTATTCCATTGACCATTCACGGGTTCCAAACATTCCACTGTCAGGGCAAACCAATGTTTCTGTAGGGTTTTCTGGTACACCAGTAGCCTGTCCGGTTTATTCGCCGGTACCGATTATATTGGGCCCATTCACAGACCACTGTCCATTTCTTTTGACTACGAATTGTGGAGAGAATTTGTCGGGGTTGAATCTGTTGAAGGAATGAAATGCGGTAATTCATTGTTCTTCAGATGGAGTGCGTTTGACGATTTCACCACAGCAACTTTCTGTCTCTCAGTTCTTGACCAGACCTTTGCCGCCAGAATTTAGTGATGTTCCGGAGTGTTTGTGGGCAATTGATGATAATGATGTCAGTGTTTTACAAATTGAACCTGTTAAGATCATTTGAAACATGGAGTAAAGTTGCCACGTATTCCCCAGTATAAGATCTCGGTCAATGGCGAGCAAGCTTTGAAATGCATAGTCTCCGATGTTGTTCATCGTGGGGTAATTGAGGAAATGGCAGGTAGTTTGTGAAATAGTCCGATTTTGCCCGTGTACAAAAAAGGTGATAATGCGATTCCTTTTCGTTTCATTATTGATTTCTGTGCCATCTATAAGATTGTTGCTCCACAATTTCCTATTGTGCCTGATGTGACGACAATATTAGCTATGATTCCAGCTACTACTATACTATACTACTATTCTACTTACTTTAGTGTTGTGGATTTTAAGAACTCTTTCTTTAGCATTCCTATACACAAAGATAGTAGACATCTGTTCGTGTTCACCTTAGGGGGGGCGCTCGTTTACCGTTACCTGTGCGCCGACAGGTTACACGGAAAGTCCTAGCAACTATGAAAGAGCAGCTTGATACACTCGAGTTGCCCACCACTTGTACACTGCTTCAGTATGTAGACAATCTACTTTTAGCTGCTGACTCAGAGAGAACCTGTAAGGAGGGCACTGTGTTGTGGTATCAGGTGATATTATCCCCAAATATATCGTCGCCGTATATAATATCGCCAGGAAAAGGTTGTGGCGATATTATATGGGTGACCATATATATGGAGACAGGGGCAGCAGGGGTTGCGGGGGTGTCCCCCGCTCACCATTAAGAAAAAAAAAGGGTTTAGAGGTTGCGGGGGTGTCCCCCGCATGTTCCATGTAATAATGTTCCCACAAAAAACTGCCATTTTTCGGTGATTTTTTTGCATGGCAATATTTTTGCAGGGATATTATTACATGGAACCCGTGTTGTTGCTTATTCACCTAGCACAACATGGACACAAAGCTTCACTCAAAAAGTTTCAGTATTGTCGACAGGAGGTTGCCTATTTAGGCTATCTCCTGTCAAAGGATTGAAGAAGGTTGACGCCTGAGTGGATAAAAATCATTTCTAGCATGTCTGTCCCAAATACACAGAAGGAAGTCAGAACGTTGATAGGAATGGCTTCTTACTGTAGGCAGTGGGTCCCCAACTTCTCGTTAACGATAAAACCAATGTTGGCTTTGACAAAGAAGGGCATTTCTTTGCCATTGTCGTGGAACTTGGAACACCAGCAAGCGTTTGATCTGCTCAAGACTGCACTGTGCTCAGCACCAGTTTTGGGCACACCAAATTATGAAAGGCCTTCGTTGTTTTGTATGTGCATGAACTTGATGGATGTGATTGACTGTATTAACGAAGGAACATGGAGGGAAGAATAGGCCGTGCGGCTACGTTTCTTCTGCCTTGATCCTGTCGCATGCGCTTTGCCAAGATGTTTGAGAGCTGTCACTGCTGCGTCCGTAAAACAGAGCGAGGGAATGGTCCAAGGCCATGCTTTAACCCTGATGGTACCTCACTCTGTAGATGTTCTATTAAACAGAACACAAACGCAACACCTCACCTCCGCACGATTAACGAGATACGAATTGATCTTGTTTGCTCCGCACATTAAAATTCAGAGGTGTTGGTTTCTGAATCTGGCTGAACTTTTATCTTTCTCGCAAGGTACTGCTTGTGGTGATGAAGAGTCACATGACTGCCTTTACACCACAGAACAAGAGACTAAAGGCAGAATCGATCTAAAAGATACTCCTTTGAACAATCCACAAGGGGAGCTGTTTTGTGATTGCTCCTGCTTCTAACTTCCGGATGGTACAGCATGGCTGCTTATGCAATCACCACATTGGGCACGGTTGTGGAGACCAAAAGAATCATGCATAACTCCGTGCAGGCCGCAGAGATTACAGCATTGACTCGAGCTTGTGAACTCTCTGAAGGGCTTACCGTAAATATATATACTGACAGTCAGTATGCTTTTGGGGTGGTTCACAACTTCAGTAGACTTTGGCAGAACAAGGTTTTCTGACCTCACATGGCACTAAAATCCGGTATGGCTCCTTGATAGTACGGTTACTCTCAGCGCTTGCACTCCCCACTCAGTTAGCAATCATGAAATGCACAGCGCATCATAAGATCATAGATAATGTGGGAAAACGGAACGCTTTCGCTGACCAAATAGCCAAACAGACTGCCACTGATCTCTCTTCAGAAATGTATACTTCAAGGGAAGCCACAAATGTTTGTACTTTGGATGAGGGTATTGAATCTGTGAAAAGTATTCAAGCTGATGCCACTTTAGAGGAATCTAAAAAATGGGCTCAGGGTTTGGCAAAATTGGATGATGACGGGTGTTGGGTGGACAAGGTAGAAGGGAAATGGTTGTTGCCAGATGCGTACATTACAATGACGGTCGCTATGGCTCATGGTCCCACCCATATCTGTGCACGGAAAGTTACCAAAATGTTGCAAAATGTCTGGATGAACGATAAAATCTCCAAAGTAGCAGAACATTTCGTTCAAAGTTGTATGATTTGCTTGCAGCATAATATGGGGAAAGGCACATCGACTCCTAGGGGGAGTTTTGGTGCACCTTCTGTCCCCTTCGAGGTGATACATTTTGATTTGCTTGAAATGGAGCATTGCAATAACTACAAGTATGTACTAGTGGTTATCTGCGTCTTTAGTAAATGGGTTGAAGCCTTTCCTGTTAAAGATGCCACAGCCATGACAACGGCGAAGACCATGCCGAAGGAATATTTTCCTAGGTTTGGTTTGCCAAGAGTCATCTGGTCGGACAATGGTCCACATTTTATCGCTGCTGTAATTCTGCAGATATGCGTGGTATTACAGATTGATAAACGGTTCCCTTCGGCTAGACACGCTCAGAGAGCTGGTTTGGTAGAAAGACACAATGGCATCATCAAGAACAAGCTCGCTAAAATGTGTGCCGGCACCAAACTGAAATGGTCGGACGCCTTACCGATCATGTTATTATCAATGAGGACGACCCATCAAACTAAGACTGGGCTCTCTCCATTTGAGGTGGTCATGGGTAAGCCAGCTAACATTTGGAATCTCCCCAAACTCGATCATTACGTGACATTGAACATGTACTTCTTTCTGATTACTGTGGCCAGTTAACTAAAAATCTGTATTTAATTTACCAACAGGTGCGAGAAGCCCTCCCTATTAAGTAGGGCCCAGGCCACAGCATACGGCCAGGCAGCTGGGTCTTAGTCAAGTCGTTTGAAAGAGCATCCTGTCTCGCACCTCATTGGCAGGGTCCACATCAAGTTCTCTTGGTCACACAGACCACCGTGCGAGTGGCGGGGCGGAAACACTGGATCCACACGTCACACATCAAGAGGATAACCTTCCCTTTGCCACACGATACAGAAGACACAGATTCCCCTACCTGTGCTGTAACCAATGATCACGTAGCATCAAACAGCATCGAGGGTGCGTCGGAGACTCTCCCTGAGCCCGTGGGGCCTGGGGAAACAGCCGCTTTATCTCCACACTCTCCAACAGATCCTTTTGCACCATTGTCAAAAACTGTTTTAAATCCTGTTTCGAATTCACCACATCCATCCGGAAGCAACAAAACATTGTTTGCAGATCACACAGTACCAGGAGTCACAAGGTACGATCTGCGCCCGAGGAGTTAGACCTACTGCACGGTTCAGCTGTGCCATCAGAAAAAATCATCAGAGGGCTTGTCTTTTTGGCCTGTTCTTTTGCACGTAAGGGAATTCTGTTGGCTACGGTTTGGGAAAGGACTAAGAAAATGCACGATCTGGAGATCGCCAGCAAACTGACTTTAGAGTATTCGTTTGAAGAAACAATGCCTGCAACCGCTCCCACTCGTACGGAACAGATAAGAGACTTTGTGACCAACCGTAATAATGAACAATCAAATGTGTGGGCCCCAAAAACATATTTTTGTCTTGTGATTATGTTAGGTGGTTTCACAATAGTAATTGCCTTAGGGTTTTGTTATTTGGAGGAAGTACATCCGCTTGAAATGTTGTTACCCACTGAAAATGTACCTACTGTTTCTACACCCTTCATGCATCTGCACACTCTATCTCCTAGAGACTCTCAGCACAGACAGAGTTACCACAACAATACTCTATTAATCATCATGAATGCCACCCATGCCATTTTTAACAAATCTAATTATTGGGTCTGCTCGCAATTACCGCAACACGGGGATAAGGGGCTGGCTTCGTATATTAATCCTTTACCTTTGACTACTGCATGCTATGTTTCTTTGAGGGCACTATTCTTTCGCCGATGGAATGATAGCATCTCGGGGGAACTTCGATGGATCTAATTTGAATGATTTTGAGAAACGGGTTCTAACGCCCCTGAGATGCTCCCTCTTTGCGAATAGGAGCAAGCTTAATGTTGCGTCTATTAGGCCTTCTAATAGACTGTCTCATCCTTTGATCTCTTTCAAGATGGCTCCTATAGGCAATAGGGATGCCACGCCACCTTCCTATACTGTTAACCACAGCCCCGATTCAGTTTCTTTCTGCATACAGAGGAATGGTACTCAGTTAATGGGTGATTTCAAGGGCTGCGCCAACGTTGCACACTTGACTAGTGAGGACAGACCTTTGTATGTAGGTGAACCTGTCTACTTTGTTTGTGGTAATGAAGCTTTCCCATGGTTACCTAGGAATTGGCAGGGAACCTGTTATTTAGGGATTCTGCTACCCGGGATATTTATAGCAAGCACTGTCGAAATCTCAAAGGCTCCTCCAAGGCAGGACGAGAATGACAATACTTCAGCACAAGTTCTGGGTGATGTAGCTAAATCCTTCGTACCATTTTGGAGGCAAATATTGAACTCTGAAGATATCAGAAGACTAGAGAGAGTACTGGAGAGGACCATCAACCAGACCACTGACATACTCTATAACATGACTTTAGAACAAAAAGCGATAAGGTTAGTGGCACTTCAGAACCGGATGACATTAGACGTCATCCTGGCTGAGCGTGGTGGGGTATGTAAATTAGTTGGGTCCGCTTGTTGCGTTTTCGAGCAAGATTCCTCCCCAACTATCTTTAAGGCAATACAAAATCTGCATCTCCTTAGTTCAGAAGTGCATGTTCCCGAGGGAAACTGGGATCTTAGCGCTTGGTTCTGAGACTTCTTGCGATCTTGGGATGGAAGCTGCTTTCAGTCTTGCTGATCATTTTGGGTATTCTGTTGTTGTATACAGTGCCTTCCTGGCATATGTTCAGTGTTAGGGGGATGTTGTGCACAGGCGATGGGTACATTAGGACACAAGGTATACGCCCCTGAGAAAAAGACCAACGAATTTGTGTTGAAAGAAATCTCAGTATCTGACCTCATGGCGATCGATATCTCCGATAGTGATTCAGGATGTATGGCCATTGAGACATTGAGTTACTCGTAAAGTGACTAGAAGTAGTTTAGCGCTTGTCTTAGGCCAAAAGGAGGGTTTGTTAAACGGGAAATCATATTGTGCCTCCTTTCTTGTATATATTGGCCTAAGCCCAGTCGCTCTGCAAAGAAAACCGCGTTGCAAAGTTCTGATTTTAGATCGACTTCGCTGCCATTTTAGGGCTATGCACAATTTTGATTTCCATTCCAATGTAACTCTGTATTCTAAAATGGTGGACAGTGTTTCCCGCCTGTAACTGAGCCTTCCTGAACCTTGTACTATAGTTAATGTTTAGACTGTCCGTTGGCCAAATGTTTGGGTTGAGTAAAGAGACCTTGTCCCATGTCTGACTTGTAGTCTAAGGATTGTCTGCGCCAATAAGTCTGATCCACGGACATACATCGACCACAATGTTAACTAAATATCGACCGTGGACACTGGCTGAACTGCATTGTAAAGGACATGTGCTAAGGCTTACTGTTAAGTCCAAGAATACACTGTTGCCATTGTAACCTGTTTGTATGTAAACCGAGGATGATCCATGTGCATATTGTCGCGCGAGCAATAAGTGAACTTGGCACAAACTCTAGACCATGGATTATTAACTTGCAGAGGGGCTGGACATTATTACCGAAAATTTATAAAGTGCACAACTGTTTAGATGTCCAGTACCTTTCACTTCTCACACTGAATGGCTGGTATTCGCTGTGATGTACTGAAGGCCAGATAGCTATCTGTATCTGTATGTTTCTTTGTAACTGCGCAGTAGTAGAATAAAGATCTGTGAATCTTTATAAGCCAGTGTTTGGTGTATTACCTTTTGTGGTATTCAGCCTCGATATTTCCTTGCTTTTACAGGGTGGGGTGTCACAGGGAAGGGGGCTGGGGGGGGCAGTGCCTTGTCTGGACAGGGGCTGCCTGTGGGGGGTGTCCAGTCTGGAGTGGGCTGCCTGGGGGGGTCACAGGTGAGGGGGTCTGGTGGGTGGAGCCCAGTCTGGTGGGGCCTGCCTTTGGGGGGTGTCTTGTCTGGAGTGGGCTGTCTGGGGGGGTGTCGAGTCTAGAGTGGGCTGCCTGGGGGGCGGTTGTCATAGGGAAGGGGCCTGGGGGCAGCACCCAGTCTGGACAGGGGCTGCCTGACTGGGGAATCCAGTCTGGAGTGGGATGCCTGGGGGGTGTCACAGGGCGGTTGGGGGGTGGTGGCCAGTCTGGTGGGGTATGTCTGTGGGGGGTACCAAATCTGGAGTGGGGCTGCCTGGGGGGGTCTCACAGGGGAGGGGCGCTGGGGGATGGCACCTAGTCTAGACTGGGGCTTCCTGTGATGGGTGTCCAGTCTGAAGTGGGCTGCCTGGGGGGTGCCACAGGTGAGAGTGGCTGGGTATGGTGCCCAGTCTGGACAGGGGCTGCCTGTGGGGGTGTCCAGTCTGGAGTGGGCTGCCTGGGGGGGGGGGTCCAGTCAGAGTGGCTGCCTGGAGGGTGCCACAGGTGAGGGGGCCTGGGGGATGGTGCCCAGTCTGGACAGGGGCTGCCTGTGGGGGTGTCCAGTCTGGAGTGTGCTGCCTGTGAGGGGTGTCCAGTCGGAGTGGGCTGCCCAGGGGGTCACAGGTGAGGGGGTGTGGGGTCCAGTCTGGAGGGGCCTGCCTGTGGGGGGTGTCCAGTCTGTAGTGGCCTGCATGGGGGGTGGCACAGGTGAGGGGTTCTGGGGGGTGGTGCCCAGCCCAGACAGGGGCTGCTTGAGGGGGTGTCCAGTCTGGAGTGGGCTGCCTGTTGGGGGTCACAGCTGAGGGGAGCTGGGCAGGGCCCAGTCGGAGGGGCCTGCCTGTGGGGGGGGTGCCCAGTCTGGACAGGGGCTGCCTGTGGGGTGGTCCAGTCTGGAGTGGGCTGCCAGGGTGGGTGTCACAGGTGAGGGTCGTTGGGGGGCCCAGTCTGTTTAGGGGCTGCCTGTGTGGGGTGTCCAGTCTGGAGTGGGCTGCCTGGGGAATGTCCAGTCTGGAGTGGGCTGTCTGGGGAGTGTCACAGGTGAGGGGGGTTGGGGGTGGTGCCCAGTCTGGAGGGGCCTGCCTGTTGGGGGTGTCCAGTCTGGAGTGGGCCCATCTGGGGAATGTCCAGTCTGGAGTGTACTGCCTGGGGGGTGTCACAGGTGAGGGGTCATGGGGGGTGGTGCCCAATCTGGAGGGGCCTGACTGTGGGGGGTATCCAGTCTGGAATGGGCTGCCTGGGGGAGTGTCACAGGTGGAGGGTCTGGGGGGCGTTCAGTCTGGAGGGTGCAGCCTGTGCTTGTGAGGTAAGGCACGTGATTTTGCTGGGGTGCAGTCTAGGATAGTGAGGGAGGGCCTGCGTTTTCACTTGGGTACAGCCTGGGCTTGCGAGTTGAGGTGTGCAATTTCGCTGGGTGCAGTCTGGGCTTGCGAGGGTGGTCCCGTGTTTTCGCTGGGGTGCAGACTGGGCTTGCGAGGTGAGGCGTGCAATTTCTCTGGGGTGCAATCTGGGCTTGCGAGGGAGGGCCCACGTTTTCACTGGGGTGCAGACTGGGCTTGCGAGGCAGGACCTGCATTTTCATGGGGGGGGGCCGGAGCTTGCAAGGTGAGGCGCACCATTTCGCTGGGGTGCAGTCTGGGCTTGCAAGGGAGGACACACATTTTCACTGGAGTGGAGCCTGGGCTTGCGTGGTGAGGTGTGCAATTTTGCTTGTGTACATTCTGGGCTTGCACAGGAGGACCCGCGCTTTCGCTGGGTTGCAGCCTGGGCTCGCGAGGTGAGGCGTGTGATTTCGCAAGGGTGCAGGCTGGGCTTGTGAGGGAGGACCCGTGTTTTTGCTGGGGTGCAGCCTGGGCTTGCGAGGTGATGCACTCGATTTCGCTGGGGTGCAGTCTGGGCTTGCGAGGGAGGACCCGTATTTTCACTGGTGTGCAGTCTGGGCTTGCGAGGTGAGGCACGCCTTCTCACAGAGGTACTTGATGGTGGGCCAGGGGTGGCACGGAGACTTGCGCCATGTTTGTCCTATTGCTTGCTTTTTGGTGTGCTTGGGGGTGTGTTGTGGGTGTTCCTCACGCAGCTTGTTTTTACTTGCACAACAGCTAGTAATGCGTCTTTAAATCCATGAATATGAGAGGCGCGCACATTTTTTTCTGCACGATGGCTCGCAAAGGGTCCTTCTCGGGCGCGCAGACGTTGCACCATTTCTGCGCCCCATTCTATGAATCGGGCCCATACTGTCTACATAAAAGAGAGTGATTTAATGTGACCTTGTTATGAAAAGGTCTACACCGTGATGGAGTGGAGAAACTGCAGTTTGTGAACGTGGTGGGCAAAACATGCATAAGGCTACATCTGGGATGAGGGGATTGTGTAATCAGGACACCAGTGGTTGGTAGTGGAGGAAGCAAAAGTACTGTTCGGCTAGGGTGGCAAAAATCCTAGGTGGGCATGGCTGATGGACAAACAGAGGTAAACATGTTAACTTGGCTCATAGATAGACAATAAGGAAGGGAAACGGCTGACAAATTAATCATTTTCTTTAGTTTATAAACAATGCACGATAAAAGCATTCGAACTTTACAAAAAGGCACCATTATGTTACAGTCTGTATGAAACAGAATTTGCTACTCATGCAAGATAATTTCTCGATTTGAATTTTCACTTTTCATATACCATCCTCAGTTCATAAAAACAGGTTGAATTGAACAGTACATTGGCAAGTTCAAGAAAATTATAATAATTATACTCCAGAGCTGACAAAATGCCAGAATATAAATGTGGGTAGGAATCAGCTAAAGGGGACGCAATAATGAGTCTTTCTTTTAAGCTCTGCTGTACATCACAGACAAGGATTATCGCATCCAAAAGCTCAGCAATCAGGCTTCCTCTGGACCGTCCATTTGGGGAATAGAATCGCAGCCTCACTAGGAAATGGGCTCATTTTGATTGCTGAATGAGCTAACAGTATTAAAGTCTATAGAGGGAATGATGAAAAGGAGACACCTCGGGGAGTGCATTGCTTCTTCCAGTGCTGAGCATACAATGTTGACTGATCATTCTTGCAGTAAAAAGTATAGCTGGAAGAAATCTTAACGCAATCGGAAACGAGTAAGCGTTGAATTCAGCTACTTAGGTAAAGATGAACATTATTTTTTATTTATATAGCGCCTTCGCTAAAGGGCTATGCATAGAACATATTTGCATACAACATCACCAAAACAACTTTGTTGCTCATTTATCGACCTCGGAAATACGAAAAATGCTGAGTAGGCCTTGGCAGGATTCAAACCTGCGACCTGCAGATTACACACAGATTGCAGCAGTGAGCTCTCAACCCACTGAGCTATCTTACCGCCGAATATATAGAGGTATGTTATCAATCTTCGATGTGTAACTCTAAAACGAACCATGGCAATTTTTAGGGAATGTCATCGGACAAATAATGTAATGTGTTCCTTTGCTTCTTGTTATAGGGGGCAGGGCAAAATAGTCTGTACTCAAGATAGTTTTCCACTAGGTACCCATCACAGAAAGAGCAACAAGTTGTAGACTGCGGGTGCTGTCACATACCTGTCACTGTGCCCAAGACACACGCCAAGACCAGATGTGGCATTTCAAAGTCTTTAATGGTCTTAAACGATAAACGTTTATTTCACTGGTATCCAAACTCAAATAAAGTATCAGGATGTGCCATATAACTCACCTAAATAGTCGAATCTGAAATTGGACTGAAATGGGCCTCATTACGAGTTCAGCAGTAACCTGCCGGTGCTAAATGGCGGGTTGCCGCCAAAATCGTAACACTGTTCCACCGCATGATATCCCTGTGCCACTGGGACATTAAAAGTCCTGGTGTCCCGGGATGTAAGGTGGCAGAAATTGTAAGTTCCCATTCCCGTGGAGTCCCATAGGAATGGGGACACGGAAGCACCAGCACCGTTGCTAACGGCCCCTGCAGGCATACTTGTAGTTTTGCGGTCCGGAAAGGGTCCTGTATGCTGCTACCGACACCCTTATTTCCGGACCGCCAGGCTTGTAATGAGGCCCAAAGAGTCTAAGGATTAACCTTGGCAAGGCCTCCCCTGCCATACTATTTCCAAAGTCTCTCCCAGTGCAACAGGTTTTATTATGGTCCCTCCAGGTGGGGCACTTTTGGCATTGCAGGTTTAAGGGATCCCGAACGCTTTTCCCTTCTGTGATTTAGTAACAGGTTCTCTGGGAGTCCCAAACCTAAAGATTTCCACAGACCAACAGTTTTTCTAGCAATCGAGTATGGCAGCAAGACTTTTTGGGAAGAGCCCAGGAGAGAGGGAGAGTGAGAGAGAGAGAGAAAGAGAGAGAGGGAGAGAGAGAGAGAGAGAGAGAGAGAGAGAGATAGAGAGATATCACTCAATCCATGGCTTCCTGCTTTAATGATACATGTTTCTGTCACATGGCCTTCCCTACTCCAGTTATAATCTCCCTGCCCACACTCGTACCTCCTCCAACAGCACGGGCCAGACCTGGCACTCTGGACCATCCTTGCTCTGTCTGGCCAGTTCCTTCTCTTTCACCCTACCTCCTTTTCACTGTCAGTAGCTCCTCCTGAACGCCACATCCTCTAGTTGTTACTACCTCCTCATTATTTCTGCTCCCTAACTTATGTTACCTCCTACTCTCTGCTGACAACATTGCCAACAGTTTCTGCATCCTCCCAGCTATGACCACCTCGTCCTGTTACAGCTCTCTTCCTATTGCCACCTCGTCCAGCTGTCACCACTTCCACACTGGTATCTCCATGTCCTTGTTACCACCATAGGTTTTATTTCGGACTCAACTAGCAAATTGCTTCAGCCTGTTTTCTTCTCTTCGCATCTCCACAGACAGCTCAGAGGCTCCTTCTGAAGCCTTTGTTCTGGCTGCTGGGAGCTTCAGCTCTTCATGATTCAAGGGTCCTAGAGGGGAAGGGGTTGAGTTCCTGTTTGGCAGGCCTGGGGGCATAGCTCTTTTAACTGAGTCATCTTGCCTTTCGCCTTCCGATTCTTGAATTACATTTTTATTTGTGTATGCCTCATGGGCCTAGGGCTCCGTTTGTTTGGGTTCTTCACTTGAGAAGAGGATCCCTAGGGGTGCCTCGGGTAACTGGCTTTCACAGGGTGAGGGTTGTGTGGATCCAATGGGTGCCTCTGTTTGGGATTGCAGTCCAGAATATGCCTGCATGCACCATCCTCTGTCAAGAACTTGGACCTATAAGAGAGTGACTCAGGGGTCTGCCCCATACCAGCCACAGTCCCATCATCCACGAGCTTGGGGAAGCCCTGGGCCCCATAAGTCACATCCCTGGTCCCTAGAACAAGGGAATGCACACTATGATCTTCAATGACTGGCACAGAATGACAGAGGGTGGGACTGACAGGAGGCACTGAACACACAAAGTGTGCAAGAGACTCTCGGGGGCCCTCTAGAAGCTCAGCGAGGGCAAGAGAGCACCCCTGCCCTACTACAGGAAGGCATTGACCCAATTTTTTAAATCTACCCGGGTCCCAACACATTTTACTCATATTTTTGTGGCATTTTCCGATGGGGGCAAGGTCTGTCATGCACCCTTCTAATACCCTGACCCCTTCTGTAACCTCAACTAGTGTAAAATATAGAACAAAATATGCCCTAGCCGGCACCGTCCAAAAATGCAGAAAAAATTCCATAAAATTACAGTATGTGAGTCCTGCGGATACCTGACACCATTGGTGCTTATATGGTGGTAGTTGTGAGGAAGGGGATGAATGTGTGTGTGTGTATGTGTGTGTGATGCCATCCATCAGGTGGGGCAAACTCGGTAGCAACAATGAATGGGTTACCTTGCCCCTTGTTAACCACCTGCACCATAGACACATGGGAATGGATGACAGTTGCCACCTCATGCTACGTCCCTTCTCGGAATTGGCAGGATTTATTAGAGTTTACAACATTCTTATGTGTGAGTGCTTCTATCATAGCTATTCTCAGAAATGCATTTTTTCTCCACTGGTATTTGTCCACAAGGTTCTTGAAAGCATTAATTTTCCTTCTGGGTGCCAAGCTCACTGCGTGCATCTCAGAACGAATGAACCAATTCCTAAAAGGCCATAACCTGGAACCCTGTATCTCTAGTATTATTGCTGGGGGTGGCATACCGTGCACCCTCCTAAATTAAAGTTTGCCAGTGAAATCTGAGACACACCTCCTTTCGAAGAGAGAAGCCAGAGGGTACCCGTCATTAAAGCAGTTGGGGACCTATGAACAAGCTGTCTAATACTACACTTGATAAATCCTGAGGATTAACTCAGTAAGGATAAGCAGAAACTGGTTTACTTTGCACAGATTTGTCACAGATGCTGTGGCTTTCTGAGGCTTGATAAGACCGGATGGCCATTTTGGCCACTGGCGGACGTCCCACCTCTTCCTCTCAACTCCATTGCGGCTCTACACCAGCGCCAACAGCAGAGCTCTCTATAATGTGCTTAGTGCCTGTGTTGGTTTGTATCAAGTATTTGATTTTCCACAAATGCGTGGCTTTTCTGAGGCTTAATGAATGGACCTTTTAACCACAGGCGGACGTCCCTGCTCTTCCTCTCCGCTCCACTGTGACTCCTCACCAGCAGAGCTGTTCTCCATAAAGTGTGCTGAAAATGTAGGGCACTGGAATGCATCCGTGGTAATTCCTCATTGCAAACGGGAACCTGCAGATGTACTGGGCACTGTGCATTTTCTTTTCTTATAGCCTATGCATGAGTGGCTAATCTAATGATATGCCCCAGGGATCCTTGCTAGTATACAGGACCCTGCAGGACTCATTTACCACGGCCTCTCCCTTACCACCGAGAGCGCCCCACGAGGAAGGAGCACCTGGGACTTAAGTTAGTTGCTTTACCCTGTTCTAGGAGGATCCCCTACATCCATAATATTTTCAAGTTAAGTCCTCTTTCTCCAAAGCTTTCATACAAATGAGGGTTAGGCTCTTGAGGTGACAACTGTATGTTATCTCACTTTTGGTCTTCTGTTTCTGGAACTACTTCTCCGAGATGAGGGCATGGATAATGAGTTCGAGGGGAACTCTACAGACCTCACCCTGTACCCGAGGCAAGTAGCTTGTGGCTCAGGCAAACATGTCCTAGTAAGACAGCATTCCTGGGCTGTAGAGTAACTTTCATGCCTTGGGAAAAAGTCAGACATCTGACTTTATCACACTGTAAAGTCCTCAGATTTTGAGAAGGTGCGTGGGTGGTCGAGAAAGATTATAAAGGGTGTGAGTAGAAAACTTGAATACCTTGTTTAGAGGAGCAGAGGAAAGAGAGAAAGCTCCAGGAGCAGACTGGAATAGTAGTAAAGGAAAATAAAAACCAGGGTAGAGATCAAGGGTTTCATTGTATGATAGGTAGGATACAGTCCGATTTTTAAGAGTTTAAGCCTTTTTGCTGTGGCAGTTGAGGTGATGCCGTCATAGAGAACCCTAAACTTTTCATCTACGCAAGCAGAGATCAAGGAAAAAGCAAATGCTGTACGTGATTAGGGGTGATGCAGTTGAGGCATGGGGGCCTATCACTTCAGTTTTTGAGAAATTGAACAGAGACCGTTATATATACACAATGATCATTCTGGATGAAGGAGGCAAGGAGAAAAGTACATGTGTGTCATCATCAAATTAATCATAGGAGAAATGGAATGTTATTTGCTGGGAGATGAGTTGTAAAGTGTGAAAAGGAGACATCCAAAGACAGAACCTTGAGGAACTCACACCAGCAGGAGGTATATGCATGGAGGAGCCATGGTTCCATGAGATTGAGAGCGATTTTTTGACAAAGGTGATACCAGAAGAGTTAGGGAGATCCATGATGAAATCCATGGTGATGGTATCCCAGGGATATTGGGGACATTGCAAGGGCTGTTGGAACCCCACTGCATGCTGGTGGGAGGTCTTATGTTGTGCACAAACAGGACATGAAGAAACGTTGGCAGTAACCTGAGCAGTCAAACCAGGCTACCAGAATTGCCGCTGTACATTTTCAATCATGGTTTTGATGCCTCGATGTCCAGAAACAGGAGAATCATGACATGCCAAAAGGACAGAACAGCGTTCTTCTTCGGGAATAAAAAGTATTTTTACCCAAAACAGCAGGCCGTCCTTGAAGTCATACTTCCGATTGTTAGACAATATTGTAAATGGAGGATTGCTGGTGGTAGACAACTGGATACAGTCCAACAATGACTGCACTACATTCAAGAAGTGCTTGGCACTGTTGGGTTTTGGGCCATTAAGACTTTGTCCTTTCTGACTTCTACCTCAAAGGTTCGGAACATTGGTATTGTCTGCTCCCTTCAAGACTCTCACCTTGCAGCTTTAAACAGTTTTTGGAGCTTCATGATGTGCCTTTTTGGTATAAGACTTTTTCACGGTGTGGCAGGTCTTGGTCTTGCTCTTCTTGTTGGTCAGTCTTCAGGGAGCCTGGAGAGGGGCCTGGAGAGGGGCATACTGTCATGCCTGCGCCATGGGTGCACACATTGGCAACCATCATGGACTATTAGTTATTCATTTATCTTCAGAATACTCTTGGAACAACCCCTATTCACACTTTGGTACTTAATTCCCATTTGCGTGACTTTGGTGCCTTCTTACATAACTCAACTAACTACATGTACCACAATGCACCTTGCTACAGGTATCAATTCCTGGCCATTCCCATTCGTCAGCATTGGAACCACAATCCCCAGAAGCCCTAGGGATCAGTGCTGCTTCCACCATCTCAGGACCAGAGAGGGAGGAAGCAGATTGTATTCCGGTGTGCTGCTCCAGGTGCTGCCAATTAGCCTGCCTCAGTACAGGGCAGGGCGGTATTTAAGCAGCTGCCTGCAGGAGCTCAGTCTCTTGCATCAAGAGTCCTCCCAGCCCCTTTTTGCCTCATAATTGTATGCTGTTCCTGCTGCTGCATTTTCCTGCTTTTGTTCCAGTGCTCTTTCTGGGCTTCCTGCCTTGCAGCCTGCTACACCCTGCTGCCTACAGCCCTAGTCTTTTGAGCTTCCTGCCTCACAGCCCTGCTCCTCTGGGCTTCCTGCCTTGCAGCCTGCTACACCCTGCTGCCTACAGCCCTAGTCTTGTGGGCTTTCTGCCTCACAGCCCTGCTCCTCTGGGCTTCCTGCCTTGCAGCCTGCTACACCCTGCTGCCTACAGCCCTAGTCTTGTGGGCTCCCTGCCTCACAGCCACGCTCCACTGGGCGTTCTGCCTTGCAGCCTGCTACACCCTGCTGCCTACAGCCCTAGCCTTTTGGGCTCCCTACCTCACAGCCCTGCTCCTCTGGGCTTCCTGCCTTGCAGCCTGCTACACTCCGCTGCCTACAGCCATAGCCTTCCGGGCTCCCTGCCTCGCTGCTCTGCTCCTCTGAGCTTGCTCCTTGCTACTCTGCTCCGCTGGGCTCCCTGCCTTGCAGCCTGCTACTCTCTTCTGCTTTCAGCCCTGACCCTCTGGTCTCTCTGCCTCTACGCCCTGTTCCTTTGGGTTCGCTCCTTGCTGCCCTACTCCTCTGGGCTCTCAGTCTGCCGCCTACTACAGCTCTCAGTCCTGCTCCTCTGGACTCTCTGCCTTGCAGCCTACTACAGTCCTCTGCAATCCACTACAGTTTTTCTGTACCTTGTACCATTCGGTACTGCAGCCCTGCTTCCTTTTTTGCAGCCCCCCTCTTTCCTGGCTGCTGCTCCCTTGCTCTCTTCCTTATTTGCAACCCCTTGTTCTTGATCTCTGTCCTTCTCTTCCTTGACTCCTCTGTCCTCCCCTTTAGTTTACCCATTTCTATCGTACTGTTTCTTCCTTCATTCCCTTCTGCTAGATTTCTCTTACACTTCCTTGTCCGTGGTTATTTCTGTTCTTGTCTCTCTTGTGTTTTATGTTGATCCTTTGTACAGAGCTTGACTGTTGGTTTCGGGCAGGCAACCTCTGCCCTTTCCCTTGTCGCGTTTTCTTTTTAACAGACACCCACAGCTTTTGTTCCCAGCCATGAGCAGACAGAGTGGGCCTCTGTAATAGTAATCCGTGCAGAAGGCTGGAGTTTCCAAAGGTCCGTGGAACACTCTTTTTCCATATCTGCATACACCCCAAGAGGGAATCCAGTTTATTTGTATCTTTGTATTTACTGCCCCTTTCTGTTCACAACTACAGTTGCCTACTTTTCTTTCTTGTTGAGTTTCCTGCTCTGTGTGTACTTATCTGTCACCTTACATCAGCACCAGGGGAGTTGCTAGGTCTGGAAAAGACCCGGGGCTAAACTGATGTTGGAACTGTTGGGACTGGGGGCTAGCTAGTCTTTTGGCTGTAGCTCCTGAGATTCTACCCTGGGCTACAACCAAAAGATCAGGGGCTATAGCCCCCTTAGCCCCCCCCCTAGCAACGCCCCTGATCAGCGCAGCCACCCAAACCCTACCTGGGAGCCCTTTGCCATTCTTGACAGAGTGCCATCCTTGACAGAATGCAAGAGCAAAAGAATTCTTGTTCCATTGGCAGGAAAGGCACACACAGACCAAAAATGCTTTCCTTTCGATTCAAGAAACCTCTGCAAAGATCTAAAGTTTTCCTAAGGACTGCAAACAAAAACCCTAGTTTAAAAGACATACTCGCCCTAATAAACAAAGGTTTACAAGCACAGTAATACACTCACTGGCTCGCTGACCCTTCTATGTGTAACTACTATGACATTTGCAACTATGATCCGCAGTCTCTATCTGTAGAAGAACTACAGCAAGAAAATGAATTCCTGCAGATTTTGTTAGCCCAACCAGTGGAAAACACTCATGCGTTTTCTGGCATTTCTTCTGACACTGCATTCGACATTCAGCCGGTACACGAACCTTGTATTCCTTTATCCCAGGCTACCCTGTCTCTGGACCAATGTCGTAACACTGCTACAGCCAAGGATATTGCACTCATTGTGGCAGACTCCCAACCAGAGTACGCTGTTGCCGAAGTGATATGCTCAAGATCAGCTTGGCAAGCTACACAACCTCCCCAGACTGCTGGAAACACTCATTTAACAGGACAAGGCATTCAGAATCCTGAGGTTAGTGCAGCTGGTCCTGGGTACAAAAGACCAATACTGGCCATCGGTTGTCTTAATGCTTCCTCAGTAACTACTAACCATGATAACTCTAAGGTCAGTCTTCCCATTGCAACACCCGAATTTTCTGCTACACCAGATTCTGAAGCTGTAGAACAGGCTAATGGAACACACCTGTTACAAGAACAACTCTTAAGCCTTAAAAGACAAACAGAAGACCTCTATGATGAATTTGTCTATTTTCATAGTAAGAATCTAGCCAAGGGACATAATTTACCAGACCCTCTGGCACTATGCCCAACCCCCGACATTCTGTCTTTAGAGATTGGCATGATAAGGCCTGGAAGGGTAATACAGAAAAGGATACAGACTTATACAGAGCAGATGGAAGACCTGAACGTGGCATATGCATACCTTCTAAAGTTTGACTTGGCTCATTCACTTACTAGCCACAGTAACTCAGGCTGTTGCTCAGATAGTGAAGAATTAACTCCTTCGGTGGGCCAAATCACTCACACTGCCTTTACACCACAAATCAAGTGTAATCATCTGGCTGGAGATCCTGCTGAGTCAAAGGATTGTCCCGTTCTTACCCTTGATGGCAGTCCTTTACTCACACTTACAGCCTCTAAAGTGGTGACCAAGTCAGAGAGGTACTCTGCTTCTATGGACTTTTGTGCACCAGACCATGTGTCAGATCCTAAACTATACCCAGTACCTGTCTGGAATCCAGCTTTGCCAACAGTCAATATCCCAGACCCATCTATCCACCGGAGCACACAAGACTTTGAAGGCCAGCCATCAGAAAGCCTACCCTTCCCTGATCCTCCGTCAGCCATGCTACCTGTTACAGAATCTGCAAGCCCAATCTCTGATGCTCCTCCTCCTAGTACTCCTAAATCTGCTACTGAAGCAGCATCTCAAATCACTCTTACTGCAGTTCAAGCACCCCCTTCCTCTCTGCCTGCAAGAACAATACCTGTTGCAACGCCAGTTAACAGCTCTCCTATTAAGGCTACAGCTCCGGTTGTTTCTGCTGGTGCATCTGCAGCACCTAAACTACCAGACTGTACTCCTTCAGTCTCAGTTGCGTCCCTGCCCGCTGGTACTCCTGTGGCACCTATACTCCTAGCTGCTACAGCACCTGAACTTCCGACTGCCATTCATGATCTCCCGGCTGCTGTGGCTTCTGAACTCCCTGCTACTCAGGGTGTCCCTGCAACATTTGTGACTCCTAAAGTCCCTGCTGCAAATCTTAATGTTGCTATTGCTGCTTCTGAATATTTGGAAGACCCTCCAAGAGCAACCTATTCAGCTGTATCTCTGGTTCCACCTTTCAGCACTGTACCGTTGCCAGCCCTAAGGAAAACCACTACTTTCAAAGAAATATATGCCATGGAGCCTGCAACAGATCTTCACAGTCTCTCAGTTCATGAACGCACTGTTGGGTTTTGGGCCCTTAAGACTTTGTCCTTTCTGACTTCTACCTCAAAGGTTCGGAACATTGGTATTGTCTCCTCCCTTCAAGACTCTCATCTTGCAGCTTTAAACAGTTTTTGGAACTTCATGATGTGCCTTTTTGGTATAAGACTTTTTCACGGTGTGGCAGGTCTTGCTCTTGCTCTTCTTGTTGGTCAGTCTTCAGGGAGCCTGGAGAGGGGCCTGGAGAGGGGCATACTGTCATGCCTGCGCCATGGGCGCACACATTGGCAACCATCATGGGCTATTAGTTATTCATTTATCTTCAGAATACTCTTGGAACAACCTCTATTCACACTTTGGTACTTAATTCCCATTTGCGTGACTTTGGTGCCTTCTTATATAACTCAACTAACTACATGTACCACAATGCACCTTGCTACATCTATCAATTCCTGGCCATTCCCATTCGTCAGCATTGGAACCACAATCCCCAGAAGCCCTAGGGATCAGTGCTGCTTCCACCATCTCAGGACCAGAGAGGGAGGAGGCAGATTGTATTCAGGTGTGCTGCTCCAGGTGCTGCCAATTAGCCTGCCTCAGTACAGGGCAGGGCGGTATTTAAGCAGCTGCCTGCAGGAGCTCAGTCTCTTGCATCAAGAGTCCTCCCAGCCCCTTTTTGCCTCGAAATTGCATGCTGTTCCTGCTGCTGCATTTTCCTGCTTTTGTTCCAGTGCTCTTTCTGGGCTTCCTGCCTTGCAGCCTGCTACACCCTGCTGCCTACAGCCCTAGCATTTTGGGCTTCCTGCCTCACAGCCCTGCTCCTCTGGGCTTCCTGCCTTGCAGCCTGCTACACCCTGATGCCTACAGCCCTAGCCTTTTGGGCTCCCTGCCTCACAGCCCTGCTCCTCTGGGCTTCCTGCCTTGCAGCCTGTTACACTCTGCTGCCTACAGCCATAGCCTTCCGGGCTCCCTGGCTCGCTGCTCGGCTCCTCTGAGCTTGCTCCTTGTTACTCTGCTCCGCTGGGCTCCCTGTCTTGCAGCCTGCTACACTCTTCTGCTTTCAGCCCTGACCCTCTGGTCTCTCTGCCTCTACACCCTGTCCCTTTGGGTTCGCTCCTTGCTGCCCTACTCCTCTGGTCTCTCTGTCTGCCGCCTACTACAGCTCTCAGTCCTGCTCCTCTGGACTCTCTGCCTTGCAGCCTACTACAGTCCTCTGCAATCCACTACAGTTTTTCTCTACCTTGTACCATTCGGTACTGCAGCCCTGCTTCCTTGTTTGCAGCCCCCCACTTTCCTGGCTGCTGCTCCCTTGCTCTCTTCCTTATTTTGCAACCCCTTGTTCTTGATCTCTGTCCTTCTCTTCCTAGACTCCTCTGTCCTCCCCTTTAGTTTACCCATTTCTATCGTACTGTTTCTTCCTTTATTCCCTTCTGCTAGATTTCTCTTAGCCTTCCTTGTCCGTGGTATTTTCTGTTCTTGTCTCTCTTGTGTTTTATGTTGATCCTTTGTACAGAGCTTGACTGTTGGTTTCCGGCAGGCAACCTCTGCCCTTTCCCTTGTTGCGTTTTCTGTTTAACAGACACCCACAGCTGTTGTTCCCAGCCATGAGCAGACAGAGCGGGCCTCTGTAATAGTAATCCGTGCAGAAGGCTGGAGTTTCCAAAGGTCCGTGGAACACTCTTTTTCCATATCTGCGTACACCCCAAGAGGGAATCCAGTTTGTTTGTATCTTTGTATTTCCTGCCCCTTTCTGTTCACAGCTACAGTTGCCTACTTTTCTTTCTTGTTGAGTTTCCTGCTGCGTGTGTACTTATCTGTCACCTTACATCAGCACAGCCACCCAAACCCTACCTGGGAGCCCTGTGCCACTCTTGACAGAGTGCCATCCTTGACATTAAGAATCGAAGAGCCAGGAATGAATGTTATGGTAAAATCGAACTGGCCGAAGATGAAGGCCTGTCGGCTACTGTGGCATTGTAGTGAGCCAGGTGTAAGATGTCCCAGGTTTCGGTGATCTGTTCGCACAATCACTGGATGTGGTTCTCCCAATATGTGATAACACCAATGTTCGAAGGCCCCCTTAATGGCCTTTAACTCTTTTTCAATAACTGCATAATTTATTTCACTGATAGTTAATTTCCTAGAACAGTAGGCGATCAGATGTTCTTTAGCAGTTTCAGGATCAGAAGACGTTTTCAGGGTCCTAAAGGCATTTTCAGCCGGCTCGTCCCACTGGAAAACACAATTGGCATGAAGAAGCTGTGTGATGTCAGCAGCTAGATGGACAAAATCAGCAAAACATTAATGGTAATAATTGGCAAAGCCCAGAAACCTCTGTGTAGATTTGACATCATAGGGACTCTGCCAATTCTGTATCGTAGAGACTTTGACTGGATCCATTTGGATAGTGGATTCTCCAATCAGGTATCCCAAGAACAGTATGGTTGTCTGATGAAAGGCACATTTTTCAGCTTTAGTATACAGGTGATGTTGTTGCAGACAGGCCAGGACCTCACTCATGTGCTACTGGTGCTCCTCTAAGTTGGCAGAAAAGATCATAATGTCCTCTATGTACACCCACAAGTTTAGGTCAAAGAGGTCAGAAAAAACATGATGCATGTACCTCTGGAAGACAGCTGGGTAATTACTAAGTCCAAAAGGCATGACCTAATTTTCAAAATGGCCCAGTGGAGTCTTGAATGCCGTCTTCCATTCATCACCAGGTTTGATATGTGGAAGGTGATATGCACCCCTGAGTTCCAACTTGGTGAATAGGCAGGTATTCTTCAAAGATTCCATAAGGACCTTAATGAGTGGTAAGGGGTAACTATCTGTGGCTGTTATTTCATTGTGTTGGCAGTAATCTATACATGGATGCAACGTTCCTTCTTTTTTAGGGACAAAAAAGAGTGGAGCTCCTGCAGGAGACCGTGATGGTTCAATGTACCCCTTGGCCAAGCATTCTTTGATGTACTGTTCTAACACCATCCTTTACTTGGGTTTACAGGGGTTCCAAATGTATATCAGCACATCGTCTACATAGAGGGAAATTATCTGCGGTTTGCCCGCCATTCTGATCAAACAGTGTCTATGTTTAAGTCTTATTAAATCTGCCCATGGTTCAATAATAATAGCAAATATCAGGGGTGACAAGGGGCATCCCTGATGGGTGCCACTGCCTATCTCAAATTGTGAGGAGAGGAACCCGTTTGTGTTGAACCTGGCTATTGATGCTGTTTAAAGGAGACGTAAAGCTTTGAAAAACCCTTGGCCAAACTTGCACTTTGATAACACAGCATACATGAATTGCCATGATACGAAGTCTAATGCCTTTTGAATGCCTAATGTAGCCGCTACTGCTTGACCCTAGGATCTATCTGTGACAATATATTAAAGAGGTGGCGCAGGTTGGGTGCTGTGGACCTACCCAGGATGATCCCCGACTGATCCAGGTACATAACGTAGGGCATGACCGGCATCAGCCGAGTGGCCCGTATCTTTGCGAACACCTTCACATTTGTATTAATTAAGGATAGGGGCAGGTAGGAACCGCATTGATCTGCAGGTTTCTACAGTTTCAGTAAAACCGTACTAACTGCCTCGCTCATGGTGCCAACACACATGGACACGAGGGATTCTCGCCAGACTTGTAGAAGGTATGAGGCAAGGGTCTCCTTGTAGCGTTTGTAAAATTTTGTTGTAATGCCATCAATGCTAGGGGCTTTCCCAAATGGAAGATTATCAATTGCCTGAATAATGTCAAATATCGAGATCAGGAGATCTAGTAGGGCCCTGGTGTCATGTAATATCTGACTGAGTGGGAGTGTATCGAGAAACATATCAATCTCTTCTCACGTGTGTGTTCAATTGTTAGTGTAAAGGTCCTTATAGAAACCTGTGAATGCCCCATTGATGGCTTTGGGTGTGTAAACTAGGTTACCTGCGGTATCCGTTATGAGTGGAAAGCACCCATTGCCATTCTCTTCACGAGCCATGCGAGCAAGCAGTCGACCAGGTCTGTCTCACTCCCAATATCTCCTAGCGGACATTGGGGTATCAAAGAATTTAATTTCACACTCAGCGTGGATCCTAAAGGTGCGATGGCCTTCTTGATCTGTGCCAACGTGGCCATGGGTGGATCGTTAGCTAGCCCCCATTCTAGTCTTTACAGTCTGTCCTCGCATTGTACTATGCTATGTCGGATTGCTTTGAGGGCACTGAACTCAGCCAACATCGTGATACCCCAAATAGAGACCATGAAGGCTTCCCAGAGCATGCTGGCCGAGGGCACAGAGCCTACATTTTTCTCAAAGAACAATTGTACATGGTCATCAATAGTGGATGCAAACGCTGTATCTTGCAGCGCTAGAAGTTTAAAGCGCCAGTTGTTACGAGGCCTGGAATGTGTTGTCAATGTCAGGGAGATACTAACTGGGGAATTGTGAGAATAGGTGCAAGGTAGGATCCTTAACCCCCCGGACTAATGTATCGGAAATGAACGACATGTATATGCGGGAGAAGGAATTGTGGACCATCGAATAAAAAGAGTAGAGCGGTCATCAGTGTGTAATGTTCTCCAAGCATTTTCCAGCCCCAGCGAATGTATGCCCTCTTTAATAGTAGCGGAAGATCGCATAAGAACTCTCTGAGTGTGGGTGAATCTGTCTAGATTCAGATCTAGGATAGTGTTAAATACCCCCCACAATATAGGGATCAGTGGATATCAGGCAAGTTTGTCCAAGATGTCGGTATACAACTGTGGGTCATCAGCCTTGGGGCCATAAACATTCAGCAACAACACTTCTCTCCCTGCAAGGGAACCATACACCAAAACATATCCACCCAAATGATCTACCTTTGCATGTTTGCATTGGAATGGGAGAGATTTGTGCACCAGGGCCATGACTCCCGTAGCCTGTGGGGAGTATGAATGTACAGAAGCGGTTTCCACCCCAGTACTGCTAAGAGGGAATGGGTTTACTGCAAGTACAGAATTTGAACTTTGTGTCTTGCGACATATAGGTGTATCTCTCCTGCTGCTTGACTGGATTACCCAGGCCACAGACATTCCAACTAAGGCAGGTTATGTCTCCAATCTGGGTACAGAGTGGTTAGTATTTTCTTCTATAGTATATTGACCATCCCATTACCTCTAATTTTCTCTCTGCACCTGTCACTCTCCTATCTTTAAGTGTAGTAAGTACCAAGTGCTGTTTTAACTTCCCCCTTCCACATCCCCCCTGAAACTAGGTAGATGATAGCCCCAAGTAACACCCTGAACTATTAACGCAACATTGCATGGGGAAGCCGGTGCACAGGTCCACTCGGGTCAGCACAGGACTTAGACACAGAAAAAAATGAGTGTTCAAGTACTTCTTATTTAACTGTCCCTGCTAGGGGTAACACGTTCACCATCCAACTGTAGGCCTGGCAATAAGAAAGTGTCCGTTCTCAGCATCCCAGCGGATAACAAAGCAGCAACAAAGCCGTGTAAAACCTTCCATGTACAGTGATCCACAGGGCATGTGAGGACGGAGGAGAGTAAGTCACCTTCACAAGGACAGCCATTGGAGATCTTGGTCAGGGTTCAGATTGGCGGTAAAGTCTCATCCAAAAAGGTCATGCCTTTGCCAGGTAATGTGAAAAAAGAATGTCGTGTTGTTCCACTCCACACATAGCTTGGCAGGCTATAACATTGCATATTTCAAATTACTGTCCCGCAGTCATTTCTTAACCGCCAAGAAGGATTTCCTCTCCTGCTGATTGGCCACTAAGAAATCGGGATAGATGTGTATTCTTTTCAACCCCAACATCAGCTCTCCTTGTTTACGGGCCACCCAACGGATAGTGTCACGATCCCAGTAAGTAAGAATACGAGCAATGATGGGCTGTTGAGGTACACCAGGTCTGGGTTTAGGAGCCAGGGATCTATGGGTGCGTTTGATGCAAACTTCAGCGATAATGCTGGATTCCCCAGACGTGGCAGCAGAGTGGTCTCTATCCACAGTTTGAAGGATGTTTCAGTATTACTCTCAGGAACTCCTGTAATGCAAATGTTATTGCGGCGGGACCGTGATTTTCAAGTCATCAATCTTCTTCTCCACCTGGAGCACTCACCTGGAAAGTGTAGCAAGTTCATCTCTCATGGTGGACATATCGCTCTCTACTGTGCCCACTTTTGTCTCAGCCTCCGCTAAACGTTGATCAGTCTTATCTATGCATATTTTAATAGAGTCTATGGTGCTGGTCGTGTCATCAAGTTTGCTCTGTACTTTGGCAAATTGTTCTTGCATAAATGCCATCATACGTTGAGCTTCAGTAAGTTCCATTGGTATTGCTTCTAATTACATATCTACGGTCGCTCTGCCGGCAGTCGATGGCTTAGGAGTGGATTTGGTGTATTGGCTCAGGGAGCATTGGTTTTTGTGCTCCCTTTTGTCATACTGCACAAGGACAAGGATCACTGTACAAGGTTGAGAGCGCTGCAGGGGTATCAACTATCTTAATCCAGCAATCCATAGTGCATTGATGAGAGCAGGCCAATGGTTATCCACTTGCCATGAGGGCGCAGTCAATAAGGATTGATTCCAGAATGGTGAGCGGTGGAGTAGCAGCCTAGTCCTCTCCATGAAGGTATTTTCAAGATATTATGAACTCAAAGAAGAAGAAAGAAGAGGCTGAGAATCCTTCTTCAAAAAAACCCAAACAGCTTTTGGAAATGGATGATACTCCTAACATTCAGGATGTCTACAAAATCCTTCCCCAGGTGGCCCAGGATGTCCGTGGGGTTAAACATTCTCTGGCTGATCTCAACTTGAAAACATGTCAACTGGATGGTAGAGTGTCTGATTTGGAAAAATCATCACTGTCTATGAGCACAGAAATTAAGGGCTGCTTTCAGGCTTACAACAATCTGAAATCTGATTTACAGAAAGAAAAAGAATGACGTTTGGATTTGGAAATAAAAGTACGGGCAAATAACATCAGACTGGTTGTGGTGGAAGACTTGGCTGATAATGAAGATTTGATCCCTTTGGTCATCCACATTTTTAAGGAAAGTTTCAACTATGATTCCATATCTCTGGGTGATATTGACAATGCTTGCAGGATTGGTAAACATCTGGGGTCAAAGGCAAGACGCATCCTTGTGACTTCTGTTAGGCTCTACTAGATTGACAGGAAAAGCTGCCTTTAAAGGTAAACCTGTTTTTATCTACCCAGATTTTCCTAAAGAAATTTTACTCGTAAGGAAGTCCTTTAAAAGGGCAAAAGATCTGGCCAAACAGCTAAATTTGAAAGCATTCCTGTCCAAAAGTAATTTGTTAACGGTTGTGCTGCCTGATGGTGAGAAGAGCACTTCTGACCCTGCTCAAGCACTGCACTGGATAGAACAACATAAAGGAGGGATAGCTGCCTCTATTCCCCTCAATTAGAATTGTTTTATGACCCCTTGTGATCACCCTAAATTGTTATGGTTAACATATTTTATTCTAATTTTCATGTTTAAAGACCGTGTTTTTACTTTTGTAAATGGCGCTGTGAGAACACGCAAGTTTAATGTTTCTCTGTTTCAAACACATACATTAGAACCTTGCTTTGCCTGTGTGCTGTACGCACGCCGCACACTGACGTATGAAACCCTTACGCAGTTCAGTCAATTTCGTATTATTTCAGGATGAATGGCTGCAGCGTAATAGGCTGAGCAGCGTTGTTTTTAAATTTGGATCGGTGTTCGGTAACGTGTAAAGCTTCATTGTCACTCGTGTTGTGATTCATCGCTTTCTGGGCTTTCTGGGCTTTCTCGGCTGGATGCGCTTTGAGTAAAGGACCTAACGTCACGGCGGTCTGCTGACCCAGGAAGAGAAAACGTATGTGTCGTGTTGGTCTGCTTTGCTTGGAAGTTGGCTGCCTCCAAACAGCTGACCTGTTTTCAGCCACACTATGTTTGGGGATCAGACTTCAACCGGTGAGTGAAGACATGCATGCCTCCAGGAATAACGCTGCGTACCACAGAATCACAGGGGTCAGACTTTCTGCTTTTCCCACAGTTCTGAAGGAATTTATTGCATTGTATCCTCTCATATATATGGCTATCTTCATGAACCCTTCTACATTACACTCTCGTTATGACTGAAACATTCGTATGGTTCCGCCTTAAAGGATTTACATAGTGACAACATGCACTTTTTCTGAGACTTGTTGTGGAACATGCCAGCGACAGGGATTTGCTGCAATACCATCTATGGTTTATGTCATCTTGGTTGTAATTCCTGCACGTTTATTTTGATAGGGGTTTACTTTCATTTTTGTGCAACATTGTATGTTATTGGGAACAAGACTTGCAGGGGTATTTTCATTTAACGGTTCACCTATATTTTGTTCAATTGAGGCCCTATATTACACATATGCAATGTGAATTTATTACTGGACACACACATTTAGATGAATGTTACAGGGTTGATTTTTAGGGATCTGTTGATGTTAGGTCTTTACATAAATGAAACTTACTGAGACACGACGGAACACTGCTTTAAAGTACTTGGTGAGCATTTTTTCACAACGTTTTCTTATGAATATGGTGTAGTATTTATGAAAGGTTTTGGATATGGCACTTCTTCAATCCTTAATTTTTCAACCGCTGGCCCAGTGGATGTGTTGCAAAGGATCTAATCAGGCTACCTTTACTAGTTTTGTTGAGTGTAGAGGAAGCAATCAGAGTGTTTAGGGGAGTGAACATGTTCTTCTAGGTGTTCATTATTAATGCTTAATATGTGGGGTTTGATAAAATTATATTCTGCTGCTCCTTTTGGGGTTTGGGGTTTGCATTGACAAGCTGGTGTTGGTGATTCCAATAATGGATCATTTTAATACTGGTGAACTATTTTTCACCCAATCTAAGATTCACTTTAATGTTTTTACCACATTGTTACATTGTTGCACGTATAGATATTTATCTTCTCTTTAACCAGAGTCCTCTACAAGGATGGGGTGGGTTGATCACTGGGGTCCTTCATTTTTACTTTAAGTTCACTTTTTAGATAGTTTATTCTTTGAGTTCTCTAGGCATTTGGGAGAGGTCTGGATAGACTTCACAGTTTAGACTGTTTCTTTAGATGATACTTTATTTTATTTTTTTGATTTTCCTTTTTTTCGTGTGCTCTGTTAAGTGTGTAGCTTTGCTGCAAAGTCAAATAGCATGAATAAAGAAGGTTAATGTGTAGTGACTTGGAATGCAAATGGAATTAACAATTCCATTAAAAGAAAAAAGGTATTTACGGTTCTAGACGAAATGAAGGTAGATAAATGCTTTCTTCAAGAAACTCATATTTTAGCTGATGAAATTAAAACATTAGAGAAATATTGGGTTGGTTGTGCTGTGGGCTCCTCTTTCTCTTCAAGACCACAGGAAGTTGATATCTTAGTTCAAAAAAATGCACCGATTAAAATTCTGAAAGAGTGTGCTGATAATGAGGGGAGAATGGTTGCTTTGCTGATCGTGATTCAGGGGGATCAATTGGTTTTGTGCAATATTTATGCGCCCATTTTGGACAATGGTACTTTTTTAGAATGGTGGGCCAGACATTACTAGGTTTGAATTCACCAAATGTCCTCCTTGAGGGTGATTTTAATATTACGCAAAGGAAAACAAGGGGCACACTTGAATGCCTGGTTCACACCCCAACTTAATGATCTAAGAAAGCAGAAAAGAAAGCTGCAAGCTATCTGGTGCAATTCGACTACCGACAACAACAAAGACAAATTAGCCGAACTATCCAAACGCTATAAGAAAGAGATTATCTACACGAAAAAAAGTATTTGACGACAGAATCACAAAAGCCAAATCAAACACGAACAAACTCTTTTCCATCCTCCGTGAAATGGAATCCCCCCTACAACCAGTTGACACTGTCCCAAAGGATAAGATATGGTGCACTAACATACCAAATGCCCTATCGAATAAAATGTGCTCCGTCCAACTCAAAATAACAAAAAAAAGACTCTCTGCCCTTCTCTGATCTACAAATACCACCGCCCTCTAAGCACAATACTATTCCACCTTTCAGTTTCAAAACCATCTCAATCTTTGATACTGAAAAGGTCATTCTCTCCTTGAAACCCTCCAACTGCAAGGGCGACAGTTGCCCAGCGCAAATAATAAAGGATGCAGCCAGAGACCTAGCCCCCTTTATCTCAAAGCTCATTAACTCCTCCAAACACAGTACCTGCTAACCTGAAAGAATCATGGGTCCTTCCCTTACTCAAAAAACAAACCCTCGATCCCTCCATCCCCACTAACTATAGACCCATCACTACCGTACCATTCCTACTCAAAATCTTGACAGAGTATCCTACTTACAAATTCAAGACTGCCTGGAAGTTAATCATCTGCTAGGCTCTCAGCAATCGGGATTCCGCCCTCTCCATGGTACCGAAACTGCCCTGCTAGACCGTAAGTCAAAAATTGAGGAGTTAAAGAATAGTGATAAAACAGCTTTGCTACTTCTACTGGACCTGTCAGCAGCCTTTGACTTGGTGGACCATGCAGTTTTATGCAGCCACCTCAGGCTCGCTGCCAATTTCACAGGAGATGCCATAGCCTGGGTCCAATCCTTTCTAGCCAAACGGACTATGAGAATTTTCTCTACCTCCACCTGTGCTGATCCTATCCTAATAACATGCGGAGTCCCACAGGGATCCTGTGTCGCACCCACCATGTATAACATTTTCACCAAGCCACTATTCGACAAGTTGGAAAGACTGGGTGTCACCTACACTAATTATGCAGATGACACCCAGATCCTCATACCCCTTTCGGGCAACTATGAAATGGACCTGGCCTTGGTGAACAAGATATACATCCTCATTCAGGCATGGATGGCGACCCACAGCCTCTGCCTGAACGACGATAAAACTGAGATTCTGCTCCTCGGATCCAACCCCAACCTAAAAAAACAAACCCCAAACTACGCATCCTTCAACATTGACAACAATATCATTAAGGTTATGCCTGAGGTTAAAACTCTAGGATTCTATCTGGACTCTTCTTTCACCATGAAAAACTAACTCTCTCTCTTCCACAACAGCTTACACCTGTAAATTAATCCGAGCTGCCAGAGTATTCCTCTCTAGTGCCAGCTGTATCACCTTGGCTAATGCTCTTATCATGTCTGGACTAGACTACTGCAACGCCCTGTACTCAGGAGCTAACAAGTATGTTACTGACAAACTCCAAAGACTGCAAAACAATACCCTAAGAGCAGTGTTGAACATCCCATACAGAGAGCACATCTCTAAATTCCGGAAAGAGGCCCATTGGCTAAAAATAAAGGACACAATCCTCCTCAAAACCATATCCATTACTTCCAAATGCCTCAACAACATAGCACCCCCTTACTTTTCAGAAAAAATCACCAGGAAATCCACAACCCGACCCTTGAGATCGGCCAACACATTTCTGCTCAAAATCCCTAAATTTAAACTGACTACGGCTGGAGGAACTAGCTTCCCAGTCAAAGCCACGCAAGTATGGAATACACTCCCTATAGACCTTAGACGTCCCCTACCCTATGTCAGATTCAGAACCAATGCTCTCAAATGGCTCCGCTCTAATGACCCATAACCACTACACCCTGACAGCCACTGCACCTGACATTACTACTGCGACTTACACTTCAGACCTGCTTGCCCATCATTGCAGCTGTAGGTGCTCACTAACTTATGCTATGTTAAGTCTGACCCGTGTCTTGTATCTAACCAGTCATATCTGTCCATGCTCCACGAATGGCATTTGTCTATACTTTTCCACTTACTGTATTCACAGTGTATTCACCTGTATCCATGAATGACAAATGCCTGTACTGCTTCATTTACTGTACTACACACTGTATCCACATTTATGCACAAGCCTGTGACAGGCAATGTAACTAAGCTTTCAGAATTCTTGTACTGCTGCGCCCAGCTGCCCAAGGGCTTGGTGCGCATTATCAAATTAATAAACAAACAAACAAACAAACTATTGTGAACACGATGCTTGATAGAAGTCTTGCTAGAAGGGCTAGCCGGATTGATCCACATCATCAAGCACTCATATCGCTCATGGAAGAGCATAACTTAAAAGATAATTGCCGGCTTACGCATTCTGACATACGAGAATATAGTTTTTTCTCAGGAGCACATGGAGTATACTAGAGGCTAGACATGCTTCTCACCGGTGGTTCTTTGTCTGAAAATTCTATTTCATGTGAAAGTGGTAATATTCTAGTGAGCGACCATGCTCCTGTTAATATGCATCTCAAATTAAAATGTTAATGTTGTAGATCATCTTCTTGGAAACGAAATACATTTATATTGATGGATGAGGATATTCTAGATAGGATTGTTTCTGAAGCCAATTTTTTTGTTGGGGAGAATCGTACAGGTGAGGTTAGTCTAGGAACTGTTTGGGAGGCTTTTAAATGTTCTATGCGTGGGATTTGTTTAAGTTGTCTAGTGGTAAACAAAAGAAAGAAGGTAATGCTAAACAGGAACTTGAAAAGAAAATCAAAGCTGTCTCTCGTGATCTGATGAATGGTCTGACAGATTCAACAAAAATAGGGATTTTAAAGAGAGAGATGGACGGAATACTCACTATGAAGGCTGAACGAAGCTTGTTTTATTCTCACTACAATTACTTTGAAAAGGGGGAAAAATGCAACAGATGGCTCGTATACAGGTTGAAAAAGAAATATTCTGAATCGGCTATAAACTCTATCATTGACACAGATGGTAAGAAAATGTTTAACCCAAAACATATCAACCGTGTTTTCCATAATTATTACATGGATCTTTATCACAATGAGGCAGGGATTACAGGAAATGGCAAGGATTTCTTTGGTAATCTAACGATCCCTAAGATCTCTGATGCTGAGAGTCTGATTCTGGGCACTGAGTTATTGGTTGATAAATTGAAAACCGCTATCTCCAGGTTGAATACAGGTAAATCCCCTGGTCCAGATGGACTCCCAATTGAATTTTATAAAATTCAACCTAATTCGGCCCTTGAACTATTGAAAAATATGCATCTTTCTTGCAAAATGAATAAGAAGTTGCTCTTGAGTACTTGTCATGCTTCAATCTCTGTTTTTTTTTAAAAAAAGGGAACAGACAGCAATCTTCCTTCAAGCTATCACCCTATTAGTCTTATTAACACAGACAACAAAATCCTGTCTAAAGTTTTGGCTTTAAGAATGGAAAGATTTCTTCCAAAACTGATCAACTTGAACAATCTGGCTTTATGAAAAACAGATGCACCTCTAGTAATATTTGTAAACTACTATATACTATGGAAAAGGCATATGAAGGTTATTATGATGCTTTTGTCTTTTCTCTTGATGCTGAAAAAGCGTTCGATAGAGTGAACTGGGAGTACTTATATTCTGTTTTGAGGGAAATTAACCTTGGTAATGAGTTCATCTCTTGGGTTCAGTTGTTGTATACCAATCCAACTGCAGATGTTAAAAGAAATGGGACCAAGTCCGAGCCATTCTGTTTGGAATGGGGTACCAGACAGGGTTGTTCCTTTACACTGCTTTTGTTCATACTAGAAATTGAACCACTGGCTATTGCACTCAAAACAGATCCTGGTTTGTATGGTGTCAAATGTTGGGGAGTCACGAAGAAAATCTGGTTGTACGCTGATGATCTGTTATTGGTTTTTCAAAACTTGGCGATTTCTGTCCCATGCCTGATGCAGATTTGAACCAACTTTAAAAAAACATCAGGCTACAAAGTTAATTGGCTTAAATCAGAGGTTTGCCACTTACTAACATATGCGATAACATTCTAGTCACTGGCTTGGGTTTTAGATGGTGTGATGTTAGACTACGTTATTTAGGTTTTTGGTTGACGCCATCTGTTTATAATATGATTGAAGAAAACATGTGTGTTGTCTGTGATGACTGTAAAATGGATCTGGAAAGGTGGTCGCTTCTTAACTTGTCAATGTGGGACAAGGTCAACGCCGTTAAGATGAATTTGGCTCCAAAAATAAATTATATTACTGGTATGCTTCCTCTAAAAATTTAAAATCAGTACTGGCAGGACCTGGATCATATGATTCAAGAATTTATATGAGACAGGAAACTGCCAAGGCTTAGAATTTGGAAATTACAGCTTCCAACAGATCAAGGCAGACTGGGGGTTCCAAATTTTAAGGCATATCACTTGGCCTTTTTTGCACAATTTTTTATTCCCTTCCTAAATGAGGTTCCAGATCCTTGGGCAGTTGCCGAATCTAGTGCCTTTGGCCCACTTGGTCCTGAAGCTTTACTTTCTACAAATACAAAAGATTGTGGCTGTATATCTATTGTGACGGGATCTTTACGCACTGCATGGTGTGAGCTGTTAGAGCGACGGGGCAAAGATGCATTTAAATTCCAAAGGGCATCCATTTGGATGAATCCAAAGATCAGAGATAACACCAATACATTTTTTTGTCCTGACTCGTTTCTCTGTGGTATTAAAAAGATTTGTGGTCTGGGTATAGATACCTGTTGGATGACGGCAAATGAGGTTAGGGACAAATGGGACTTTAAGAATTTATCCGACTCCGCCTATTGGGTGTTTGAAGAAGTCAGTGGGGGAAGTTGAATGGACAAATACTTTGGATTTGGACATCTTTCTTGCTCGTCCAAAGAAGGGTGAGGGTGGGCTTGCAAGAATATTGTATACAATAATGGTGACACATTTTAAAGGTAATGACCAGTTGCGGGAGGAATGAGCAGAAAGATTGATTTTGATATTTCGCCTGAGAATTGGCAAGATATTTGCAGAAATGTTGCTCTCTGATCGGTTAATTTGGGTGAGAGATCTCAACAAATTAAAATTTTAAACCGAGTTTATTGGTGCCCAGAAAGATTTTAAAAAAGAGGTCTTTCAAACAGTGATGATTGTTGGGGCTGCTTACATGAAATTGGCAACTTGGAACACATGTTGTGAAGTTGTTTACGTTTTTGTGATTTTTGGGTTGATGTCTGTGAGGCTTGTGTGAGGATTGTGGATCTGAATCTGAATTTAGATTTCAAAACAGTGATATTGGGAGATGATTCTGGGTTACATAAACTGAGTCCTGCTGAGAAGAAATTGCTCTTCAGGGGTTCGATTGTAGGCAAGCGACTAATTCTCTGAGGGTGGAGGACGAATATTGCTCCTATGTTTGACGAATGGGTTGAGGAGATGCACAGACTCTCGAAAGTGGAAAAGATGTATTATAAAACTGAAGAATAAATCGACCGTGTAGGAAGGAGGGGACCATAGAACAGAATAAGCCCCCAAGAGCAGGAAACAAGGACAATAAATCCCAACAAGGTAAGCGAAGAAGCCAGGAGAAACGGGAAGAATTTAACCTGTAGGCCCTTTAAGACAAGGTTACAGTATCTGAGATGGATGGGGATGCAGATCTTACTCATACATCAACAATCAGACCGACTCAGAAAAAGTAGTTCTCCCTCTTTGTTCTATTGAGGAATCTAACTGCTCTTGTCTTCCTCAGATGAGCATCTGCTTTTGGAAACTCTCCAATGTTCAGGTCAATCTTCGAAATCACCAACGCTGAACATGAACGATCACTATAGAACACAGCCCTCCCCAGTCCTTGGGCAGCTTCATATATGCTCTGGATCCACAGGCCCAGTAGTGGTCCATTATCACTATTGTTCCATCCTTCATTCCTGGTACATCGAACATTCAACTGCACTGCTGATTTTCTCCAACATTTCTTGTGCCATTTTTTCTGAAGCACAGCTCTGCACTAGCCAGAGGCACTATCTGCAATCGGCCTCCTTTATCCTCAACCCATGTCAGCAACTTTGCAAGCTTCGGCCAGAGAGGTTTGCATCCCTTCTCCACACAATCTATAACTGGTTTATGATGTCCTGTTACTGCCGCAGCTCTGTATACAACTATGTCTCCTTCCCATCCAGCTGGAGAAAGCACTGTCCCTCAGATTTGCATCTGGCCTCTCTCCTTGCAACTTCATATTTTTTTTAAATGTATTTATTTTATTTTATTAATTTCAAATCATCAACACTTAACTGGTTATCATCATTGATACAATATACAGCGCTTTTTCTTGTGTAACCCCCAACTGTCCCCCGTGCCCCCAACAAGACCACAATCAGTTTGGTATGTGCACCAGTACCTTGTTCTGGTTATGAGCTTCCTGCTTCGTCCATTGCAACTTTGTATTTCTTCATCATTCTTTCCTTAGCAATTGAGCTTTTATTTATTTCCCATCTGATTTCTGCTCCCTTCATTCCAGTCTGTTTGTATCTTATCACATGATCTCTGGTGTGTGCTCTTGCTCTTGTCTTCAAATCTTGAACATAATCATCTTCTTCTGGAGCTTGCCATTCAGTCACCCATATCAAGGATTCTCTTCGACCCTGGAACCGACCTCTTGTATGGCAGAGCGCAAGGTGAGTCAGGCAATGAGCTGTCTAGATGTCTATTTCTATAGCTATGAATATCTTCGACTTCCCCATAGCATAAGGTAGGAGAGCACAAACATAGCAACTCTCCTCAGAGGTACTTTTTCCCACCTTTTTCATGTGCTGATACCACATGTTATTCCCCAAATGTGCTGCAATGTCTAGATAATTATTTAACTCATAATCATCTTGCCTTGTGCTTCTATTGGGTCTCTTTCTTGCCAAATGAGCTTGTGCATAACGGTCATGGAGTATATCAAAAACAGACCATCCTATGGGGGGAATCACAGGAACACTTTCCAGAGAAATGGGTGACGTCACATGTGTCACTGGTGTAGGGATAATCACATATGGCCTTGGTCTCTTTGCAACAGATAATTCTGCATAAGTCACTGGACTGGGAATAATCAAAGGGACTCCTACCTTTCTGGGACCACCGAAGTAGACAGTGTGGATTAGCAAAAATAGAAAGACAACGATAAATGCTGAGCACTTATATATTATGCACCAACACATGAGACTCCACCACTTTCAATTCTCCACACGTCGTTGAGTTTGCTCATTTTCTGGAACTGCATTATTTTCAACAGTCCACATCGTGCCTGTGTATACTTTTAAGGAAGGAAAAAACCTTTTTAATCAGGCAGCTCTGTGAAATGCTCAGGTAGCTGCCGAATCTGGTCAATTATCTCCATCAGTAACCGTCTAATTGCAAGGCGATTCTTAGGATCTTGCAGAAAAACAGAAATGTTAGTATTACGCCAAACAAGAGCAGGCTAAACTCATAGTATGTAAATAAATTAGCGTTAAGTAGTTTATGGACATCGACATTAGATAGAGCCATGAGTCTAACCAAAGAGAAACTCAGTGAGGAATGAACCTGGGAACTGCTCCCTTTTCCAGTCGTCACACTCAAAGTCAAGATCTGGCAATCAATTCAAGATTCCTGCGGCTCGAGAATGTTAGCTTTTTGCACTCCTACTAAAATATCTATAAAGAGTGTCTGAGGTGAGCCACAGTCCAAATGCACACTTGCATTTATTTAATCAGCAATCATGGCATCCTTCTTCCTCGTCATCGATCAGGTCTGCACGTGCTGAACTACTTCTTCTTGTCTTGATTCTGAATCAACGGGTGGGGGTGCATCGGTCTCACCAGCATGTGGCTTTACGTCGCCCAGGTGTATCAAGGCATGCCTTTCTAGGACTTTTACTGCTGAGGGAGTGATATTCTCAACTACAAAGGGTCCCCTAAAACGGGGCTCGTACCACTTCCTTGTGAAGTTGCGCACTAGGACTGGGTCTCCAATAAACAACGTGGGTGTAGGTAGTAGTTCTTTGTATCCGGATGCTGAAAGGTCTTCACCTGGGTCCTGAGACTGACACCCCTTACGCTTAAGTTGACCTGAAATGACTGAGATACTAGCGGTCATACATGTCCTATACGTACGTAACTCATTTCCTAACAATCCTCCCCCTCGATGCAGGAGATAGGGGCATTCTCATTCGACTCCCTGTTACTGTATCGTGGGGTGTGAGGTGGTGGTCGGACCCGGGCTAATATAATGCAAGGGGCAGGCAATTCAGCGATCCCTTCTTCAGTGACAATTTGAGTTTTGCGACTCTTTCTTTGGGAAGAGTGTTGAGTCTCTCACATATCCCGTTCACTTGCGGGTGATAAGCAGAAGAAAACTTGTGTTTTATGCTAAGCAATAAGCTGATCTGTTCAAATACTTCATCAACAAAATGGAGCTCATTGTCGGATCTCAGCACCTCACATACTCCCCATCTAGGAAAGACGTGTTGGACTAAAAACTTCACAGTGCAAGTGGCATTAGGGTGTGTACATGGACCTGCTTTGATCCATCTCGAAAAGGGGCACACCACCACTATCATATACCTATATCCACTACACACTTGCAGCATATCAACATAGTCAATATGTAAATACTGAAAAGGACCATTTGGTCAAGGAATCACTCCTCTGGTTGTGTGCCCAGCGGTAAACTTTTGACATACGATGCAATTTACTGCATAAAATGCAACGTGTTCTAACAGGTTTGGTACAAACCAGTCGTCTGCAATAGCTGCTGTGAGGCTTTCCATAGTTACATGTGCAGGGTAGTGCAGCTGTTCAAGCTCTACCGTTAATAAGGCTACAGGCATCATCGGCTTTCCAGTGCTGTCCTGTCACCACAATGCTTTAGAGGGGGATAAAGAACACCCCCTTTGTTTCCACAATTCTAGCTCTTCCTGTGGAGCACTGCCTTGAACCTCAACCAACTGCGTTCTTGACAAATGATTAAACCCTTCATTTACAATCATAATTGTGACAACTTTTTCTTTCACATTCGGAGTATCAAAACTTGAAATATCTGGTGAATATGCAACCCTTTTGGCCTCTTCGTCTGCGGCTTGGCTCCCGCGTCAGATAAAGTCACTGTACACTGTCACTTCCTGCCCTGCATGTTACTCGAGCGTGACAATAAGCGCCACCAATTCTGCTGCTGTGCCGAAAGGTGAGACGGTAGTCTTGCACTTGCTACTACTTCAAATTCTCCATTAGGTATATATGCCTTACCACAGCTGAACCTGAATCTCTTTCCCCATCAGTTTGATCAATTTTTGAAGACCCATCAATAAAGAGAACCCCCCCCCTGCTAGAGCATTCTCCTTTACTCTTGGAATATCATCATAGAACTCCTCGTAGTTCGAGCAATCATGCACATGCTCACCCGCTGTCGCAGGCTCAGCTACAAACGCAGTAGGGTTCTCTATTTTACACCTGACTACTTTAATTGCTGGATTCGATATAAGCACCTCATATGCAGAAGCCCTCTGAGATGTCAACGTACCCTTAGTCTTCTCTAAAATGGCAAACAATGCATGGTCAAAAAACAACGTCATAGAACACCCCATCACAATATTGGTAGACTTCTCAATGGCAAATGCGGCTGGTGCCAGCGATTGTTCGGAAGAAGTGTCCTCTCATAACTGGATCTAAAATCCCACTATAATATGCCAGAGGTTTGTACCCTAATGTAGGCCTCTGTGTAAGCACTGCAGTCATAACTGTCCCATTCGTGTGCGAAAATAAAAAAAACTCCTCAGAATAGTTGGGAATTCCTAAAACTGGAACTGCTCAATTCCTCAACCCTCCCTCCATTTCCTCAGTCCATTCTATTTTTTCCTTGTTCACTTGGGCTTTCTTTAGAGCGTGCAAAAGTGGTCTTACCCATTCTCTAACATAGTTGCACAATCCCAAAAACTGGCTGCATTTGCTTTATAGTGTGCGGTTTTACTGTTTTCATAATCACATCAGCTCTTTCAGGTGTGACTTTCTTCCCCTCATGTGAAATTAACTGACCTCTGTACAACAACTCTTCTTGACAATATTGCAACTTCTCTTTGTCTACTTTATATCCCTTATCTGCTTGAATAATCATTAACTGAATCGAGTCTCGCCTGCACTCATCTTCTGTTGTGCTACAAACTAAAATGTCATCAACGTATTGCAGCACAACATATTGCAAATCAATATTGCTTAGGTCCATTAGCAGGACCCTATTAAAGATCGATGGAGATTCACAGTACCCTTGTGGCAAACGAGTGCTCTTTAGCTTAGTCTGATGAAACGTAAATGACGTAAGGTCTTGGGAGTCCTTATGCAACGGGATCAAGAAAAATGCCTTTCTCAAGTCAATCACTGTGAAATATCTTGCCTCTGCTGGGATACTACATAGTATCATCGCCAATTTGGAACTAAAGGAAACTCTGCTTCTACAATCTGGTTAATTGGCCTCATATCCTGGATTAGTCTCCATGACCCCCGTTTCGATTTCTTCACAGGGTACACTGCGGTATTACACAGTGACTCTGACATCACTAAAATACCCTGTTCCATCATGGCTGATCTAGTCTTAAAAATACCCTCATCCTCCTCTCGAGACATGGGGCACTGTCTTGCTCATGGTAAAATTGCTCCTGGCTTCAATTTAATCTTAACCTCCCCTACCCCCTTCAGCAGGCCTACGTCATTGGGGCCTGTAGTCCGTAAAGAGGTTGTCACTTTTTCCAAATCCTCGTCCAAAAATGCAGGCTGTGGGACCTCTCTTATCTCTATTCTGAGCCAATATGTAATACTCATTTTGAATATTACTTCATCATCTGACGGATATCTCTAAGCATGTCTTTGTCAGTGACATCAGTCAATCTATACCCTTCCCCAATGGAAATCACTGTTCTCCATGGCCTGCCCCTGTCAACGGTTCCTTCGAGCATGGCCAATTCCCCCCGCACTATGGCTGCATCTAACCCTAGGGGAATAATCTGTCCCCTCTCTTCATCCATAGGTATCTGTGGCCTGAACAAAAACTCAGCAGGTATTCTCATAATCTTTCCCACTATGCTGGGCATCCATGTCAAAAAAATGCGCACCCCATAAAGAAAGCTCTAATGGCATTCCTCGCAGAGACATTTGCTCTGTAAACGCCAATATAAATTCACACACATTTAGATAATGTATCCCTGGAGTGGAACACACTATGGGTGTCGTTACGAGCTAGGCGGTAATGGAAAAACGATGCCGGTAAGGGATTACCAGCACCGCATACTGCTCTGGGCTATTACGACTCAACAACCCAGTATCAGCGCCACCACTGATACCGTACGCCCCCTTACCGGCATGCGCGCGGGCATCCAGCTGTTCGGTCTGGCAATACCGGGATGGCGCTAACAGGAGTGCATCACAAGTCATGCAGACATAATATACCGGCATCATGAAGGCGGTAATAAGCGAAACACCCGCAAACAGCAATGTGCAGTGTTCCCAACTGCCACAGTTGCACACAAAGAGCACAGGTGGAGGCAATGGAGTCTGGCCCAGCACAAAAGGAGCACACCCACACACCACACCCCTTTCCACACCAAAATGATACCACTTGCAGTAGCAATAATGGGGCTGGAGGACATGCTTGCACTGCTACACCAGCAACAACAAAAGGCACCACAGAGGAGACGCAGGAGGAGAAGAAGGGTGAGAAAGGCCCAGCAAGCCCCACCAGTGCAGCCATTAGTACCACGCAGGCAGCCTCCAATCCCTCGCACCAGAGCCAGTCCATTCAACCTAAACGCTGAGCAGATGCACACCCTGTACCATCTGGACTGGGACACCATCACCACCATTGTGGACATGATATACAACGACATTGTCAGCCTGATTGAAATACGCACCGCCACCCCCCCTCTACTGAAGGTAGTGTCTGTGTTCCACTTCCTGGCCACAGGCACCTACCAGCACACAGTGGGGCACATGCATGGCATATCACAACCCTTATTTTCTCGCATACTAAACCAAATGCTGATGCCCTCCTGAAGCACATATCCCTACCATTGACTGCCCAGGAGATCTTTGACACGAAAGTTGGCTTCCATGCACTCGCAGACATGCCAAACTGTATTGGTTCACTTGACTGCACCCATGTAGAATTGGTGGTCCCGCATGCCACGGAGGCAGTGTACCGCAATATAGCGCAATTGTAAGCTATATCACTCCATCAATGTACAGATGGTATGTGACTCAAGCAAGATCATCACACATTGTTGTGCCCGATTTCCCGGATCAACTCATGACTCATTGGTCCTGCGGAACTCCACGCTACCATGCTACATGGAGCGACATGCAGGACGACGTGCCTGGCTGCTTGGTAAGTCACATGACAGGCACATGGCAGTGTAATGGGGGGAGAGATGCACACACCACCATGGCGTCATTGTTGTGGTGACAGCACAAAGTCCACATCGCAAAACACTGTGCCCCAAAGCATCCCAAACTGAACATGACAACCAATCTCCATAGCAATGATGGAACCTGCACACCAATTACAACATGCCTAACTTCCAACCAGCCCACATCCCACAACACGTCCACCACCCATCATCAGACCCCACCCTCCGTAACACAATCCGCAACATGATGTGAGTATGCACAATGTAAATGTACGCAGCAATTCAGAACACAGGACAAGCATACATGAGAGTGCACAAATCAATTCCACCAAGGGAATACGCTGCTTGTCAAAGGGCCACCAGCACGGTAGCGCTGCATGTCACCATGGAGATAATAAGTGCTGAATGATAAATAATGCTGAGACTTCTGCCAACGCTGCCAGTAATAAATTAATACTAATCACTACACATCACATAATGATAACAAATACAGCAGTATGCATCCACAGTGCATGAAGAACAGCAAGGGAGTGTACACCCTGTATCAACTGGAAGACGCAACCCACACCATAAAACCATGGCACAGCACACATTGTGGCAAGGTAAAATGTGTGCATACAACCAGGGACATGTGCATGTGAACAACAAATATCTGCAGGCATGTGTGATAAGTACAGGTGTCCATCAGGAATTGACTTACACACACCTTATTTTGCACCCATGCAGGTGATAGTGGCTATTCCTTGAAGACGTGGCTCCCCACCCCTGTCTGGAACCCACAGAACAGGCATGAAGAGGACTACAATTGTTTGCATACCCGTATCCGTGTGGTCAGCGAGCAGACATTTGGCCTGTTGAAGGCACGTTTTTGCTGTCTTAGATTGTGCAGGTTTCTTCCCAGCGGCTGAGTTTGATTGGTGAGTTAGGGCCACCTCCAGTAGCCAGGCCCTGGCTCCGGTTCGCAGACAAGATGTGGCACACTATGAGGCGCAGGTCGTCCCAACGTTTTCTGATGTCATTTACTGTTTCTCTGGGCCACAAGTTCCCATTTCTCCTCTTTTTTAGCTGTGCTGCTCTTTTCAGGTCTGAGGCAAAGACCACCTCTGCATTCTCAGCCAAAGTGTCAGCGAGCATGATAAGTTCATCCTCAGAGAACCGCTCCTTCCGCTCCTGGGATGCCCCTTTCTTTATTGCCTTTGACATGGTGCTGGTGGTGTAGTAGGTGTACTGAGTGTTGGTTTAAGGCTCCAGGTCCTGTGTATCGAGGATGGCAATGGATTGTGTTTTTAAAGATGGCCACCTTGCCATTTGCAATGACGTTACTTCCGGTTCCGGTATTAGCAGGCCCGTTATTTGCGGGCCCGCTAATGCCGGACCCGTTAATGCCGGGCCCGTTGTTTAGAGGTTGACGGAGGCGGAAGGGCTGTCAGTGCTGTCAATGATGCCGCTAAGGGATGTTTTAGGGACTTTTGCGGCAAGCCTTTACAGTCATTACCGGCATGCCGCTATGCGCGTGCACGCATACTCGTAATCGGCCGCTGTTAGCGGCGTCATTACTACCCGGACCAGGTATTGCCTCCATGTCGGTAAAAACTGATTTTTACCACGAATCTCGTAATGACCCCCAATGCCTTAATCAGCCAAATAAATCATCATATTCAGCTTTGTCATTAAATCTTGGCGCAGAATATTAACCAGTGTCTGCCTTGAGTTCAATAATGGAACAGATATGTCACACTCTCTTATAGAGACTGGTAATTCATTAGTAAAAGGAATTCTGATCGTAGCTCCAGAGAAGCCTTGCGCATTCATGCCATTTCCTGATAACAGATATTTTCCCTCTCGTATACATGAACGAGTTGCAGTCGTGTCTACTAAAAAAGAAAAAGATTTTCCTGCTATGGTAGCATCAACCCTTGGTTCCTCTTGGGGTCTGGTGTTACTGATAGTAATGAACACATCAAGTCGCCCTGTGAGCTGTCATATTGTGGGTACATGCTTATCCCCATACCTGTAAAAGGACTTCCCCCACTTCAGTAAAACCCCCTACTCGAGGTGGCAGCAACTGTCCTGTGTTTGCATTCTGCTGTATCTGCATGGGTGCATGCTGTGACTGCCCTTGTGGCGGATTCAATGGTGCTTGCTGTGGTTGCAATGCCTGTACCATTTGAGGCACTTGTGCTTGATACACTGTCTGATCTTGGGCAAACCCGTCCTTATTTTGTGAGCTATATGTTGGAGGATAAGATGTCCCCCTCTTGAGAATTGACCATTCTGTACATATCCTTAGCTCCCACTTGTTCACGTGATGTGCCCTGTCAATCCACATGTTCAACATATAGGAGGAGCTCTTCTGACCAGACCCTCTCGATTAAAACCTCCTTGCTTATTTTGATTATTGTTCTTCATGTTCTGAAACCCACCTTGGTTATTTTGAAAACCAGCCTGATTATTCTGGAAACCACCCCTTCTTCTGAAACCCATTCTTCTGCGTCTCATCATAACCCCATTCCCTCCTTGATCCATCTGGCATTAATTATTCGCCTGCGATGTACCCACGGCTTGCTGCGTTCCCAGTCCCTCTCCGCTTGTCAGTATTGCCCCTTCTATGGCATACTTTGCCAATTTCCTCAAGTTTTCTAGCATCTTCCTTCTTATTTTTCTCTAACAGGCGACAGTGATGTGCTATAGTCAACTGTATTTCTGCCCATGGCTTGCTTCCATTCCCACTAGTTTCTTGAGCTATCTATGTACCTGTTCTGGCAATCCCTGACACAAAATGTGGTAAGATACAGCACTGATTTCCCCCACGGCTCCCTCATTTCCAAAATCCACCAACCTGAATACTTTGAATATAAGCAAGCAGATCTTCGTCATCTTTCATCTTACATGCCATAATTGCACCCATATCTGACCTATCAGGATACTGTACCCTGAGTGCCCTCCAGACGTCTGCTCTACAATTATGGCACTCCATCATGAGCTGTGTTCTGTGCCGTGACACTTGAGTAACCTGCTCTCGTCCAAATGTCATCCGCCCTTTCCCCAAGGATGGCTGCTAGGAAACCCTTAATGTCCCCTATTGCCAGAGTATTTCCTTCTGTCAACTTTTCTAGCTCATGAATCCATTTTCCCCACCCCAGCCGTTAAACTAAGGAGTTTGCATCTTAAATTATCCTTATCCATCTGTTGCCAGGGGATATACTGGGGTCTGGCCCCTCCTTTCTCCAATAAAGGAAACTGGGTGAACCCAAATCCACAATCGGCTCCCATCATCTGTCTATCCATAGTAGGGACAATGGTTACTGATTGCCTTCTGCCTGGCAATGACCTTAACCTGGTCACGTATGGTGATGTCTCTCCCTTCTCACTATGCGATTGTCCTTTAGGTCACTCTGGGTACTGGCGTCCTATCTATAGGCTGCTCTATATCAGACCATCTCACTTCCTTGTCTGTCTGCAGACATCCCTCGGGACCGAGTGCACTTTCTCCCTCCTCCCTACGGACATTTCTCTGCCTTCGTCTGACATATCTAGTCCCCAACTAGTATGATATTCATCTCTTACATCCCTATTTAAAGTCAGCATGTCTAAGGACAAGGCTCTATGCTCGAGACTAAACAGACTTCCTTCTTCGCCTTGTGATTGGGCGACTAAAGACCGATCTCCTTTTCCTCTGCTTCCCGATTCACCTCTTGTACTGATATCTTGATGGGCTTTATTGATCTTATCTCCAATGCTTCCTATCTTGAAATTCTCTTCAAATGTATCTTTAGATGGCCCTAACGCTGCTCTCTGCAATGGGTGGAACTCCTCTACGGTTATCCTAGATGGTCCTGTTGTTACTCCCTGGAATGGGAGAAACTTCTCTATATGGCTCCATGATATTACTGGACTTAGCTCCATTAACTCTTTATGAATGCGATCAATATCGCGTTCCCTTTGTCTTCTTTTTCACACCATTTCTTCGTCTAATTCCCTTCACTTTCATGCTTCCTGTCTAACCCTTTCCTCTTCTTGTCTTTTCTCTTCCCTTCTTTCATTTGCTCTACGCACTTCTTCTTCCCTTCGTCTTTACATTCTTTTATCCCATGAGCTCTGTGCGTCCTCCTCGTCTCTCTTCTTTTCCTGCCTATCTCATTCTTCGATTGCTCTCTGCCAGTTGTCATACTTTCTTTGTTCCTCTGTCCTTTCTTCCTTCTTCTGTTGCTCCTCTTGATACATCTGTTCTCTCCTCTGTCTATTCTTTCACTTATATTCATACTCCCTCAGTCGTTTCTCTCGTTCCCTGTCTGTTCTTTCCCATTCGTCTTGATCTTCCTTTTGCCTAACTTTCTCGATACTTTTCCCATCGAGCTTGACCAATATCTGTCCACCCATCCATTTGTTCTGTACAAGCGTTAACTCGTCAGCTTTATCCTTTTATCCTTTCCATCTCTTAATCTCTCGTTCTATATCTAGGGTCACATTTGGTTGTTTGCTTTTCTCCTCTTTGTCTTGTAAGACCTTCAAAATCTCCTCTTTTATTTTAATTTCCTCTGGACTGTCGTCACTGCTATAAGCAGGCGGTTCATGTTTCAGATTACTATATCCTGTTGCCGCTTTTAATTATCTTAATGGATACAATCCTTCATCTTTTGTGCTATCACCATTTACTTCGGGTGAGGTAAGGGGAGCAGAAGGCTCAGCACCTTCTCCCTACACTGATTAAGCATCCAGTCCTCAGGAGGTGGATCTTCCCGTTCCTCCTGGTACATCTTCCAGAGCTGTAAACTAACTAGCCTTTTCTCCAATTTCTTCCCTGTGTACGCAGCGTGCAAGTATGTGGTCATGTTTTGCAAAGCCGCCTTTGACAGTGGCCATTTTCGTGTCATGGCCCTTGTGGCCATGACATGAAAATTTTGACTGCTGTACCCTTTACCCACTCTGCACTATACTGTTTGAGCTTGGGTGCGTGTTTTGGCAGTGTCTTGCACATATGCATCAGTGGAGTAACATTCCCCATTGTGACAAGTCTCAATTGTCTGTTGATACTCACTGTTGATTTACACAGAATATGTTTCAGAAAAATAACAAATATGAGCGCACACCAACATTCGCCGCTCAAAGCCTCTAGTTCTCAACTATCCCAACCTATCTGTTCAGTCTGCGCTGCCAATGACTAAAAAGATAGATAACAACGTTTTATCTCTTCCTGAATCCCACAATTTTACTTTTGTCACCCTTCAACACCTTTTTTCAATTTCAAAATACACAAATAGACAAACTAGTTGACTTTACATATATCTTATCATAATACTCCTTTTCTCTCAGCCCCTAAAATACCCTGATCGGAGCTTGAGTCATTCCCTCCCATAAACCTGTATATGTGGCACCCAAGTACTCATTTGGGTTTTGAAATGACTCCTTCTAAAGCTCCTTGAGCTAGGACACTGGGCTCTCTGACGCTCCTCGTCATATATCTCTGACGCTCCTCGTCATATATCTCTGATGCTCCTCGGCAAATATTAATCAACCCCTTGTTACTTTTCCTTTACCAGAATACCCATTCCCCTTTATTTTGCCAGCTCCCTCAATCTACTCATCATTTGCTTTTCAACTCAAGATCCTCGGGATCATCCCCTCCTCCAATCAGCCACCGTCACCTTAGGTCAGCTCAGTGCCTGTGGAAACCAGGAGGGATTTTGTGAAAAAGGGAGCTATATCAATTTTCCTGCAAGAGTTCTATATTGCCGCTCTCCACAGGAAATGTCGTAATCCTCCGGCTAAATTGCGGAGGATGTACGATTTTCTAAAAACACTAAAAACCTACTAACTGATGTACCTGAACCATCCTCTTTCTGCTACAAAGTGAACCCGTAGTCCTTTTTAGACGAGGTAACAGTATCTGAGATGGATGGGAATGCAGATATTACACATACATCAATAATAAGGCAGACTCAGGAAGTTGGCAACCTACAACTGTTTAATTTGCAATTGTCTAAAACAGGGAGTACAACGGGCATCAACGGACGCCGCACGGTCATAAGTCTCAACGTTTTTCATGAAAAAACATATATATATATATATATATATATATATATATATATATATATATATATATATATATATATATATATATAGCAAAAACTCATCATGAGTGATGTCAGACTACATGGCAAAATAAGAAAATCGACTAAGGGATGTGATAGGCTTAAGGGGAACATCTAAGTATACTTTCTATGGGGGACTGGACTGTGATTGGGTCTCTAAGGTCAGGTGGTCCGCTATGCCTACCCCTAGTGCAAGTCATCTTCTGTGCCATATTAATACACAAAGTTTCATTGGCTTCTCAAACTATAGGGCTCTTTGCCACGTGGCCCTCTACAATTGGTTGGCACGCTTGTACCCTTCTGGAATATTCCACTCGCTAGCAGCACGCAAGCTGGTTCCTCAGGTGCAGGAGGGTTGGCTTGGTCATGCCTCCCCACCCAATTAGCCCAACATCCATCATCACTCTTGCTGTCTGCCATTCAATTAGTGCTTTGAACTCGGCCTTGCAAAGGATCACTGTGCCTGAGAATAAAAGGGAGTGTGAGCATGGCCTTATCTTCCGGTCTCAGTGTAGCTTGGCCAAAGTCTATTTTCATCTGACCATGTGACAGGAGACCACGTTTTGAGCTCCTTTGTTGTATTTAATACTATTAAATTAATAAAACCTGGAAATTCTAGTGTTTTTTCATTACACCTCAACAGGAGCCTGTCTTACTTCATTGTATCACCTCGAATAGATAACCAGTTTCTTGGCTGTTTCAATCATTGACACTGGGCCAGGCAAGGCTTCTCAAATCTTCCTTCGCCGTCAGCTGTTTTATTCGACTGCACCACACTTTCAGCCCTTCTGTTCTCGGGGTCTAAGTTTGCTAAAATGTGTCTTGGAACATCCAGATTCTATACACACTTATATATGTATATTGTCGGCGCCGCCTGAAGTCTATTCACTACGTATAGCCAGCCGTATGAATAGTTAGTCTACTTGCGTTACTGCATCTGTACAATTATAAAATGGCATTGCATTTTCTCAGTGCTTCTCCGCACGGGAAATCTTCATTTTTCTCGTAAAATGTTGCTCAATTCTTTACTTCGGCATTAGATTCTATAAGGTCTATTCACCTTCTTCACTGGCATCTCTTCTGGGTCCTTCATTTCTGCTTCATGTGACATCACCAGTTTTCTCTTTCACTCATCTTCACACTTATTCCGGAATTTCCTCCAGAAGACTGTCATTTCTTTGTGGATTCATCATGTAGGGTTTTCTCAATGGATATGTTGTTTCAAGGACTTTTCTCGGTCTAGGTACCATTATTGACTTTGCGCATGTTGCAATTTCCAACATATAGGCAAAATGGGGGCGGGACTTCCAGTAGAGGCACTTGGCTCCTCCTCTACAGTAGAGATGCAGGCAATAGCAAGTAAGGCAACCTCACGGTCAGGAAAGCACATAACACGGGCAGAACCATGGGAGAACTGGGGAGCGTTGAGACATGTAGCTGACAAGGCAGTGTTCTTCTTTATACTGGTAGCCGAGCACAAGCGAGGCTATGGTAGCATGGTGGGAACCATGTCAACCGATAACAGAGCAGACTTGATAGCACTGCCATGCACAGTCAAGGCTGTGTTAGCATGACCGTCTCCATGGAAACTGACATTGGAGTGGCCGCACAGAAAACACAATGATGCCGTTGCCTTGGATTAAGTCCTGCAGTGCACGCCTTCAGGTGCAGGTAAAACGGAGCACGGAGTAGCCGCTAATGCGCATATACCCGCCAGTGTCCCGGCAAGACAGGTACGATTGCGCCGCCCACGCATGTGACAGAAACAAGCAAACATTCTAGCAATTAACCAACATATAAATGAAAAGAACATTGACAACTTCGCCTGTTTTGGATGTTTATCACACAGCTGAAGCCTACTCAAACTGGATATATAGACTTATGAATTTGGTGGCAACAATTCAACCACTTTTTTTTTAAATAGTTGATGAGAATACAATTTCTTCGGCTGAGCTTTAGTCAAATAGCGTACCTGAGTTGATATGGTGCAAATGTATTACAAAAGTCTTTATGAGCAAGAAACTGATCTGTTTCCTGATAGTCACTACATTTACAAGGTTCGACATTTGCTGATACTCAGAGCCTGTTATGAACAATTATAGCTGATATTTGAAGAGCTCTTTGGCACCTGGATCTGATGATCTAGCTAATTTATTATTGAAAGAAAACTAGGTATTATGGGTTCAACTATTGCACTAAGTATAGATGAATTACCTTAATCGATGTCCCAGGTAAAATATGTACTAATATTCTTTTCAATTAACTAAACAACTGATCAGATTTGACTAACATGTTGCATCCTTCCCAATCTGGTTTCTGCTCTGGCAGAAATTTGATCTTAAAAATATTTATATATATATTGAAGCTATTAGTCAAGAAAGCTAATATCATATGCCCAACCAAATGCTTGTGTGCGCACAAATGGGAGGGTATCGCCAATAGTGAAATTGGAAGGCAGAACAAGGCAGGGTTGTTCCCTCTCACCTTTACTTTTTGCCTTGATTGTTGAACCCCTGGCAGACAAGATAAGGGATAGCCATAACAGAGCGGGTATATGTCTAGGAGGGAGACCAGAAGTCATATTACTGTATGCTGATGACATTGTTCTGTACATTCAAGACCAGGAAATCTAGAAGATCTGGCCGGATTCTGACTTAGGAAGACAATGCACTCACAAGTGGCCGAGGTACCCCTGGTATTGGGCTTCTGTAGCCTTGGAAAGTTGCCTTGGAAAGTTGCAGCAAGTTGGGGGTTGCGCAAGAATAGTGTCTCAAGGCTAGTTGGTCCCACCCGCCTAAGGGAGGAAGTCTTCCTTTACGGGTCTTCACTGTCGCTTCGAAAACAGTGTCAGCACAGCTTAAGGGCTTCACTGGGCACTTCGCAGTCCAGGATGGTGCTGCTGGCGTCTTCTCTTGTCTTCTGCTTCGGATGTTGCCCTCCAGTGGTCAACTCTGCTCTTAGTTCCAAAAACCTCGCTTTTACGCAAATTCCCATTCATTCACAGCCCTAGGTTGTCAATCACCCAACAGGATGGCTGTCCTCCAGGACAGCCAGCCGGCCAATTGGAACTAGTTTCACTCAGGCACACCTCGAGATGAGGAACAGGGAAGTTTCAGAACCCTCCCTCACGTTTTGCCTTTCCAGACACACTGCAGCCTGGGCGGGCTTCATGGCTGAAGCCCGCCAAAGGCAAACTGCACAAAGGACACAGACCTAATGCAAACACAGTAAAAGCCTCGAAGAAACTAACTAACAAGAAATGGTGAAAAAGATGGGTGCCATTTGGAGAAAATGTTCACACCTGGTTGCAGCACTGCAGCTGAGGTAGAAGCCTGCAGATATATGTCACTAGGCAGTAAAAATGAAATCACTGCCACCAGTCATTCAAGTGAGTTAGTGTAATAAAATGAAATGTTACATGAAGAATGGGATAAAGGAATTGCTATGTAACCCCCAGCACTCCACATAGGGTGGTGTGTGCTGGACCCATAAAGTAAAGGTAAGACATGGGTCATCTTAATATTCTTGGGAACAGTAGTTCACCCAATAAAATGTAGTTAAACATTAAGAGAAGTCCAAGGGATTTCTCAGTGACACTGCACGGAAGGTGCTGTGTGTCACAATGCAAAAGCAGATGCCTGTGGATTTTACCAGACTTGATAAAACAGTAAGAAATGTAGAAAATCATAGTCAGAAAAACACAGGAGTAAGTGAGAAAAAGGTCCCACTCGTTCAGGAGTAAATTAAAAAGCCCTGAGCCAGCAAAAGAGCTGGGGTATCTAAGGTTAAGGGGAATTGGCACAGAAATGAAAAGTCTCCCTTCATAGTTTTCTCCGATGTCAGGTGGCAGGGTGTAAGAAAATGGGGAATGTTTCCTAATGGAGCCTTCAGAAAATTTGAACTGAAGGTGGAATTTGGGAGTGAGGAAGCAAACCACATTAGGCATGTTCAACTGTCTCTTGAACCAATAAATGACTACGGCTCTGGGGTCTCACAAAATAGAAATAGTACTTGTATCCAGCTCACCGAAGGGTCCTATTTCAGCAATTTTCTAAGGCAAGGAAGTGCTTGAAATCCACTTATAATTAAAGCCTATAGTTTTATGGTATTTATATGTTGCAACTAGTGTTATTTCTGCATTCATTCAAGTTTAAATTGAGCTTTGCCTGTAATGGGGAGCTCATAGAGATCCTTGCACATCAAGTTAAGATCCATTTTAACTTGAAAAACAAACTAGCTGTCCCTCATGCTGACTTGCCTCATCTTCGTAGCCAGTGAAACCATTTCACTGTGAAATACCTTTTTTTAAGCCTCTCAATTGTTACTTTGCACAGCCGTTGTCCCGCAAGGCATACTTGAGACTATGAAGAGCTAATCAAGACATACATTTCAGCTATCTTCCATTTGTTACAAAGAAAAACTGAAAGGAAAAGTGGATTCTGTAAGTATTTATCCGAAATTGTCATACACTCAGGGAAGAATCCCTCCTCACTCAAAGCTTTGCATACCCCTTCTGGAGATAGGGACGCCCAGACACCTAGCATAGCCAGAATGCCCACTACACAATCGCCTCCTCATTATGCCCAGTTACCTGTGGTGCGTGGGAAACATCAGCCTCCATGGCCTAGTGTCAGCCGTAGGAAGCGGCTTAGTTAGTTTCCCCGTTTTCGCTGGCAGCTGCCGTGGAGAATACGAACGGGCTGGAGCAGCCAATCGCGCCCGCTTCCTGGTTTCGCGTCGGCATCCCGATCACGTGTCACGAAACCAAACCACTTGATCGGATGTCGACGGACATAAAAGCCGGGTGATTCAAACGATCCTCGCTTCACAGCTGTTTTCTACAACTGTTAGGCGTTTACGTTATGGATACTTTTGTTCAAGACCTCGGCTCACGACACTCGGACTGGCTTTCTTGCTCCTCGAAAACTCTTCCCTGGATATTGCTCGAACTTTGATATTTGGACTTTGGCTAAACGGTAACGGACTGGCTTTAGATATTCCCTTTTCTGAATTGTCAACCTGGACCTCGATCCTCGGATCATTTTGCTGACTGCTTTTGGATTCCTCGAACCACGTTTTGTCACAGTACTACGAAAGACTCTAGCCTCTCAGGTGATTCTCCCAGAGTCAGTGTTTCTTCATCTGGCTTTCAGGATCGCTGGCGTTCCCTCGTACCACAGCTTTTGAACACCATAGCCCTTGACCTTGAACTTAGGTAAGCCTTATTCTAGTACTTATCAATGACTCAAGGTACTGTTATTGCTTGTGTTAACCTTGCCTTCCTCCCAACAGCTTTGCGGTTCTGGACGCTGCTGATCCTGTGAAATGCCATCCACCTGTGGTCCCAAGGCTCGCACAGGGAGTTCATTCTACCTCTCTGTGGGGAACTTGAGAACAGAGGTCCATACTCTCTTCTTCACTACGTGGCAAGTCACGACAAAAATCAGTACAAACGGAAAACCAGGACCTCTTATAATGCAAACATGTTAAAATTGCAAAGGTAGCTGGGGTGCGGCGGGAACTGCAAGGAGATTGGTTACCAAAGGATTTGCAAACATCTCCCAGTTTCTAACCTTTTGATCTGCAGTATAAGCTAATATAGAGATGGTACCACTCTTCTGAAATGCTGCATAAAATACATTACAATAAACCAGGAGAATGTTTGGACAGAAATGTGTGGTGGCAGTGCCATCTTATATATTTGGTTGGAGGTAAGGTTGACTGAGTCTGTTCTTGCTCACCCTTGCTATGGATGAAGAAAATGACTCCCTCTTCTGTTTAGGCTGTTTCTCCTTTGGTGGCATGAAATAAAGGAGGAAATCCAACAAATTTAGATGGTGGGTGTTAGGCAAGAATTGATGTAGTAACCCTGTGGGAGACTACACAACACTTGTACTCTTGGTATTCGGTAACCCACCTTTTGGTATAGGCCTGTACTACACAATTTGGTAGTGTGACTGAGCAGCCAGGCTTCTCTCAAGAGGGGTAAATGTGAGCTGTAGAGCTGTAGCAATGAAATCAACAAATACAAGTAGCCAAGTAACAATTATACTCAAGGATTTTGTTATAAATAATGTAATTAACAGTAGTTTTTAAATAAGCTTTCTTTAAAAAGGGCAATGTATGTAACAATCAAATATACTTTCAAATACCTTTCCAGAATCAACACAAAGCTTATAGATACTCTTTAGAGATGCTTTTTACACACTTCCTACACCCTGAGGTGACTTCACTAACTAGGACAGTAAAGGCATTTATATATCACTATTACACTTTGTAGATTCTGAGGTTTGTCGAAAGAAAAGGTTAAGGGAAGGAAACAGGTTAAACAGGTTTTCCGAATGTGAGCTCTTAAATCGTCCAATGTGAATGGTAGCATGTGCTACACTTAGATAGAATTTGTGAATGTTAGCAAGTCCCACACTTAGATGGAATTTGTGCCACACTTAGATATAATTTGTGAATGGTAGCATATCCCACACTTAGATGGAATTGTGAATGGTAGCATGTCCCACACTTAGTATTTGTGAATGGTAGCATGTGCCACACTTAGATAGAATTTGTGATTGGTAGCATGTGGCATACTTAGATGTAATCTGAACATTAGCCTGCGTCACATCTAGATAGAAATGTGAATATTAGCATGTCCCAGACTTAGATGGAATTTTGAATGGTAGCATGTGCCACACTTAGATGGAATCATGAACATTAGCCCGTGTTGCATCTAGATAGAATTGTGAATATTACCATGTCCCACACTTAGATGGTATTTTGAATGATAGCATGTGCCACACATAGATGGAATTTGAAAATTACCCTGCGTTGCATCAGGATAGAAATGTGAATGTTACCATGCCCCACACTTAGAATTTGTGAATGGTAGCATGTGCCACACTTAGGTATAATTTGTGAATGGTAGCATGTGCCACACTTAGATATAATTTGTGAATGTTAGCATGTGCCACAAATAGATGGAATTTGTGAATGGTAGCATGTGCCACAATTAGATAGAATTTGTGAATGGTAGCATGTGCCACACTTAGATGGAATCTGAACATTAGCCTGCGGCACATCTAGATAGAAATATGAATATTAGATTGTCCCACACTCAGATGAAATTGTGAATGGTAGCATATCCCACACTTAGATAGAATTTGTGAATGGTGCCATACTTATATGGAATCGGAACATTAGCCTGCGTCGCATCTAGATAGAAATGTGAATGTTAGCATGCCCCACACTTAGATGGAATTTTGAATGGTAGCATGTGCTACACTTAGATGGAATCATGAACATTAGCCTGTGTTGCATCTAGATAGAATTGTGAATATTACCATGTCCCACACTTAGATGGTATTTTGAATGATAGCATGTGCCACACATAGATGGAATTTGAAAATTACCCTGCGTTGCATCAGGATAGAAATGTGAATGTTACCATGCCCCACACTTAGAATTTGTGAATGGTAGCATGTGCCACACTTAGATATAATTTGTGAATGTTAGCATGTGCCACAAATAGATGGAATTTGTGAATGGTAGCATGTGCCACAATTAGATAGAATTTGTGAATGGTAGCATGTGCCACACTTAGATGGAATCTGAACATTAGCCTGCGGCACATCTAGATAGAAATATGAATATTAGATTGTCCCACACTCAGATGAAATTGTGAATGGTAGCATATCCCACACTTAGATAGAATTTGTGAATGGTGCCATACTTATATGGAATCGGAACATTAGCCTGCGTCGCATCTAGATAGGAATGTGAATATTAGCATATCCCAGACCTAGATGGAATTGTGAATGGTAGCATGTGCCACACTTAGATGGAATCATGAACATTTGCCTGCATTGCATCTACATAGAAATGTGAATATTAGCATGTCCCACAGTTAGGTGGAATTGTGAATGGTAGCATGTGCCACACTTAGTTGGAATCATGAACATTTGCCTGCGTTGCATCTAGATAGAAACGTGAATATTACCATGTCCCACACTTAGATGGTATTTTGAATGACAGCATGTGCCACACTTAGATGGAATCATTAACATTAGCCTGAGTCGCATCTAGACCGAAATGTGAACGTTAGCATGTCCCACACTTAGATGGAATAATGAACATTAGCCTGCGCTGCATCTAGATAGAAATGTAAATGTTAGCATGTCCCACACAAGAAATTGCTCTTGCTGCATTGGCTCATAAACCCACGCAAACACTCCTATCCCATATTATTACGCCTACTCTCTACTCTACACTATCACACAATTAGAATACAACCATACCCCGATAAATTCGGCCTAGCTGTTCACATATGAACATTACCCCATGAACTCCTCATCACTTGAATAAAACGCAGCTATCCCATGATATTCCGGCCTAGCGGCTCACATAAGCGGCCTACAGGCCTAACACAGCCAGAACCTAGTCTGAGTGTCCACCCACCAGACTGCACACATTCTACTGATATCTTCTCCACCTAATGCTAGGATGCAACTACCATATGGCAACTACATCTGCTGCACACATAACTGATGCACCTACGCACCCTATGTCACTTTCTGTCTCTACTGACCTGGACTGCAGTCCCCGAGGGCGTTCAACCTACCAGCGCTTTGAGATCATACCAATTATATAGAGAGCGCTATATAAATGCCAAATAACATAGCATAACATAACCTAGTGAAGGACTTTGGCAATTACTCAGGTTTACATTTAAATGCTAATAAATCTGAGATATTCCCCCTAACCGATGAAACGCCTAAAATGTCAGATACTTGCAGTCTTAAATGGTCTGAGCACAGTTTTCTCTACCTGGGCATATTAATCGCCAGGTCCATAGATTTGCCGATGAGCCTCAATTACACCATCAGAAATGGGGTCAAATCAAATCTTTAGGTGGTAATCATTTACTGATCAAAATGATAACTTGACCTAAGTTACTATACTTGTTCTCAAATATCCGGTTGTGGCCAGGTTGTGCATTGTTCTCTGATCTAACCTGTCCATGCTCCTTGTTCCTGTGGGCCAATGGTCAAGTCTGTATCAAATGGGCAAATCTTGCCAGATGTTATGCTGTTGGTGGCTTGGCCCCCCGTTTCAATGGGAGTTATACCACTTGATGACACAAATATACTTTGCGACTTATTGGGCAGGTGATTTATCCGATTCTCCACACATTCAACTAGAGAAGCTACAAGCGGGCTCTGCACCTTTGTTGGCGTTGATTGCTGTTGACCCATATCAGCTCTCCTACCAACTAGATCCAGTGGGTACCACATGGATAGCTTGGATGAAACTTAATGGTAGGCTAGGCCTTTTGTCCCCTTCTGATAAACATCTATCACTTTGGAGACTGTCAGTAGTGTCAGCCACAACACACAGAGAAAATGAAAGATCTTGGCATAGAGCTCAGATTCTCACATTACGCAACCTGCATGTTGATGAACATTTTGTGGACTGGGTTACTATTAAGACCCATATACGGGATAACCTTTTACAGTTGCTGAACTACATCCACATGAGAACCGCTTTCACTAGGCACTGGTCAGTGTCTCTGATAGAACATCCTCCACATTCCTGTTTGAAATACATACTAGCAAACACATTTGCCAAGAAAAGTGTCTGTACACTCTATGCACTAACACAAGCTTTGGATACAAATGAGGGCCTGAAGGCTGGAGAGAAGTGGAGTGCAGATTTGCAGGTAGACTTCTGCGACTTGCAGTGGCAGAATATATGCCGCTTGACCAAAAGAGTTCCTCTTAATTCCAAATATTGCCTAATACACTTTAAGACACTCAATAAGCTTTAGTTCCTTCCATCTAGTATTACTAGATTCGACACCCATAGTGCTAGGAGCTGCTCCAGATGTCGATGTAAATGCCACATTACTGCATATGTTCTGGAGCTGCTCAAAGTTGAGCGGATACTGGTCCTTGATTTGACAAAAGTTATCGGACAGACTGGTGCTAAACGGTGCAAATTGGAATAAGGCTGTGAGCCCCCATAAGGGTTTTTCCCACTTGGAATATAAACCAAGAATGAGCCAGCTTCACAGAATAACATAGTTACATAGATACATTTATTAGCATCAAACAAAGCACTCAAGCGTAGAGAGGCGACAACATATGTTTTGTTAGTGCTCTCTGACTTACAATCTTTTGCTATTTAAATACATTTTTTTCAGCTCCGTTAGCATGACACGTAAATAACACAGGGACTTTGGAAGATAAATCACTGGCAGAGTGAACAGAATGTTTGGTGAGTAATTGTAGTGAAGAAAAAATAAACACATGCAGGGGGAGACTGGACACGTGTTCCTTTCTATACTTAGCCTGAGTTCATAGGGAAGGGTCACCGCCATCTGGTATTTGTGTGTGCTATTTGGTCCACTAGCTATTCCCAAGCTCTCAGCATGAAAGGAGTGCCTGCAACTTAACAAATACAGAGGTCATTTGGGATTTCACTGTTTGTGGACCACGGGAGAAACTAGGGTGAAAATAGGTTACATCAAAGAAGTGTCCCTAATTATGTCTGCCTAGCTATTAACCTTTTAGTCATTGTGAATTCTGACTTCAGTGGCTTTGATGTTTGATATACTGTTAACGGAACTTAGTGCGTAAAGTTGTAATTAACTATGTCACGCTACAAATCAAAAAAGAAAGTGAGGTCTGCTAATTAGACCCCTTTTCAAAGTGCTCCATGACAAAACTATACTACACACAGGTGCCTTGCTGCCCAGTCTACTGACATAACAGTGCCTGCTCTGCTGTGGCACAGAGCAGTTTCAAAGGTCACCTGTACATGCCTGACAGCTGCCCGGATACAAAGTCACTGCAGGCAAAATGTAGCCTTTTAACTATGTACCCCTCTGCACCAAATTCTAATAATTGTCTGCCTTAATCATGAAAGTGGCTGTTTAATCATTTAAAATAAGCCACACCTGTTTTTGGCATGGTGATTGATAAGATCATACAATTATAAAGCTGCAACAATTTGATATTGCATCAGTGTCAATTGTGTTAGCAAGGCTAAAATGAGACATGTATTGTTGTCTGGGTTTACCATCTCCACTACAGCCATGTGAAAGAAGAGCCATGATGTTGCCCTTTGATTCTCAAGCAGGAAGGGACACATCTCTTCAGAAGGCCTCCTGTGAATAGTGCTTCAGGGGCAGCACCATCATAACAAAGCCAGCCTCACAACAGGGTGCTGATCACTGAAATACCTTTGAAGCAGGCAATGGAAGGAAGGCATGGGAAAGTATCCCACCGCCTTGCTTTCTGTTAGGCTTCCCTTCCCTTTTCTGACCCCTCCATTTCCTGCAAGCAAGTCTCTCTGGGAATGATGTCAGAAGGAAAAGGGTGTATGACACCTAACAGTAGGCTTTCTTTGGACCAATCCCCTCTGGCCTTTTTACTATAAAAGGAGAGGAGCAACCCCTCATAATTTCATTCATTCCTTGACTCTAAGAAGCACATGTATAATACACTATTAGACCTGTTTTGGGAATGCAGTCCATTCCACTGTCCTCTAGCTGGGAGGTGAAGACAGAAATATTTCAAGGCAGAGGAAAGCTCAGTCCCCAATTCCCTGGGAACAGTGAGTGGACCAAGGCCTGCCATTCTGCAAGCTGCACTGGAACCTGCTCCTCACTGGTGGTGAAGGAATGCCTGAAGGAGGTACCAGCTAAACTCCCTGGACTGGAAATGCAGAGCAAGGACACACCTTGTTCTAGAGCCCCTAGAGCGGCTTAATGCTACCTTGACCATGCTCGATGCCCTTCGAGCAAGCATAGGAACCACAGTGCTGCTTTTTGCACTCCATGCCCTTTGAGTTGCTAACTTCAAACTAGATTGAAGATATCCTGCATGAGAGAAGATCACAGCCAACTCAACTCGGGCACAGGCTCATCGCTGTGAAAGCATACAACTCGCCACAACTCGGGCATCAAATTGATCTATCAAAACCTTATCTCGACCGACTCGACAAATGACTTAAACCACAGGAAGCTATCATGTAACTCGTTGACTCAACCCAGTGAAAATATCAGTTCAACCTTACTCAACAATCATTTCAAACCTGGTGGAACTCACACTGAACTTGATCTCAATGCCAACTCGATCCTGACTCGCCACTGCATCAATATGACACACTCCATTTCGACACATGCTCCATGACTGAAAAGTATCTAGAAGCCCATCTCGGAGGTACTGTGCAGAGACTCTGTCACCTTCGTCCACTGGTGGGACCATGGCAACTTTTATGCCCCCAATCTTTGCCTTTTACTAACAGGTCACCTTGCTTAACATTGACATTGAGTGCCAGAATACCCCCGTTCTTCTACACAACGCGCTACTTTAAAACTGCTTGCATTTTCTGTTTTTCTTTATAGTGGTTGGTTTCTGCTTGTGTTATTAAGTAGTTATTTGCTTTCTTATTGTTTGATCAAAACTCTATATTTTATAGAAGCTTGATTGGACATTCATTTATTTTGTTGGTTGGGTTGCCACTGTTATCAGCTCACACCCCTCCCAAAGGTGAAGGAGGTGTACATTTCGGATGTTATGTTATGTTATGTTATGTTATTTTGCATTTATATAGCGCCTTATATACCATTGGTATGGTCTGAAGGCGCTGGTAGGTTGAACGCCCTTGGGAACCGAAGTTCGGGTCAGTAGAGAGAGTAGAGAGAGTCCAAAAAGTGTGTGTGCGCACCAGGTATGTGTGCAGCTGGTGCGGAATTCAAGTGGTAGCTGCTTCTTAGCGGTAGGTGTGGTGGTTGAGAGATCAGGAGTATGTGTTCGCTCTTGCCGGCTTTATCCAGATCGAGTGTGACAGCGTTAGGCCTGAGGAGAACGCCTGGCTGGGGGGTGCGAAAACCAGCAATGTTTACTTAGAGTGATGGGGAGTGAGCGGGAGATGTTGATATGAGAACAGTTATACCGAATGGTGTCATAGTATCTCTGTGTTCTAGTTGAGTGGTGGTGTAAGGGAGAGAGTAAGCGTGGGGTGTGGTATGATGTATTCCCTGCATTCCAAAGCATATTATGTACATCACGCAATTCCGTGCGGGCAGGTCCGTTCTATGCATTTTTGTTCACGTCAGGCGTTCAAGATTGTCCTACACATTCATGTCTGCTCGACATATTCACGCACTCTGGTTCACCTTGCGTGCTCTAGTCTATTCTTCAGTCTCCAGTGTGCCTCACTGATGCTCTCATGTGTTCCATACGTATGCACTCCTGTCCTTCTTGCGCATGCACTCCAGTCTACCCCGCGCATGTACTTCTGTCTGCCTACGCACTCATCCGCTCTGTATACTCATCCGCTCGGTATACCCATCCGTTCAGTACGCTCATTTGATCTACACACTCATCTGGTCTACACACTCATCCGGTCTACACACTGATCCGCTCAACATACTATTCATCAGCTCTACGGACTCATCCATTCAGCATACTGCTCCGTTCAGCATACTCATCCGCTCTACAAATCCATTCGCTCCATGCGTTCATCCGCTCCATACCTTCATCTGCTCCGTACACTTATCTGCTCCACACACTCATCAGCACCACATAGATTCATCCGCTCCATTTACACTCATTCGCTCCACATACACTCATCCGTTCCACACAATTGTCTGCTCCACATACACTTGTCCGCTTCACACATTTGTCCGCTCCACACATTCGTCCGCTCCACACACTCGTCTGCTCCACACACTCGTCCAGTCTGCACACTCGTCCAGTCTACACACTCGTCCAGTCTACACACTCGTTCAGTCCACAACACTCATCTGGTCCACCATCGACACAACATACTACTCATCCGCTTGACAATACTACTCGTATGCTCTGCGTGTCCATCCGTGTCCATCCATCCATTCCACACGCACATCCGCTCTATGTATTTATCCGCTCCACACACTCATCTGTTCCATACACTCATCTGCACCACACATTCATCCGCTTCACACACTCGTCCGTTCCACATATTCGTCCGCACCAAACACTCATCCGCTCCACACACTCATCTGCTCCACACACTCACCTTTTCCGCACAATCATTCGCTCCACCAATTCATCCGCTCCACACATACGGCTGCTCCATGTACTCGTCCGCTCTACGTACTTGTCCATTCCACAACACTCATCCGCTCTCCACACTCATCCCCTCTCCACACTCATCCGCTCTCCACATTCATCTGCTCTCCACACTCATCCACCCTCCACACTCATCCGCTCTCCACACTCAGTCGCTCTCCACACTCAGTCGCTCTCCACACTCAACTGCTCCCTATGCTTCTGCGCTCTCCACACTCAGTCGCACTCCACACTCGCTTCCGCGCTCTCCACACTCAGTCGCTCTCCACCCTCAACTGCTCTCCAAGCTCTTCCACTCTCCACGCTCCTCCGCTCTCCACGTTCCTCCGCTCTCCACACTCATCTGCTCTCCACACTCGTCCGCTCTCCACACTCGTCTGCTCTCCACGCTCGTCCGCCCTCCACGCTCATCCGCCCTCCACACTCGTCCGCTCTTCCACACTCATCTGCTCTCCACGCTCATCCGCTCTCCACGCTCATCCACTTTCCACACTCACCCGGTCTCTAGACTCACACGGTGTCTACGCTCATCGGCTCTCCACACTCATCGGCTCTCCACACTCATCGGCTCGCCACACTCATCGGCTCTCCACACTCATCCGCTCTCCACACTCATCCGCTCTCCACGCTCATCCGCTCTCCGCGCTCATCCGATCTCCATGCTCATCCGATCTCCATGCTCATCCGATCTCCACGCTCATCCGCTCTTCACGCTCATCCGCTCTCTACGCTCATCCGCTCTTTACGCTCATCCGCTCTCCACGATCATCCGCTCTCCCCGCTTATCCGATCCCATGCTCATCCTCCCTACATGCTCGTTCGCTCTCACACATTCGTCTGGCCAAACGTTCATCCAGTCTATACGTTCGTCCGTTCAGTATAGTCATCAGTTCTACGCCCTCCTGCGTTCTGTTCGCTTCTCTGTATTTGCGTACTCGTTAACTCTACACGTACTCATCAACTCTATACGCTCGATCGCTCTACACACCCAACCATTCTACATACTCATTGGCTTTAGTTTGTTCATCTATTTCATCCGGTCTCCATACTCATTTGATCTTTCTAGTCGTCTGTTCTTCCACGCATGCACGCTTCCACTTAGTGTATTCATCTGTTCTATACGCTTCATCCATTCTAACTATTTCATTTAAGTCATTCACTATGTTCCCTGATTTATTCCTATTATCCACTTCACTGTTTTGATCTACTTTACTCGTTTAGCTCTGTTTGTCTTTCTAGTTTACATTCGAGTTTATTTAGCTGTCATTTCTCGCCTCAGGTTGATTGATCGGTCGGTATTATTGTGATGATGCTAGTTTGGAAGCCAGTTGGGTTTAGGCGAAGAGCCAGGTTTTCATTAGTTTGCGGAAGGACGTTAAGTCCTCAGTTTGGCGGATGTGGGGTGGGAGCGAGTTCCACAGGGTTGGAGCTAGGGCTGAGAATGATGATCCGCCTAACCTGACTGAGTTTGTCTTAGGAATTACTAGGAGGCCGGCTGAGCTTGATCTTAGGGTGCGAGTGGGATGATAAGGTATTAGTTTGTCTTGAAGATATTGAGGTCCAGTTTTATGCAGTGCTCAATGGGAGAGGCATAAGGTTTTGAAAGCCACCCTACGAGCTACTGGAAGCCAGTGCAGTGTCTTAAGGGCTGGGGATACGTGGTCTCTCGGACCGAGCGCAAGTAGCATTTTGGCCGCCGCGTTTTGTGCTCTTTGGAGTTTATTCAGTTGGTAGGCATGGATTCCGAGGTATAGGGGTTTTCCGTAGTCCAGTCTGGAAATAACGATTGATTGGACCGCGTAGACTCTGTTGGGAAATGAGAGCTATGGAAAGATGAGCCTAAGGGTTTTAAGGTGGCAGTGGCAGGACTTTGAGACATTGTTGACTTGGCGCGAGAGTGTTAGGTCAGAGTCCAGGGTGCATCCAAGATTTTTCACTGTGTTGGAGGGTGTCAATGAGTTGCCCATGGCGGGTGGCCAGGGTAGTGGGTGCGGAAGAAGATCGGAGTTGCCGCAAACCATGATTTCTGTTTTGGAGGGGTTTAACAAGAGGTGGATTTGGGTCATCCAGCATTCAATGTTAAGGAGGCAGGATGCCAGGTCAGGTCGGGAGTTGGGTTTCGAGTTCAGGAATTTTAGGATTAGTTGAGTGTCGTCGGCGTAGTTGTAACATAGGATGTTATGTGAACGAATTATTGGTTGGAGGGTGATTAGGTAGAGATTGAACAGGAGGGCGGATAGACATGCTCCTTGAGGGACTCCTGTGTCGACTGGTTGAGCTTGGGAGGTAAAGCTGGAGAGTGTCGTTATTTGGTGCCCGTCTTTGAGGAAGGAGGCTATCCATTTAAGAGCGGTTCCACAAATTCCTAGGGAGTGGAGGCGGTCTAGGAGGATTGAGTGATTGATCGTGTCAAAGGCAGCGGATAGGTCAAGAAGGATTAGTGCGGCGCATCCCGCAGAGTCTGCTGTCATTTTAAGGTCGTCCCAGATCGAGGTTAGGGTGGTTTTGGTTCTGTGACGTGTTCTGAAACCTGATTGGGTGGGGTCTAGGAGATTGTTGGCTTCGACAAAGGCATTTAGTTGAGAGTAGACGGTTCGGTCAATGAGTTTGGCAAGGAACCTGGTGTTTGAGATTGGGCGGTAGTTTTTTGGCTCGAGAGGGTCGAGCGAAGGTTTTTTTATTAGAGGTTTGACATGTACCATTTTGAATGCTTCGGGAAAGATCCCGGAAGAAAGGGAGGCATTTATGATAGATCTTGCGTGTTCTCCTGCGCAGGTGGAAGCAAACATTTCTTTAAGGGGTGTGGCTGGGCAAGGGTCCAGTGGTGATCCAGATGGTTTTGCGGGCGGGAGAAATTGTTCTGGTGATAATGGACTAAAGGATTCAAACGTTGGTTGCGTAGAGGTCACAGCTGAAGGGCTGGCCGGTACGGGCGGCGGATTGTCAAGTGGCTGTAAGAGAGCCAGTTTGGTGTTTAGAGTTTTTGTCCTTTCAATAGCCGTGGTGTAAAAGTGGAGGGAGAGTGAGTCGCACAGTGATTGTGACGGGGTCGGGACGGTTGTATTACAAGCTGGATTGGTGAATTCGGAGATGATTTTGTGGAGTTCTTTGCTTGGGTTTTTGCAGTTTAGGATTCGGGTGTTGTAGTGTTTTTTTTTTGCTTTCCGGATTTCGGCCTTGTACCGATAAAAGTGTCGGGCCAAGGTAGTCCTGCTCTCGTGGGTTTTCACTTTCTGCCATTTGCGTTCTAGGTATTTGTAATGTCGTTTAGTGGTCTTCAACTCAGGAGTGAACCATCTGGGGAAAGGGCCACGGCGGGATGATGGTTTGCACGGGGGTGTGAGACGCGTCAGAGATGCTTTGAGCCATGAGTCAAAGGCCTCAGGTGTTAGTTGGTTTTTGGAACTGCAGGTAGGTGGTGGAGACTAGAGGAGTGCCTCGGCTAGGTCCGGGGTGATTATTAGTGTTTTCCAGCATTTGCCTAGGTTCGGAGGTTCCGATGCGAGTACGGGAAGGGGGCCGGGTGAGTGGATGGCAAACGAGAGAATGAAGTGATCGGACCAGATGATAGGGGTGGGGGGCTTTAAATGAATCAGGGTGTTGGAGCTAAAGATGGCATCAAGAGTGTGTCCTTTAAAATGAGTCGGGCCGTTTATGTGGAGTTGGAGATTAATTGCATCTAGACCGTCAACCAGGGCGTGTGTCATAGGATTGGTGGGGTTGTTGAGCCATATGTTGAAGTCTCCAAGAAGGGTGAGGTTGGGAGGTTTAGTTGGAGGGAGGCGATAGAGTCGCAAAGGTTGTTTGCGAAATGTCTATCGTAGCCAGGGGACCTGTAGATTATTAGGAAGCTGTGTGAGAGCAACGGGGAGAGGGATAGTTTAACGAGGAGGGATTTGCAGGATGGAATGGAGGGTTGATTGTCCATGATTGAGGCGCGGAAGAGAGATTTGAAGACGAATGCTACCCCCCTCCTCTGGACGGACGGTTCAGTGGGATGAGGCAGTAGTCAGGGGGAAAGGCTTCATTAGCGATTGGGCCGAAGTCATCAGAGAACCAGGTTTCAGTGATGAAAACTAGGTCTGGTTTGACAGAGGCGAGGAGGTCAAAGATGCAATGTCTGTTTTTTGCTACAGATCGGGCGTTTTGCTACAGTTCACATCTGCAGGCAGGGTTGGTTTTGGTGCTGGAGCGGGATGGGGCGGTGGGGGAGAGAGTGGAGGGAGAGGGGTAAGGTTGGTGATGCTAGGGAAAAGTGGGCGAGCAGAAAAATGTGCAGGCTTTGGGCGGGGTTGGGTGGCTGCGTGTGATAGGATGATCGGGTTTGGGGTGGGGGATTTGAGGATGGGGAGTGGGCGGTTGGGAGTTTCAGTTGCAGTCGAGGAGAAATCGAGGGAGAGGGGTTTCAGGAAGGGAGAGGCCACGGGGGAAGGAGGAGATTGTGGGAGAGAGGTGTTGGGTCGAGACAGGGGAGGCGAGGAGAGCTGAGAGGTTGAGGGGGACCAGGAACGTTTCCTCTTTAGTTTCTTTGCTGCGACTGGTGTGTGAGAGAGGGTAGGGGGGGTCAGAGGGGGAGGGGGAAGCGGCTTCGGTCTTGCGAGGGCTAGGCGCGCAGTTTTTAGGGAGGGGAAAGGGTGCGGTTGGGGGGAAGGTGGCAGGGGTATGAGGGCAAGGCGGGGGGTGGGTGATTGCAGGGTGGGGTGTGCCAGGTATGATAGCGAGGGGAGCGGGTATGGGCAATGCTGGCGGGTCGGTGTTGGGGTACAGGGGATGAGTGGTCTTAGGGTGAGTGGCTTGCCATCATGCCCCCCTGGCTTGGTGTTTGGAGAGGGTAATGGCCGGGATTGCGGAGGAGGGTGGCGTGATATGGGAGGGGGGGCGGGAGGGAAGGCAGATCGGAGAGTGGAGGTGGTCCACGGGACTCTGGTGGAGTGGCTGCACTCATGATTGGTGCAAGCTTTGGGTTGATTTATGAGGGTTTTCTGATTGTAGTTCTAAGATCAGTGACTCACGCTTTTAGGCACACTTCCAGGTTCAACTGGTCAACGACTATTTGGTGCTTTCTAGATACAATAGACAGAGATGATATTAGTTTATTAGGTACACTTTTAAGTTCACCTGTACACAGAGAAGATATTCGGTCAGCCTCTAGATTCAATTTGCATAGAGGGGGTATTAGATTATTAGTTAGTTACCGTTTTAGATTCTACATTACACAGCTATACTGTTACTTATACTAATAGGATTGAGTAGGGCACGCTAGTGGGTGGACTTCTTTCAATTCACCTTTATACAGGGAGGGTATTAGGTACACTTCTAAATTCACCTGTACACAGAGAAGATATTCGGTCAGCCTTTAGATTTAATTTGCTTAGAGGGGGTATTCGATTATTACTTACCGTTTTAGATTCTACATTACACAGCTATACTGTTAGTTATACTAGTAGGATTGAGTAGGGCACGTTAGTGGGTGGACTTTTTCAATTCCCCTTTATAGAGGGAGGGAATTAGGCATGAGTCTGAATCAACTTTGTATTAGATTATTAGTCGCCGTTTTAGCTTCTACATTAGCCTCTAGATTCAATTTATTTCTGCAGGGAGGGTATTAGGCATGAATCTAAATTCAGCTTTCCTCAGGGTGTAACGCTCACCTGATTCCCGTAGAGGCGCCGGTCTTGACTGGGCGTATACCGTATCTTCAAAGGTGATGTGTAACACACGGCTGGCTCTTTGGGCTGGACCTCTGTGCACTGTATGTCTGACTCGAAGGGTAAGATGTCTGCAGATAGAAAATATGGGATTAAGGAACTGGGTTATTGAATGTCTCTCTCTTCTTCCCTTTCTCTTCTCCTGTAGAACCCCAAAGGTTAACGCTCTCACCTTAGGTAAGTGAACGCTGTGCTCTCCATCTGCCTCGGGGCAGGGTGCTGTAACCAGTTTCTTCACTGGATAAGGGGAGCAGGCCTCTTGACTTCAGAGGACTGCTGTCCGTCGTTTACTGCACGAACGGTAAGTTTCGAGTAATTCTAATGTCTTTAAAGTCTTTAGTAATGATGTCTCTTGTTTTGCAGGGTTCCGGCGATGGCGGATGACAGGCTGAAGTGAGTTGAAGATGGAGCCCGTGTGATGAATAGAAGCGCCTGGAAGCACGTAAGTAAGCACTTGTTGCCTGCTTCACGATGCGCTCTAACTGTCTTTTTATTTTGCAGGTACAAGTTCGGAGCGGCTGCAGGGTGCCGGAATACCCACTGGGTTAGATGTGGAAAGGAGTAATGGCACGTGAGTATTAAAGTTCCCCAATGTCTTTAAACACACCTTGTTTTGTCTTTCAGATGCGGGATGCAGCGCCGAAGGCCTCCTGAGCGTGCGAAGAGTTGGTAAGCTTTTGTCTTTCAGATGCCGGAATGCAGTGTGAAGACCTCCGGAGCGCACGAAGAGTAGGTAAGCCTTTGTCTTTCAGATGCCGGAATGCAGCGCGAGGCGTTGGTGACAGCCGATGGACCAGGTAAGTGAAGAGCTGTCACTGAAGACCGTAATGCTAACCTGTTCTTTCTTGTCTTTATAGGTGTTGCTGAAGACTGGATTCAGGATGGTAAGCCTTTTTCCTTAGGCCCAGGATCAGATGCAGAAGACACGATGAGCGTTCTGCTGCAGAGGATGCAGAATAACGCAAAGCAAGATTCATCCATCAGGTGTGGTTTAAATAGCCTCCTGTAGTGCTTAGGTGTCTCCTTCCACAGCCACGCCTAGGTAAGAAAAGAGTTCCTGCTTTCCAGAAGAGTTCCAGTGTTCTGAATCTAGAGAGTGGCTCCTGCCCCACCCAACAGGAAAAGTAGTTCCAAACAGAAGAGGATCAGAGGCTCAACTGGCAGGCAAGTAAGCAGCATGGTCTGCTGCAGGTAAGTCCACCCAAGCATTATGAGCCCGGCGCTTCCAGCGCTGGGACTGGGCATATTTATGAGCCTGGTGCCACTGGCGCCAGGACTGGGTCCAAAAGGTCCCAATTGGGACTGGTTGGCACTCGGAACCTGGGTTATGGATCTGCTTCCAAGGGAGTTGGGAAAACCCTGACCTTTTGGAAGCAGAGATCATGACAGTACCCCCCCTCAAGGCCCCTCCCAAACCGGGCTTCTCCGGGGGTTTTGGCTTGTCAGGAAATGTTCGGTGAAATCTTTTGATTAGGCGAGGAGCGTGGACATATTCAGCAGGTTCCCAGGATCTCTCTTGGGGGCCGTAGCCTTTCCAGTCAATTAGGTAAAATAGTTTAGATTTGGAGATCTTGGAGTCCAGAATGCTTTTGACTTCAAACTCGAGTTCTCCATCAACTAGGATAGGTTTTGGAGATTTAGTTAGTCGGGTTTGAGGTTGCACGGGTTTTAATAGAGAGACGTGGAAGACCGGATGTATCTTCATGTGCGGGGGCAAGTCCAACTTGACCGCTACTGGGTTTACTATGGTAGTGATGGAATAGGGACCAAGGTATCTTGGGTTGAATGTGCGTGGCCCTTTTAGAGGTAGATATTTGGTGGATAACCAGACTTGATCCCCTACTTGATATTGAGGGGCTTCCTTCCGATGTTGATCTGCTCCTTTCTTGTATTGTTCTTTAGCCCTTTGAAGGTGAGAAACAGCTTCCTTAAAGGCTTGGGTGATTGTAGAATGCAGGTAGTCTACTGCTGGTGTTTCAAGATCTTGGAGGGGATCCAACTCCGAGGTTCGAGGGTGAATGCCGTACAAAAGAAAAAACAGGGTTTTCCCAGTTCCCGAATGGACAGAGTTATTGTAGGCATATTCGGCTATCCAAAGGATGTCTTTCCAAGTTTTTTCAGTTTGTTGCAGCATGCAGCGTAAATACTGTTCCAGAGTTTGATTGGTCCTCTCGGTTTGTCCGTCGGTCTGAGGGTGGTGACTGGTCGATAGTCTCACATCAATTTGAGCCGACCGACAGCAACTTTGCCAAAAATGAGAAATAAATTGACTACCTCGATCCGAAATTAGAACTGAAGGAAAACCGTGCAGTCGGACGATGTTTTCGAGAAATTCTCGGGCCAGAGTTGCTGCTGTTGGCAAGCCTTTGAGCGGAATGAAATGCGCCATCTTGGAGAATAAGTCCACGATTACTAGAATCGTATTGTATCCGGACCATGGAGGTAGATCGGTGATGAAGTCCATAGAAAGCGTATGCCAAGGGCGAGGTGGCATGTCAATAGGGCGTAAGAGGCCTGCTGGTCTTTCCTTTTGACTCTTGTTTTGGGCGCATACTCCACAGGACATTATAAAGTCTCTGATATCTTTTTTCCAAGACGGCCACCAGAAGTAGCGCTTGATCTTTTCTGAGGTCTTGGCCATACCGGGATGTCCTTCCATTAAAGAATCGTGATAACAAGAGATTACTTTTTTCTGTAAATCTGTGCTGGGTAGGTATAATCGTTCTTGGAAATATAATAAGTTGTCCTTTACTGCAAAGTCCTTTCCCTGCAGATGCCAATTCTGTATGTCTGCTGGAGTTACAAGTTGCCTGGCTTTATCCTTAACTTCCTCTATGGATTCTGTGGCGATTACACCCAGAATTCTTTGTTCGGGAATGATTGGTACAGGTTTAGGGTTGATCAAGTGTTCTTCCACTCCCATCCGAGAAAGGGCATCAGCTTTACCGTTCTTTGTACCAGGTCGATAGGTAATTATGAAGTCAAACTCGGCAAAGAATAATGCCCAACGGAGTTGTCTAGAGGATTGGGCTTTTGCGGTTTTCAAATATTGCAGGTTTCGGTGATCCGTAATCACAGTAACGGTGTGTCGGGCCCCCAGCAGATAATGCCGCCAAGCCTTAAAGGCAGACTTGATAGCCAGAAGTTCCTTGTCAGTAATCGTGTAATTGATTTCAGGAGGCGAGAATTTGCGGGACCAAAATGCCACGGGATGCAACTGATTGGTTACCGGGTCCTTTTGTGATAGAACTGCCCCCATGGCAAGGCTTGAAGCATCAGTTTCCACGATGTAGGGGAGTTCGGGGCGAGGGTGTTTTAAGATTGGTGCAGAGATAAATTTAGTCTTCAAATCCTGGAAAGCTTGTTCCGCCTCGATAGACCATTCAAAACGTTTGTTTTTCTTTAACAAGGCAGTGATGGGCTGGACTATTCGAGAGAATTCGGGGATAAACCTGCGGTAAAAGTTAGCGAAGCCTAACATGCTTTGCACACCTTTTACGGAGGATGGTGATGGCCATTTGAGAACTGCATCGACCTTCTTTGAATCCATACGCACTCCGCCAGGTGATAATATGAATCCCAAGAATTCAACTTCAGTCACGTTGAAAACACATTTTTCCAACTTAGCGAAAAGTTTGTGTTGACGCAATCTTTCGAGGACCATTTTCACGTGTTTCCGATGTTCAGATTCCGATGAAGAATAAACGAGGATGTCGTCAATGTAAACAACAACACACACATCTATGAGCTCTCTGAGGACATCGTTCATAAAATATTGAAAGGCGGCCGGGGCATTGCAAAGTCCGAAGGGCATGACCTGATATTCAAATAGCCCATACTTGGTGCGGAAGGCCGTCTTCCATTCATCGCCCTCTTTTACTCGTACCAAGTGGTAAGCTCCTCTAAGATCCAGCTTTGTATATATGCATGCTTTTCTGACTTGGTCCAGGAGTTCAGGGATCAAAGGTAACGGATATCTATTCTTAACGGTGATCTGGTTCAGGGAGCGATAATCTATACAAGTTCTAAGGTCTCCTTCCTTTTTTGGAACGAAGAACAAAGCTCAAGAAGCAGGGGACTTGGAAGGACGAATAAACCCATTTGCCAGGTATTGATCCAGGTATTGTCGAAGGTGAAGGTTCTCAGGCTCGGAGAGGGCATAAATTCTACTACAAGGAGGAGTAGATCCAGGTATCAGGTCTATCTGGCAGTCATAAGACCTATGAGGAGGTAGAGAGTTAGCCTGATCCTTCCGGAAAACATCTTGGTATTCTAGGTATTCGGGAGGTAACTGGGGAGTCTCTGAAGAAATTGCTGCCAGTGCAACACCAGGTGGAGGGTGACAAGTAGAGACACATTCTGGAAACTGGACCGTTCTTGCTCGCCAATCGATCAGAGGATTGTGTTTCTCTAACCAAGGTATTCCTAGAATAATCTGAAACTGAGGGGCCTTGATCACATCAAACACGATCGTCTCATGGTGTCCATCTTGACTTACTAGCGTCACCTCTTGAGTGGTATGCGTTACTGGCCCGGAAGCTATCTCCGTACCATCCACCGTAGTAATGACGTCCTTTACAGCCTTGGGACAAAGAGTTAGATTCATCCTCAAAACCATTTCATGATCCACATAATTGCCGATGGCACCGCTGTCGACGTAAGCTTCAATTGCATGTAATCGATCCGGATTATCAGGGCTAATGAGGACCATAGGTATCACGAAATGCGAGGTCACGGAACTGGTTTTCACGCTCGGCAAGAGGACCTCTATTCTTGTCGGGCGAGGTCGTTTCCCTGCTCATAGTTTGTAACTTTGGTAACTGCAGCTCCTACTGCCTTCTTGGCAGGTTTCACCGGACAGTCTCGAAGAAAGTGCCCTGAGTTTCCGCAATAGAGGAATAATTGCCACTGTTTTCTCCTTTCCCGCTCCTTTTGTGTTAGAGGACCTTTCAGACCCCCTATTTGCATGGGTTCCCCGGAGTCTACTCCTTTGGAAGGAGTTGGCAGTTTGGAAAATACTCGAGCATCAAACTTGGAACGATCGGCCTTCCTGTTCTGCAGTCTGTGATCTATTTGAACGACTAACAGGGTAATTCATAGAATTTCGCAGAAAAGGGTCGCAAGCGGCTGGCGCAGAGTGTCCGCGTGCGATTGTCTGCGCCAGGCACGTGCGCTAAAACCGATTTCCGCGCACAGCGTATTCATGGATTATAGGCTCCCAAACCAGCAGTGGCGCAGAGTATCGCAGCGACCCTGCAGCAGCGCCAGTAACGCCCCCAAGAACGCCCTCGCGCAAGGAAAAGCCATCAAAATCGCTAAATCATCGCAAAGGGCAGCGCTAACCCTGGACCAGTCCACAGGGCTGCCAAACAAGGAACGCAAAGCGGGTAACGTGCATATCAGGGGTACGCGTGAAGTTATACACGCGATTAGCCAGGGTACGTGTATTACAGGGGTACGTGGGAATTATCACACGCGATTTGGCTGGGTACGTGTATTACAGGGGTACACGGGAAGTTCTACACGCGATTCGGCTGGGTACGTGTATTACAGGGGTGCGCGGGAATTCTCACATGCGATTTGGCCAGGTACGTGTATTACAGGGGTGCGCGGGAATTATCACACGCGATTTGGCTGGGTACGTGTATTACAGGGGTACACGGGAAGTTCTACACGCGATTCGGCTGGGTACGTGTATTACAGGGGTGCGCGGGAATTCTCACATGCGATTTGGCCAGGTACGTGTATTACAGGGGTGCGCGGGAATTATCACACGCGATTTGGCTGGGTACGTGTATTACAGGGGTACACGGGAAGTTCTACACGCGATTCGGCTGGGTACGTGTATTACAGGGGTGCGCGGGAATTCTCACATGCGATTTGGCCAGGTACGTGTATTACAGGGGTGCGCGGGAATTATCACACGCGATTTGGCTGGGTACGTGTATTACAGGGGTACACGGGAAGTTCTACACGCGATTCGGCTGGGTACGTGTATTACAGGGGTGCGCGGGAATTCTCACATGCGATTTGGCCAGGTACGTGTATTACAGGGGTGCGCGGGAATTATCACACGCGATTTGGCTTGGTACGTGTATTACAGGGGTGCGTGGTAATGATCAGACGCGATTTGGCTTGGTACGTGTATTACAGGGGTGCGTGGGAAGTTCTACACGCGATTGGCCAGGGTACGTGTATTACAGGGGTACGTGGGAATTATCACACGCGATTTGGCTGGGTACGTGTATTACAGGGGTACACGGGAAGTTCTACACGCGATTCGGCTGGGTACGTGTATTACAGGGGTGCGCGGGAATTCTCACATGCGATTTGGCCAGGTACGTGTATTACAGGGGTGTGCGGGAATAATCACACGCAATTAGGCTGGGTGGGTCCTCACAGGTGTTCCCTGTACACCCTCCACGGCCCCTGCAGGCAGCCCACAAAACAGGGGACTAGCCTGCACACCTGCTCATGTCCCCCTGCACCCCCACCCCCCTGCCACCATGGGCAGCCCCCACCAGGCCCCCACTCATGTCTCCCACCACCCCCACCCCCCAGCAGTGCAGGGTCAACCTCCACCAGGCCCCCACTCATGTCCCCCTGCACCCCCACCCCCCAGCAGTGCAGGGGCACCCTCCACCAGGCACCCACCCATGTCTCCCACCACCCCCACCCCCCAGCAGTGCCGGGGCACCCTCCACCAGGCCCCCACTCATGTCTCCCACCACCCCCACCCCCCTGCCACCATGGGCAGCCCCCACCAGGCCCCCACTCATGTCTCCCACCACCCCCACACCCCAGCAGTGCAGGGTCAACCTCCACCAGGACCCCACTCATGTCCCCCTGCACCCCCACCCCCCAGCAGTGCAGGGGCACCCTCCACCAGGCCCCCACTCATGTCTCCCACCACCCCCACCCCCCAGCAGTGCAGGGTCACCCTCCACCAGGCATCCACCCATGTCTCCCACCACCCCCACCCCCCAGCAGTGCAGGGGCACCCTCCACCAGGCCCCCACTCATGTCTCCCACCACCCCCACCCCCCTGCCACCATGGGCAGCCCCCACCAGGCCCCCACTCATGTCTCCCACCACCCCACCCCCCAGCAGTGCAGGGGCACCCTCCACCAGGCCCCCACTCATGTCTCCCAACACCCCCACCCCCCAGCAGTGCAGGGGCACCCTCCACCAGGCACCCACCCATGTCTCCCACCACCCCCACCCCCCAGCAGTGCAGGGGCACCCTCCACCAGGCCCCCACTAATGTCTCCCACCACCCCCACCCCCCAGCAGTGCAGGGGCACCCTCCACCAGGCACCCACCCATGTCTCCCACCACCCCCACCCCCCAGCAGTGCAGGGGCACCCTCCACCAAACCCCACTCATGTCCCCCTGCACCCCCACCGCCCAGCAGTGCAGGGGCACCCTCCACCAGGCCCCCACTCATGTCTCCCACCACCCCCACTCCCCAGCAGTGCAGGGTCACCCTCCACCAGGCACCCACCCATGTCTCCCACCACCCCCACCCCCCAGCAGTGCAGGGGCA